>NC_030827.1:10000000-10320000 GCF_001704415.2 Capra hircus | reverse complement strand
GAAGAGCCACCTACGTGGTCTTCCCATCTCCATGTTGTGGTGTTAGTTGAACAGGAATGGAGCTTCTCCCTGTACAAAGCAGATGCTTTGCTTACAGTGCTCCTCATGAGCCTTAACCATGGGCTTTCCTTTCAGAGCAGCCATTGCCATATACCGTAGGCCCATGAACTCTGTTAGAAGCTGTAGAGTGGCTCAGAGTGCTGGCTCTGGGGGACTTCCCTGGTGAAGAATCCGCCTTCCAGTGCAGGGTTTAATCTCTGGCTGGAGAACTAGAAACATGCCACAGAGCAGCTAAACCCGTGTATCACAACCAGAGTCCACGCACCACAGTGAAAGGTCCCTCACGATGCAGCTAAGATCAGACTCAACCGAGTGAATAAATGAACAAGTGAGACTCGCTGACCTTCCAGGATTAAAAATCACAATAACAGGTCTGCGTGTTTGTTTGTTTTAAGTGTGCTGACTCTGGAAACAGAAGGCTGGGCTCAAAACCTGACGGTATCCCTTACGAGCTGTGTAACCTGAGGCAAGTTACTTCACCTCCCAGAGACTGGGACCATGACTCCAGCAGCTGAGGGCCTCTGCTTGAAGTGGTTGGTCTGATTATCCAAACCACCCAGCATGCTTTACCAGTGTGCGTTCCTACTTCCCTCTCTGGCATTTTCCGACCGGTCCAGAGTTGGGTCCAGGATTTGTATGTGTTACGTATTTGTGCTTAGTATGTATTATGAGAGATGCCCAGGGCAGAGACCCAGGGAGCAAAAACTCCAGCCTGATGTTTCTCCTCCTCCCATGTCCTGCTGGTTCCTCCCACTCACCCAACCAGAAGGCAGAGGCAAGGAGTCTGATGATGTGGTCTACCCGGGTCAGCCTCTGGGGTCAGAGTGGAGAAGGGTGGAGAGTGAGTTTGAAGGAAGACAAATAGCGTCTGTGTTAACTCACCGTATCTTCTGTAGAGAAATATCTATTCAAGTTCTTTGACCATTTTTTAATTGGGTGTTTTTTGTTGTTGTTGAATTGTAGATCTGTATATACCCTGGATTTGGTTTATTTTGAACTGGATTAAATTGTCTGTGCACCAGGAGACTTATAGACTCCAAAAAATATTCTTAACTAGATTATCTTTAGAAACAAAAATATAAAAAATAATATAATCTGGTGGGAACTTAACTGTGTTAAAGGGAACTTAACACAAAAATTGGTCAAACATTACTTCTGGACTGTTGGCTGGGCTGGCCAGTAATCTGAAAGACAACATTCAAAGTCGCTTCAGTCATGTCCGACTCTTTAGCTCACCAAAAAGTGAATGTCAAACAACAAAAGCCATGACTCCTTTCCTTCCTATGTTTGCTGTGTCACCTGGTACCCAAGCCTGCTGATGCCTTCTCCAGTCTGAGTGTCCATGAACTGGTGGGAAGTGGAGGGGACACATTTCTGAAGTGTGTTTTGCTTGTAGTGAGGGAAGGAATACTCGAGTGAATCATTCAGGATCTTTTAAGCCAAAAGATTCTGAAGAAAGTGGAATATATACTTGGTGAGACAGAGAAATGAAATTAAAAGTACATTATGGGGGAGCAGTTTCAGAGACATTGAGAGAATGGGCATTAAATATCAATAGTGAGTGAGAGAATATGAAAGCAGTTAATTCAGAAGTAAGCATTTGGGGCCAGGATTTAAAAATTAAAACTAACCACCCAATTATGCTTTTCATCCCCAGCGTGGTTTCAGAAACATTATTTTATGGGAATAAAGTTACTTTAACGGGAAGCTGAACCTTCCCTGATAGCTCAGTAGATAAAGAATTCTCCTGCAATGCAAGAGACCTTGGTTCGATTCCTGAGTTGGGAAGATCTGCTGGAGAAGGGATAGGCTACCCAAACCAGTATTCTTGGGCTTCCCTTGTGGCTCAGCTGGTAAAGAATCTGCCTGCAATGCAGGAGAACTGGGTTCGATGCCTGGGTTGGGATCCCCCAGACAAGGGAAGGCTACCCACTCCAGTATTCTGGCCCGGAGAATTCCATGGACTACATGGCGGCACAAAGAATTGGACACAACCAAGCAAGTTTCACTTTCACAACAGGCAGCTGGCAAGACTTATTTTAAAAGACAATGTAAATGTTTATTTTCATGCTATAACCTTTACCTTCTGAATGCTGAGCTTTAAGCCAACTTTTTCACTCTCCTCTTTCGCTTTCATCAAGAGGCTTTTTAGCTCCTCTTCACTTTCTGCCATAAGGGTGGTGTCATCTGCATATCTGAGGTTATTGATATTTCTCCCGGCAATCTTGATTCCAGCTTGTGCTTCTTCCAGCCCAGCGTTTCTCAGGATGTACTCTGCATATAAGTTAAATAAGCAGGGTGACAATATACAGCCTTGACGTACTCCTTTTCCTATTTGGAACCAGTCTGTTGTTCCATGCCCAGTTCTAACTGTGGCTTCCTGACCTGCATACAGATTTCTCAAGAGGCAGGTCAGGTGGTCTGGTATTCCCATCTCTTGAAGAATTTTCCACAGTTTGTTGGGATCCACCCAGTCAAAGGCTTTAGCATAGTCAATAAAGCAGAAATAGATGTTTTTCTGGAATTCTCTTGCTTTTTCGATGATCCAGCGGATGTTGGCAATTTGATCTCTGGTTCCTCTGCATTTTCTAAAACCAGCTTGAACATCTGGAAGTTCATGGTTCACATATTGCTGAAGCCTGGCTTGGAGAATTTTGAGCATTACTTTACTAGCGTGTGAGAGGAGTGCAATTGGGTGGTAGTTTGAGCATTCTTTGGCATTGCCTTTATTTGGGATTGGAATGAAAACTGACCTTTTCAAGTCCTGTGACCACTGCTGAGTCTTCCCAATTTGCTGGCATATTGAGTGCAGCACTTTCACAGCATCATCTTTCAGGATTTGAAAGAGCTCAACTGGAATTCCATCAACTCCACTAGCTTTGTTCGTAGTGATGCTTTCTAAGGCACATTTGACTTCACATTCCAGGATGTCCGGCTCTAGGTGAGTGATCACACCATCGTGATTATCTTGGTCATGAAGATCTTTTTTGTACAGTTCTTCTGTGTATTCTTGCCACCTCTTCTTAATATCTTCTGCTTCTTTTAGGTCCATACCATTTCTATCCTTTATCAAGCCCATCTTTGCATGAAATGTTCCCTTGGTATCTCTAATTTTCTTGAAGAGATCTCTAGTCTTTCTCATTCTGTTGTTTTCCTCGATTTCTTTGCATTGATCGCTGAGGAAGGCTTTCTTATCTCTTCTTGCTATTCATGGCATCTGGTCCCATCACTTCATGGGAAATAGATGGGGAAACAGTGGAAACAGTGGCAGACTTTATTTTTGGGGGCTCCAAAATTACTGCAGATGGTGATTGCAGCCATGAAATTAAAAGACGCTTACTCCTTGGAAGAAAAGTTATGACCAACCTAGATAGCATATTCAAAAGCAGAGACAGTACTTTGCCAACAAAGGTTGGCCTAGTCAAGGCTATGGTTTTTCCACTGGTCATGTATGGATGTGAGAGTTGGACTATAAAGAAAGCTGAGCACCAAAGAATTGATGCTTTTGAACTGTGGTGTTGGAGAAGATTCTTGAGAGTCCCTTGGACTGCAAAGAAATCCAACTAGTCCATTCTGAAGGAGGCCAGCCCTGGGATTTCTTTGGAAGGAATGATGCTGAAGCTGAAACTCCAGTACTTTGGCCACTTCACGTGAAGAGTTGACACCTTGGAAAAGACCCTGATGTTGGGAAAGATTGAGGGCAGGAGGAGAAGGGGACGACAGAGGATGAGATGGTTGGATGGCATCACCGACTTGATGGACGTGAGTTTGAGTGAACTCTGGGAGTTGGTGATGGACAGGGAGGCCTGGCGTGCTGCAATTCATGGGGTCAAAAAAAGTCGGACGTGACTGAGCGACTGAACTACTGAACTGAACCTTTACCTTGTTTGTGGTTTAGTTTAAGCCTTTTGACTGAAGACAAAAGGATAAAAGAATTTAAGTTTTGAGATAATTCAGGTCAGTTCAGTCGCTCAAAGTTGCGTAGTCATGTCCGACTCTTTGCAACCCCGTGAATCGCAGCATGCCAGGCCTCCCAGTCCATCACCCACTCCCGGAGTTCACTCAAACTCATGTCCATCAAGTCGGTGATGCCATCCAGCCATCTCATCCTCTGTCATCCCCTTTTCCTCCTGCCCCCAATCCCTCCCAGCATCAGAGTCTTTTCCAATGAGTCAACTCTTCGTGTGAGGTGGCCAAAGTACTGGAGTTTCAGCTTTAGCATCATTCCTTCCAAAGAACACCCAGGGCTGATCTCCTTCAGAATGGACTGGCTGGATCTCCTTGCAGTCCAAGGGACTCTCAAGAGTCTTTTCCAATACCACAGTTCAAAAGCATCAATTCTTCAGCGCTCAGCCTTCTTCACAGTCCAACTCTCACATCCATACATGACTACTGCAAAAACCATAGCCTTGACTAGACGGACCTTTGTTGGCAAAGTAATGTCTCTGCTTTTGAATTTACTATCTAGGTTGGTCATAACTTTTCTTCCAAGGAGTAAGAGTCTTTTAATTTCATAGCTGCAATCACCATCTGCAGTGATTTTGGAGCCCCAGAAAACTTAGTTCATTATTATTATTTGGTATATATTCAAAACTATTTAAAAATTCCACCAAATTCTACCAAAACCAGTTTAAAAGTTTTTAAAATAATATGAATGAATAAATAACTTTTAAATTTTTTCTAGGTTTTATTAATCTATTTAAAGATGGTTTAAAGAAGGACCTAAATCATATCATATATTTAA
Source organism: Capra hircus (assembly GCF_001704415.2). NCBI lineage: Eukaryota > Metazoa > Chordata > Mammalia > Artiodactyla > Bovidae > Capra > Capra hircus. The sequence continues at coordinate 10,315,196 of NC_030827.1, read as the reverse complement.
AATCATATATGTGTGTAGATATAAAAATATACATTAAATTAGTTAATTTTAAGATTTATTTTGATGTGGATTAAGATTTATTTTAAAGTCTTTATTGAGTTTGTTACAATATTGCTCCTGTTTTATGTCTTTTGATTTTTTGGCCCCGAGGAATGTGGGATCTTAGCTCTCCAACCAGGCATTGAACCAGCACCCCCTGAATTGGAAGGCGAAGTCTTAACCATTGGATAGCCAGGGCAGTCCTATAATTTAATTGAGAAAAGTAGTATAGAGTTTTTTCTTGTTGAAAAGTGGGGAACTTCCCTGGTGGTCCAGTGGCTAAGCTTCCAATACAGGGGCCCCAAGTTTAATCCCTGCTCAGGGAACAAGATCTCATATGCTGCAATGAAGACCCTGTGCAGTCAAATTGAGGAACCTAAGCTACTCCATTTTGTTAACAGAAAAACTCCATTTTGTAAGGTTCCGGGAAGAGTCTTTGAAAATCCCCTGACCTCACCCCACCACCCACGAGCCAATCGGACCCCAGACCAGCATCTCCTGACTTAACGTTCAGGAACTTGTGGTCTACCTAGGTAATAGGGACCAATCAGAAACCAACACACAACCCTTCGAAAGAAAGTGACCAATCAGACGTCCCCCTACCTAGAAATTCTTTTTTTTCATGAACACTCACTATATAAGCAATGTAATCCAAAACCCGAGGCTCCTCCCTATAGCCCCTGCGTCGGTAACGGTGGGAGCCCCAGCTCAGCTTGGTAATAAAAACTCTCTTGCTTTTGCATCGGATATCGGCTCCCTGGTGGTCATTGGGAGATTTCGAGACTTGGGCATAACAAAATAAATAAATATTCTTTTAAAAAAAAGAAAAATGGGAGAGGGCAAAGGGTAATTTTTTTAAATTAAATTTTTGCCTAGAGGAGGCTGAGAAGTGGGAAAAGGGCTATAAATGTTTGTTTTTGTTTCCATTTTAAAAACCAAACTTTGTTACTTTGCCAGCTTTGGACGTGTACTTTTTCTTTTCTAAGGGTCTGAGTGGGAGGGGGGGTGGAAAAAGGAGGGGATGGCCCACCAGTTCAAAAGAACCGGAGGGGTGTTACTTCCTTTTCTTCACACATATAAAAGCTGTGGATGCCTGTGGCCAGTCCCCAAGGGTGGGGAGAGGATGTGGCTCTTGGTGACGCTGGAGGCAGGACCACATCAGTGGAAGTCCTAGATTGAATTCGTTGATATTTTAAATCTGAGAGTGGGGAAGGCAAAGAATCTGTGGCTTTGTGACTCTCAGTTTCAAAGAAAATTATTGACCAATGCTCTATCTTCCCTCATGTAATCTTTATTTCTGGCTGGCTTACAGCCACTGACTTCACCTTTTCTCTTCCCTGTTCACTCTGGGATGTCCCTTCCCAAGAAATGACTCGGTCTTAATTCCAAAGAAATACTGAAAGAGGAGAGTGCATTGGAAAAATCAATTACTCCTTTAAATTAAAAAAACTGGGGGGGGGGGGGGTCTTCCCTGATGATCCAGCGGTTAGGACTCTGTGTTCCCCATGTAGGAGACATGGGTTCAATCCCTGATTAGGGAACTAAGATCTCGCATGTGGCCCATCACAGTCAAATTAAAAATGAAAAATTGGGGTAGGGTCAGATCTATTACTCTTCTTCTAAGAAGCCTGCCTCTAGACTTTAGAATTGCCCTCCCAGAGAAAAGTTTTAAAGTATGAAGCCCAGGTCAAAGGAGCCCCACCTATATGAACAAAACATTTATTTTATCTCAGATATTCTTCCTCTCCCCAATATCCAGTTTTGTTTTGTTTGTTTTTTGTTTCTTTTTTTTTTTTTTACCAGGTTTTACCTGTGAAATCTCTCTCAAAACCCTTGTTTTCCATTCATTTATTCAACAAATTTATTGATCATCTACTGTGTGTCAGGATCTGCTAGTGACTGAGGGTACAGCACTAAAAAGAGTCTAGTGGAGAACCAGGAGAGCTTCTAGTCTGGTTGATTGCTCCCAACTAAACCAAAAAACTAGGCCACCTCCCCATAGCTGGCCTGGGCTCCCCTGGTAGCTCAGCTGGTAAAGAGTGTGCAAAATCCACCCGCAATGCAGGAGACCCAGGTTCAGTCCCTAGGTTGTGAGGATCCCCAGAGGAGGGCATGACAACTCACTCCAGTATTCTTGCCTGAAGAATCCCCATGGACAGAGGAGCCTGGCAGGCTGCAGTCCACGGGGTGACAAAGAGTCGGACATGACTGAGCAACTAAGCACAGCACAGCCCCATAGCACTGGTCACTTTTTCCTCCTAACTCTTGTCGTATATACTTCTCCCCATTTTACAGATGAAAACACTGAGGGCTGGGACAGTTATATGACATGCCGTAGGACACAGCTGGTAATCAGCTAGAATTCTGTAAGAATCTTATTCAATCATTGTACAAAAAGCTTTGATCATTCACGTGTCCAGTGTGTCCTCAGGATATAGCCGTGAAGGAAAAAGAATGGGTCCATGCTGTCATGCAGTTTATATTCTAGTGAAGGATACAAAGTAAATGAGGAAACAGGAATTATGTCAGAGAGCTAGATGGCTACTTAACTCTGAGTGGTCAGAGAAGACAACTTTTTAAATCTCTGCACTACCTGGAGGCTCAGACAGTAAACAATCTGCCTGCCATGCAGGAGACCTGGGTTCAATCTCTGGATCGGAAAGATCCCCTGGAGAACGGAATGGCCACCCACTCCAGTGTTCTTGCCTGGAGAATTCCATGGACAGAGCAGCCTGGCAGCAGGCTACAGTCCATGGGGTCACAAGAGAGGCGGACACGAACGAGCAATTAACAACAACCACCTCTACAAATGTACCTTTGTTTTATACCTCTGTCCATTTTCCTGGAGTGGAAAAAAGATAAAATCTTTAGGAGGGTCAGGCTAGTCTTTAGGAGAACAGGAAGAGAAGAAGTCAACAGAAATTTTAAAAAACAAAAACAAAACAACAGCAGTGTGTGCCTCACGGTTCTGGAGGCTACAAGTCTGAAATTAAGCTGTCAGCAGGGCCCTGTTCACTCCGAAACCTCAGGGGAGGCTTCTTGCCTCTCCTAGCTTCTGGCGGCTTGCGGCAGTCCTTGGTGGCCCTTAGCTCACAGCAGCAATCTCTACCTCCGTTGTCACATGACATTTGCTCTGCAGCTCTGTCTGTCTCCGTGCTTCCTGCTGCTATAAGGACATCAGTCACGTTGGATTGGGGCCCATTCCTCTCCAGTATAACCTCATTAAAAAAAAATGTTTTTAATTTTATTGAAGTGTAGTTGATTTACAATGTCATGTTAATTTCGGCTGCACAACAAAGTAACTCACTTATATATATTACTTTTTGTATTCTTTTTCATTACGATTTATCGCAGGATATTGAATCTAGTTCCCCATGCTGTACAGTAGGATCTTGTGTATCCACTCTATACATACTAGTTTGCATCTGCTAATCCCAAACGCCCAATCCTTCTCTCCCCGACGCCTCCTCCCCTGGCATAAGTCAGTTCTCTGTGTCTCTGGGTCTCTGTGTCATAGATATACTTGTCTCATATTTTAGATTCCACATGTAAGTGATGAAAAAAGTGAAAGCGTTAGTCACTCAGTCATGTCCATCTCTTCTCGAGGCCATGGATTGTAGTCCACAAAGTTCCTCTGTCCGTGGAATTCTCCCAGTAAGAATACTGGAGTGGGTTGCCATTCCCTTCCCCAGGGGATCTTCCTGACCTGGGAATTGAACCCCAGTCTCCTGCACTGCAGGCAGATTCTTTACCGTCTGAGTTTCAGAGACTATCTTACCAGTAGATGTATAAAATGGTGCATCCTCTACAGTGAGCAATTTGGCAATACCTATGAAAATTTAAACTGAACACATCCTTTGGCATACACTCACTTCTAGGAGAAAGCTGCCTTCCTGGTACCAGAAAGGAGAGGGCATTTTTATTATTGGAGATGGAGACTTTTTATTTTATAATTTATTTTTGGCTGTGCTGGGTCTTTGTTGCTGCTCACAGGCTTTCTTTAGTTGCAGCCAGCGGGGGCTGCTTTTCCTTCCGGTGCAAGGGCATCTCATTGCAAAGTATAGCCTCCAGGGTGCACAGGTTTCAGTAGCTGCAGCACATGAGTAGCTGCGGTTGCCGGGCTCTAGAGCATAGGCTCAGTAGTTGTGGCCCATGGGCTTAGTTGCTCTGCGTCATGTGGAGTCTTCCCAGACCAGGGATCGAACCTGTGTCCTCTACACTGGCAGGCGGATTCTTTTTTTTTTGTTTGTTTGTTGTTTTGTTATTTGATTATTTTTTAATATAAATTTATTTATTTTAATTGGAGGCTAATTACTTTACAATATTGTATTGGTTTTGCCGTACATCAACATGAATCTGCCACGGGTGTACACGTGTCCCCGTCCTGAACCCCCCTCCCTCCTCCCTCCCCATACCATCCCTCTGGGTCATCCCAGTGTACCAGCCCCAAGCATCCTGTATCCTGCATCGAACCTGGACTGGCGATTCGTTTCATATATAATATTGTGCATGTTTCAATGACGTTCTCCCAAATCACCCCACCCTCTCCCTCTCCCACAGAGTCCAAAAGACTGTTCTATACATCTATGTCTCTTTTGCTATCTCGCATACAGGGTTATCGTTACCATCTTTCTAAATTCCATATACTGTATACTAATTCTAGTATACTGCGTTAGTATACTGTATTGGTGTTTTTCTTTCTGGCTTACTTCACTCTGTATAATAGGCTCCAGTTTCATCCACCTCATTAGAACTGCTTCAAATGTATTCTTTTTAATGGCTGTGTAATACTCCATTGTGTATATGTACCACAGCTTTCTTATCCACTCATCTGCTGTTGGACATCTAGGTTGCTTCCATGTCCTGGCTATTATAAACAGAGCTGTGATGAACATTGGGGTATACGTGTCTCTTTCAATTCTGGTTTCCTCGGTGTGTATGCCCAGCAGTGGGATTGCTGGGTCATAAGGCAGTTCTATTTCAGGTTTTTTAAGGAATCTCCACACTGTTCTCCATAGTGGCTGTACTAGTTTGCATTCCCACTGACAGTGTAAGAGGGTTCCCTTTTCTCCACACCCTCTCCAGCATTTATTGCTTGTAGACTTTTGGATCGCAGCCATTCTGACTGGCGTGAAATAGTACCTCATTGTAGTTTTGATTTGCATTTCTCTGATAATGAGTGATGTTGAGCATCTTTTCATGTGTTTGTTAGCCATCTGTATGTCTTCTTTGGAGAAATGTCTGTTTAGTTCTTTGGCCCATTTTTTAACTGAGTCATGAGCTGCAGGAGTTGCTTGTATATTTTTGAGATTAGTTGTTTGTCAGTTGCTTCATTTGCTATTATTTTCTCCCATTCCGAAGGCTGTCTTTTCACCCCCGTGCCACCAGGGAAGTCCCTAGAGAGGGGGAACTGACGCCAAGATAAGTCTGCACAAACCAACCTTACTAAAGTAATGCTTCTCTTCCATTACTTCCCCCCATATATTTCCTAGGGCTTCCTTTGCGGCTCAAACACTAAAGAATCTGCCTGCAATGCAGAAGACAAGAGTTTGATCCCAGAGTCAGAAAGATCCACTGGAGAAGGAAATGGCTACCCACTCCAGTATTCTTGCCAGGAGAATTCCATGGACAGAAAAACCTGGTGGGCTACAGTCCATGGGGTTGCAAAGAGTTGGACATAACTGACCGACAACACTAGTCACTTTCCCAAAATTTACTACCCCTAAAAGCCCAACCCCATTTTTCCTTTTTTTTATAGTCATTTCTCCACAATTTTGGTCCTTTGTTACAATTATAAGCCTCCAATAAGATATAAATATAAAATAGAAGCCCCAAAGTTTAATCACTTATTCGGGGTTTTCATTTCTTTTCCATGAAGTACCAAAGGCCACATAAAAATATTAACATTAAAAAAATGTGTATGTTCTTCTGTTAATGTGTCTTTTGCCAGTGTAATTCAAGGCTCCATTAACAGAGCTCAGAGTGTAGAAAAAATTGTTTCTTCTTCTATGCTGGATCATATGGTAATTCTATGTTTTAGTTTTCTATGGTGGCTACATCAGCTTACATTCTCACCAACAGAATATAGTGGTTCAATTTCTCCACATCTTTGTCAATATTTCTTTTCTTTTTTTTAATTATTGCAGTCATTCTAAATAGATGTGAGGTGGTATCTCATAGTAGATTTAATTTGCATTTCCCTAGTGATTAGTAATATTGAGCATCTTTTTATTTGCTTATTGACCATTTATGTATCTTCATTGGGGAAACATCCATTCAAGTCCTTTGCTCATTTTTAATTGAGTTTTTTGGTATTTTTGTTGTTGAGTTCTAGGAATTCTTTATGTATTCTGGGTATCAATCACTTATCAGATATATGATTTCCAAATATTTTCTCCCAATTCTTGGGTTGTGTTTTCACTCTATTAATAGTGTCCTTTGATGCACACTAATTTTCAGATTTGATGAAGTCCAACTTGCCAATTTTTTTCTCTTGTTACCTGTGTCTTTGGTGTCATTTCTAAGAAATCATTATCAAATCTGATGTGGCAGAAACTCCTTTTCTCTATATTTCTTCTAAGTGTTTAACTGTTTTAATTCTTATTCTGGGTCTTTGATCTGTTTGAGTTGGTTTTATTATGTGGTGTAAGGTAAGAGTCCTCCTTTGTTTCCTTATGGATAGCCAGTTTCCTTATGGATAGCCAGTTTCCTTATGGATAGCCAGTTTTCCCAGCACCACTTTTTGAAAAGACTATTCTTTCTTCATTGAATAGTCTCGGCTCTTTTTGTCTACAATAGCAATATACTTTAAACAAAACAACAAATGTATTGTCAATATCACATCACAAAATGATACCACAATGTAGACTAAGGATGTCCTTAATATGTTTTTCCTTATAAACAAAGTGAGATGGATATATAACTGGATACATAATATAAAATCACTTTGTATTTACTTGATAACAGAAGAATATGAACTTGCCCACAGGATTTTGTATTATAAAACAATGCTTTATACATTTAAAAATAACCCATTGTTTCATTACGCTTAACCTAGATTCCGTGTTATAAGTTATATCAATAGCACAAATTCTTGAAAAACACGTAACCAATGAAGTGCCAGTGCAAGGATATTTCTAGGGAATTATAAAAATACCTGATTTAGTAACGAGAGTATAAAAATCTATTAGACTATCAACACATACACATCTTAAAGTCTAGTTCCTTGAAAATTATGGTCCCAAAATCCTACTGATGTAAGCTAGAATCACAAAAAACATACAATGAGCAAAGTAAAACACTAAATTGACAATAATGAAGCTAAACTAACAATAATTGACATTTAAAGGAAACACTAAGCCAGCTTTATACCTAAGAACCAACCTGAGTCAACATTGACCATACTCCCTTAACAAAGCCTTCTATCTGGAAAACCGAAGAATTCCAGCTATCTGAGTGATTGCATCGTGGGGTCTTTGCAAAGCTGTTGACAACTCAACTTCTCAGTACAATGCTGAATCAATTCCTGTGTAAACATGAGTTAAGAGTCAATACTCTGGTTTATAAATAGCAAAGATGAGTTACCTTTAATAACTTCTGTAGGTCATTAATAATGCTTAATGTCACATATAACTTTACTGCTTAAAAAGCAAAGTAAGAACTCATGAATTGTTTGAACGTAGGAGCACAGGAAAGGACTTTGAAGTTTTGGGTTAGTAGATAGCCCCTTAGGAGGTGCATTCAGAGAATAAATCTAATGCCAAGAAGGGTGTGTTAAATGAGGGGAGGGGAGGGAGTGGAGGGCTAGAGAACAAAGTTGACTCCAGAGACCCTTGGAGAAAGATAAAAGTGGCCAAGATTTTCTCAGTAAAAAAGCAGAACTCTCTTGAGCTAAGCTGGAAAGAATGTGAAGGCTAGGCGAGGCTGAGAATTATTAAGAGCACTGTGCTAATAAGTATTGTGCTCTTTAGAATTCAGAGAAGTTGGAAAAGCATTTTTGGTCCTTTAGGAATTTTCAGAGCTGACGGTGAAAGGATTGGTTTATGTTTAAAGGCAATTCAAGTGATAGTATAGTTTTATTCCTCAACCTTTATTCTTTCTTAAGCCCTTTTACATAACTGATCTCAGGACTGACAGCCCCTGACAGTGTCAGGAATTTTGGAGAGAGGGAGTTCTGGAGAGACCACAGTAGCCTGGAGTGGCCAGAAAGTGTTTGGATGAAGAAGTAAGGTTGCAATTGAGCCCTGAGCTGGGTTTACAAAATAGGTAGGGTATGTTAAGAGGCTCTGAGATGTAAAGAAATTTTTCTCCAATTACAAAATTAAAAAAAAAAAAGAGTCTCTGAGAGGGTGAAATTGACTGAATTGGAGGTGAGCCCCAAAGAAGGTACAGATGCAGGTGGAAGAAGGTGTGGCAAGTTCAACTTTAGGCTCTTTAGAACTCAGAATCCTTGAGCGTTTGGGAGGACAGGAAAGTGCCAGGTTTTGAAAAGACCACACATTAGCAATCATCAGTCTCAGCTTCAGTCTCCTCTTATTCATTCTTTCCACAGTTCCAAGCAATCTTTGTCCCAACACGATTTCATTTGTGTAACTTCCTTCAAAAGCTCCCTCTGCATGCCTACATCATGAAATTGAAAAATTCCAGCATACACAGCACACCCCATGTTCCGCTTTGTACCTCATCCCAGTGGTGTAAGAGTGGGTTGGCATGAGAGGCCGTCCACTGTAGGGAGGCAGGCTTTTGTATATGTTCTCCCTTATTTCTAGAACACCCCTTAATACCCTAGCTAGGGTTCTTTCAATATTCAAATATGTTTGCCTTTTAGGTGCCAGGCATTCTGCTCAACCATGGAAATACAAGGACATATACCATGTCAAAATTACATGACTTAAAGGCCAAATGGTCTTAAACATAAAGGTAATTAAACGTTTCTTAAGTGGATTCTATCACTTAATATATGAATCATCTTGAAATTTTTTTTCAGAAAATAAATGTAAAAAGATGGATTTTTTATGATTGAAATGAATATTCCAACCCATAAGTACATTTGTACCTCCTATTGTTTATTTTATATATATAAATTAAATATTATATACACTGATGAAATGTGATGAACTCCCAAAAGAGATGTTCATATGAAAAGGAAGTTGATTGTTAAAAGATTCAAGAAAGATGTTGCTTGAAAACATTTGTTGTCAAGTTAGACATGGTAGAGACAAATGTAAAAGCTTAGAAGGAAAAAATACAAAAACCCAGAAGGCTTCTATTCTCAAATTGCTTCCCAATTACCTTTCATTTCTCACTCAATTTTAAGGAAACTAAAAGTAGAAATCATAGATAGTTTATGAAACAGCACAAGCGGCAATAGCAAGTTTGGGTATAACACAAAGTTTGCCATCACCAATTCCACTGTCGGAAGGAATTAGGACAGTTCACTAGAAACTTGCCTTCCAGCTGTGAGATTCCAAGGTGCTGAGGACATTTCAAGGTACTTAAACTCAACAGGTATGTCACAAAATTAGCAGGAAATACAAGAGACATGGGTTTGATCCCTGGGTTGGAAAGAACCCCTAGAGTAGGAAATGACATCCGCTCCAGTGTTCCTGCTTGGAAATCCCACGGACAGAGGAGCCTGGTGGGCAAAGAGTTGGATGTGACTGAGTGACTAAGCACACACACCTCTTTTATTAAGTAAGTAGTTATATGATTTATGAGTTATTTGAGGACCGAGACTATCAGTCAGAACATGCTTGGTTGCAAGTGACAGAAACTGAACTCAAGCTAACTCATGTATAAAAGGGAATGGAGCGACTCAGAAAACTGAAAAGTCCGGAAGCTGACTAGGCCTCGGGGCTCCATCTTGGCCCATCGCTCCTATCTGCTCTCCTCACAGCATTAGTCTCACGTTTTCATTCTTACTCTCCCTCTGTGTAACTGAGGACGAAGGCGCCGTTCCAGCCTGCAGCATGGTTATATCTAGGGGCACAAGAAGAGGGTGTCTACCAGCAATCTTCTATTGCATGTCTGGGAAGCCTCTGATAGGGTGTGATTTAGGTCATGTGTCCACTGCTAAGCCAATCACCGCATCTAGCCAGCTAGCCTGGACTTCATCCCCAGCGCTGTGGGGATGGGAGGGCCTTGTGTCCGACAACCCCATCTGACCTCATGAAGTCGGGGAAAGGACAAGTCTTCAAGCTGTGTACTCTTAATAGAAACTAGACATGCAAAAGCAACAGATGCCCACAGTATAGACCATGCCGTAATTATTCTTGTGTTTTCCCTAAGACCAAGCACACAGATGGACATGAGTTTGAGTGAGCTCTGGGAGTTGGTGAAGAACAGGGAAGCCTGGTGTGCTGCGGTCTGTGGGGTTACAAAGAGTTGGACACAAATGAGCTACTGAACTGAACTGAAGCACACAGAGGAGGCTTGGCTTTAAATATTGAGTGAATACTGATGGCAAAGCATTTCCACAGACATTTTATTGTCAGTGGTAACAACAGATTAAATAACTTGCTTAAAGTTACACAACTGGTCTGATAGAGTGGAGTTTATAACTGCAACTCCCTGCTTTCAGTCCAGTTCCCTTAGGAGGTCTTCCCTTTTTCTTCTTTCTTGATGTGGTGTTGGAGAAATCTCTTGAGAGTCCCTTGGACTACAAAGAGATCCAACCAGTCCATCCTAAAGGAAGTCAGTCCTAGGTGTTCATTGAAAGGACTGATGTTGAAGCTGAAACTCCAATACTTTGGCCACCTGATGCGAAGAGCTGACTCATTTGAAAAGACTCTGATGCTGGGAAAGATTGAGGGCAGGAGGAGAAGGGGACGACAGAGGATGAGATGGTTGGATGGCATCACCAACTCAATAGACATGGGTTTGGGTAGATTCTGGCAGTTGGTGATGGACAGGGAGGGCTGGTGTGCTACGGTTCATGGGGCCACAAAGAGTTGGACACAACTGAGCAACTGAACTGAACTGAACTGATGCCAGGACTGATGTCAAAGTGGAAGGAAGGAGGGAGTTTCATGGTGGCCCAATGGTTAAGATGTGGGCTTTCGCTGCCATGGACCTAGGTTCTATCTCTGGTCGGGGAATGATTTAGTAAGATCCCACAAGCTGCACAGTTCACCACTGCTCCCCCCCACCCCACAAAAAAAAATCAGAAGGAAAGAAGAAAGAGACATTTTGGTTACGATTTTACTACTTCTCAGAAGATTTGATAGAGTTTTGTCCCTAGAAGGCTATGATGGTGGTGGGTGACTAGTAGGTTGCCTCTGTCTTTTCGACTCATTACAGGTATATGTAATGCATGGCTGCCATCACTGCTGCTGCTGCTGCTAAGTCGCTTCAGTCGTGTCTGACTCTGTGTGACCCCATAGACAGCAGCCCACCAGGCTTCCCTGTCCCTGGGATTCTCCAGGCAAGAACACTGGAGTGGGTCGCCCTTTCCTTCTCCAATGCATGAAAGTAAAAAGTGAAAGTGAAGTCGCTTAGTCATGTCCAACTCTTAGCGACCCCATGGACTACAGCCTACCAGGCTCCCCATCCATGGGATTTTCCAGGCAAGAGTACTGGAGTGGGGTGCCATTGCCTTCTCCATCTATCTGGACTTAATTCATGGAGTTGTGGAATCTACCAGGGAAACCTCACATGTTTTTGTTTTTAAAGCTAATATTTGCCCATGTGTTTGACAATACTTTAATGTGCTAATACTCAGGAGATGAAGATGGTTCTTAAAGGTAGTGTAGTATACTACAGGTCATGTATGATGTACAGGCAAACTGTTCGAATCTCAGGTCTGTTACTTGTAACCCTGGGCAACCTGGATAACCTGCTTAGCCTCCTACAAAATAGGGTGATATTAACATATATCTACTATACATGCTCCACGGGGTTTTAGTGAAGATTAAATCCAGTCATATTTGTAAAAGTACCTTTTTTTAGGCTCCAAAGTCACTGCAGATGGTGACTGCAGCCATGAAATTAAAAGACGCTTACTCCTTGGAAGGAAAGTTATGACCAACCTAGATAGCATATTCAAAAGCAGAGACATTACTTTGCCAACAAAGGTCCGACTAGTCAAGGCTATGGTTTTCCCAGTGGTCATGTATGGATGTGAGAGTTGGACTGTGAAGAAAGCTGAGTGCTGAAGAATTGATGCTTTTGAACTGTGATGTTGGAGAAGACTCTTGAGAGTCCCTTGGACTGCAAGGAGATCCAACCAGTCCATTCTAAAGGAGATCAGCCCTGGGTGTTCTTTGGAAAGAATGATGCTAAAGCTGAAACTCCAGTACTTTGGCCACCTCATGCGAAGAGTCGACTCATTGGAGAAGACTCTGATGCTGGGAGGGATTGGGGGCAGGAGGAGAAGGGGATGACAGAGGATGAGATGGCTGGATGGCATCACTGACTCGATGGAAGTGAGTTTGAGTGAACTCTGGGAGTTGGTGATGGACAGGGAAGCCTGGCGTGCTGCAATTCATGGGGTCGCAAAGAGTCAGACATGACTGAGGGACTGAACTGAACTGAGCTGAACTGAAAGTTTCTTTAAGGGTTCCATGAAATTTATAAGCTATCAATTTTACATTATTATGTCTTATTTTAAGAACAAACGTTAATGCAGGCATTCTCTCCTACCTGTATAACCAGCTTGTGGTCACAGAAAAAATACACAGTCTTCTTCCCCTTCTAGGCACGTGGAAGACTGCCTGGGTGAAACTATATGTCTAGTTTTGGCAATATGTTCTTAATGGAAGTGACCTGCATCACTTGCCAGTCAGAACATGTAATTGCCAGTGTGAGACCCTCCGGAACTTTCTTTTCCCTTACTGTGGTGATATGAGAAATGGTGGCTTCTCTGACTCCTGGTTCCTAGAGTAAGAAAATTGTGAAGCAAAGTCCCTACCTACCTCTCTTTAGACATGCAGCATGAGCAAAAACAAACCTTTGTTGTTATAAATACACTACAATTTTTTGCGGGTTTTGTTACGTCAGCGTAATCTAGCCTCTCTCAGCTAAATCTCCATGATTGGCCTGGCCATTTTGGACATGGATGTTTTCATTTATGTCACTGAAGCTTTCTGGCAATAGCTCTTTAGTGAAAGAGGGAGAAGAAATGAATCTTGCCAAGTAATGGTTTTAAAACTTCCCATTGATTGAGTTCTTCCTTAATTGAAAATGAGGACCTTCATCCTTCCATGGATATGGAAGGCAACAGAGCCATGGTGTCAAAAGATCCTAGTTTGGGAACTTCCCTGGTGGCCCAGTGGTTAGGAATCCTCCTGCCACTGCAGAGGACACAGGTTGGACCCCTTATCCAGGAAGATCCCACAGAGTGCAGAGCAACTAAGCCCTGGGCCACAACTACAGCAGCCCACGAGTCTAGAGCTGGTGCTCTGCAACAACAGAAGCTACTGGATTGAGAGGCCTCAGCACCGCAACTAGAGAGTGGCCTCCCACTAGCTGCAACTAGAGAAAGCTCACGTGGAGCAACAGAGATCCAGCACAGCCAAAAAGAAAAAACGAAAGAAAGAAAGAAATATTCCTTAAAAAAAGATTCATCTTTCATTCCCATATTCAGTATTGACCAGATCTGTGACTTTAAACAAGTCACTCAACCAAATGAAGCTTAATTTTCTTATTTATAAAATGGGGGTGATTATTATACCCATCTTGAAAGGGTTGTTTATAAAGCGACTAGCCTTTATCCCATCACTAAAGAAATTTTATTCAGTGGACAATACTAAATAATTATTATTACAATACTAAATGATTATAATTTCTATGTCAGGATGACTCTAGCTTAATGTAGGGAAAAAAATGAGTTTAAAGTAGCGTATATAATAAGGCAATGTATATCTCACATAAGTGGAAGTCCAGAGTGGGCTCCAGTCCCCGACTTTCCTTCATTCTCTTGGCTCTGCCTCCTCTGTGTGTAAACTTGACCTGTGGGCTGGATCCCCCTGTGATTGTAAGGCGGCCACCACCAACAATGGGGCAATGTGTTCAGCTACATAAGTGCTGATGAGGTTTAGGTATGAGTCCCAGGCCAAGCACCGGCAAGGGGACTAGAGGAATCTCTCTCTTTTTTTTAAATTATTTTCAATTTTTACATAATTTTTTTTACCAGTTTTTATTAGAAATAATTCACCTATTCTAGTCCATTTTAGTTCACTGATTCCTAAAATGTTGATGTTCGCTCATGCCATCTCTTGTTTGATCACTTCCAATTTGCCTTGATTCATGGACATAACATTCCAGGTTCCTATGCAATATTGCTCTTTACAACATCGGATTTTACTTCCATCACCCGTCACATCCACAACTGGGTGTTGTTTTTGCTTTGGCTCCATCCTTTCATTCTTTCTGGAATTATTTCTCCACTGATCTCCAGTAGTATATTGGCCACCTACCGACCTAGGGAGTTCATCTTTCAGTGTCCTATCTTTTTGCCTTTTCACACTGTTCATGAGGCTCTCAAGGCAAGAATACTGAAGTGGTTTGGCATTCCCTTCTCCAGTGGACCACGTTTTGTCAGAACTCTCTGCCAGGCCCTGTTCGTCTCTGGTGGCCCTACACCACATGGCTCATAGTTTCATTGAGCTAGACAAGGCTGTGCTCCATGTGATCAGTTTGGTTAGTTTTCTATGATTGTGATTTTCATTCTGTCTGCCCTCTCTTGGATAAGGATAAGAGGCTTATGGAAGCTTCCTGACTGGAGAGACTGATTGAGGGGGAAACTGGGTCTTGTTCTGATGGGTGAGGCCATGTTTCAGTTCAGTTCAGTGGCTCAGTGGTGTCTGACTCTTTGTGACCCCATGAATTGCAGCACGCCAGGCCTCCCTGTCCATCACCAACTCCCGGAGTTCACTCAGACTCATGCCCATCGAGTCAGTGATGACATCCAGCCATCTCATCCTCTGTCGTCCCCTTCTCCTCCTGACCCCAATCTCTCCCAGCATCAGAGTCTTTTCCAATGAGTCAACTCTTCGCATGAGGTGGCCAAAGTACTGGAGTTTCAGCTTTAGCATCATTCCTTCCAAAGAACACCCAGGGCTGATCTCCTTCAGAATGGACTGGTTGGATCTCCTTGCAGTCCAGGGACTCTCAAGAATCTTCTCCAACATCACAGTTCAAAAGCATCAATTCTTCGGCTCTCAGCCTTCTTCACAGTCCAACTCTCACATCCATACACGACTACTGGAAAAACCATAGCCTTGACTAGACGGACCTTAGTCGGCAAAGTAATGTCTCTGCTTTTGAATATGCTGTCTAGGTTGGTCATAACTTTTCTTCCAAGGAGTAGGCATCTTTTAATTTCATGGCTGCAGTCACCATCTGCAGTGATTTTGGAGCCCCCCAAAATAAAGTCTGCCACTGTTTCCACTGTTTCCCCATCTATTTCCCATGGAGTGATGGGACCCAATGCCATGATCTTCGTTTTTTGAATGTTGAGCTTTAAGCCAACTTTTTCACTCTTCTCTTTCACTTTCATCAAGAGGCTTTTTAGTTCCTCTTCACTTTCTGCCATAAGGGTGGTGTCATCCGCCTATCTGAGGTTATTGATATTTCTCCCGGCAATCATGTTTAGTAAATCTTTAATCCAGTTTTCTATTGATGGGTGGGGCTGTGTTCCCTCCCTGAATCTGGAAAACTCAGCAGTGGCCACAGGACTGGGAAAGGTCAGTTTTCTTTCCAATCCCAAGGAAAGACAATGCCAAAGAATGTTCAAATTACCACACAATTGCACTCACCTCACACGCTAGCAAAGTAATGCTCAAAATTCTCCAAGCCAGGTTTCAATAGTACATGAACCGTGAACTTCCAGATGTTCAAGCTGGATTTAGAAAAGACAGAGGAACCAGAGATCAAATTGCCAACATCTGTTTGATCATAGAAAAGGCAAGAGAGTTCCAGGAAAACATCTACTTTTGTTTTATTGACTATGCCAAAGCCTTTTACTGTGTGGATCACAACAAACTGTGGAAAATTCTTCAAGAGATGAGAATACCAGACCACCTTACCTGCCTCCTGAGAAATCTGTATGCAGGTCAAGAAGCAACAGTTAGAACTGGACATGGAACAACAGACTGGTTCCAAATAGGAAAAGGAGTACGTCAAGGCTGTATATTGTCACCCTGCTTATTTAACTTCTATGCAGAGTACATCATGAGAAACACTGAGCTGGAAGAAGCACAAGCTAGAATCAAGATTGCCAGGAGAAATATCAATAACCTCAGATACGCAGATGACACCACCCATATGGCAGAAAGTCAAGAACTAAAGAGCCTCTTAATAAAAGTGAAAGAGGAGAGTGAAAAAGTTGCCTTAAAACTCAACATTCAGAAAACTGAAGATCATGGCATCCTGTCCCCATCACTTCATGGCAAATAGATGGGGAAACAATGGAAACAGTGAGAGACTTTATTTTCTTGGGCTCCAAAATCCCTGCAGATGGTGACTGCAGCCATGAAATTAAAAGATACTTTCCCTTGGAAGAAAAGCTATGACCAACCTAGACTGCATATTAAAAAGCAGAGATGTTACTTTACCAACAAAGGTCCGTCTAGTCAAAGCTATGGTTTTTTCCAGTAGTCATGTATAGATGTGAGAGTTGGACTATAAAGAAAGCTGAATGCAGAACAATTGATGCTTTTGAACTGTGATGTTGGAGAAGACTCTTGAGAGTCCCTTGGACTGCAAGGAGGTCCAAACAGTCCATTTTAAAGGAAAGCAGTCCTGAATATTCATTGGAAGGACTGATGCTGAAGCTGAAACTCCAATACTTTGGCCACCTGATGAGAAGAACTGATTCATTTGAAAAGACCCGGATGCTGGGAAAGATTGAAGGCATGAGGAGAAGGGGATGACAGAGGATGAGATGGTTGGATGGCATCACCAACATGATGGACATGAGTTTGATTAGGGTCCGGGAGTTGGTGACAGACAGGGAGGCCTGGCATGCTGCAGTCCATGGGGTTGCAAAGAGTTGAACACGACTGAATGACTGAACTTGGAACTTATTAGAAATAATTGACATATATCACTGTGCAAGTCTAAAGCACACAGCATAATGGTTAGATTTATGTGTATTGTTAAATGGTTACCTTCCACAGTAGGTTCATTTAATATCCATCTTTTCATACAGAGAAAATAAAAAGAAAGAGGAAAGGAAAAAAAGTTCTTCTTGTGGTGAGAACCCAGAATTTACTCCCAACATTCCTATCTATCGTAGAGCAGTGTTAGCGATAGTCATCATGCTATACATTTCATCCCTAGTACTTATTACCTTGTATCTGGGAGACTGTACCTTTTTTGTTTTCCTCCGCCTCCCCCTCATCTTCCTCTCCACCTCTGGAAACCATAAATCTGATTTTTTTTTCTGCGAGGTGTTTTTTGTTGTTGTTCTTTTTCCTTAGATTCAACAAATAAGTGACATCATACAGTGTTTGTTGTTTTCTATCTGACTTATTTCACTTAGCATAATGTCTTCAAGCCTCATCCCTGTTGTTGGAAATGATAAGATTTTATGGCTGAATGATATTCCATTGTGCATATATACCACATTCTCTTTATGCATTCATCAGTTGATGGACACTTGGGTTTTTTCTATGTCTTTGGCCATTGTGAAGAATGCTACTATGAACTTGGAGGTACAGCTATCTATTTCAATTAGTGGTTTTGTTTCTTTCGAATATATTCCCAGAAGTGGAATTGCTAGATCATATGGTAGTTCTTGGGGCTTCCTGGTGGCTCAGATGGTAAAGAATCTGCCAGCACAACTTAACAACTAAACAACAACTGCTGCGTATTTGAAGCAAGGTTGTTGTTGTTGTTTTATCATCTATAAAACCCAGTTTCTCCTATAAAATGTACATACTCTTTAAAACATGTAATATTTTAGTGACAAAGAAGTTACTCAAAAAATATATGTTCTATTTCTTTTTTTTTTTTCACAATGTACAAAGTGTACAAGAGCGCAGAAAGGAAGCAAGTTATCTGCTTGCAGCATCAGACTAATTTCCTGAATTGCAAGTTTGATAACAAACACAGTTTTCGGATGATTATGGATATTTGGAATAAAATCTACTTATTTCTGTTAAGGGCTGTATTTTATTTACTTCCTTTAGATGAAAACAGCCAAATTGCTCTACTGGAAATTCTTAAAGCTCAAAGCAACTTTGATTCTTTCAAGAGCAACTACGATGACCTAATATCATGCATAAGTCCTCTTGTACAGAAAGGAACAAATATTTGATATTCATCTTCATTGTTTGCAGTGGGGTGGTTTCCTGTTATTTTTTTCCCTCTGTCTAGAGGAAGGGAGTAAAGGAAACTTCCTTATTAACCCACTACTGTAAGGAACATGTTTGAAAAAATTAAGCACAGGCAGCAAGAGTAGAGTTTCTCATCAAGATTATGACCAGCATAATTCAATTCCAATATACTTAAGTATAGTTTATTGAGACATTGACTGTTGTTCATTTACTCAATTAAAAGTAACAGAAGTTCAAAGTACCAGAAGGAGGGGCTTCCAGGGAGCCCAGGCGAATCACAAGGGGAGCTCACCCTCAGAGAGCATTTAGTCTAGAAGGACCCACACACTTAAGTAACCCAAGTTAGACAATGATTTAACACTGGACAGTCAAAAGATTGAGGTAAACTGTTTTTGGAATATGTAAGGAGTTGGGAGAATTCACTTCTTAGAGAAGAAGTTAAAGAAGGTTTTAATAGAAGAGTTCACTCTTGAACTACTGGTAGTATTTTAGTAATGAACCTGCAGACTCAAGGGTAGATGGGGAACATTCCAGGCATAGGAATTAGTGTGAGCAAAGGGCAAGCCACAGAGACAAGGGTGGGAGGGGCATACGGGCAGCCAGGTGAGCAGTTCTACCTGGCTGCCAAAGAAAGTATTCTTATCTCTACCACTCGTCCAGGACTTATCTGTCCTCTTATTATTTTTTGTTTGCACAAGCATACACTTCATCTAGACTACGTGAGAGAAGACTGCCCTACAACAGTGGGCCTTGATTTCTTCCCACATCACCTACCTTCCTTAATAAAGAAACAAGCAATACTTACATTGCGCAGGTGAGGACATTGGTTGACTGTTTAAAGGCAAAACAGAAAGAAATCACATCACAAAATTCTTTTCTAATGTAAGGTCAATATTTTAATGAATTAGAATGTTTTCCACCTTCTTTTTGATCATACTTTACCATTCTTGGGTTTTTTTTTTTTGTGGGGTTTGATGTTGTTGTTACTTTGGCCACATTGCCCGCATGTGGGATCTGAATTCCGCAACCAGATTTCAAACCCATGCCCCATAGTAGAAGGGCAGAGCTCTAACCACTGGACCACCAGGGAATTCGCTAGATAGTACTGATACTAGTATTTGATAGTAGAAAAAATATTACCCACCAACTGATGTACCTGAGTCAAGCAAGAATCAGCAATGGGCACTAAAAGCTTTCAGTGGATAAAACGTTGTTGGAGAATAAGACACGAAGAAACAAAGTATTCACCCCTCCCCCACATACCAAATACTTACAAATTATCAAGGGAAAAGGGAAACATGGAAGGTACTACCTGATTCAAACTGAGCATCACTCATCTGGACATAATGTCAACCTCCGGACATAATGAACTATGGACTCCACAACATTGCCGACAGTGCTTCTTCCAAATCTAATAGTGATAGGGGTGGAGAGCCCACAAACCCAAACTGTAAGACATTCAACAGGACAGCTGGACCACATTCTTTTTAAAAAGACAAGGCCATGAAAGAGAAACATGGCATTGGTACTGTTAAGAATTTAGGAGACTAAAGAGACATGACAGCGAAATGCAAGGAATGATCCTTGATGGGCTCCTGGATTAAAATAAAACAACAAACCATAAAAGACATTTTTGGTACAATTGGAGCAATATGAATATGTCCTGCACATTAGATAAGATTATGTATTAATGCTCATTTGTGGGTATATGTTAATTGTATGATAGTTGTTACGGAATGAATGTTTGTATCCCTCCCCCAAATTCATATGTTGAAATCTTAACCCCCAGTGCGACAGTGTGACAGTGTTAGGAGATGGAGCCTTTGGGGAGGTGATAAGATCATGAAGGTGGAGCCCTCGTGAATGGGAAAAGCACTCTAACGAAAGAGAGCCCTCTTGCCCTCTCCTCCATATAAAAAAGGGGGTTCTCACCAGAACCTGCCCATGCTGGCTGGCATCCTGATCTCAGACTTCTAACCTCCAGAATTGTGAGAAATAAATTTCTGTTGTTTATAAACCACCTGGTTTATGGTACTCGATTGAAGCAGCACAAACCAAGACAGCTGTTGAATCGGAAAATCGGTGCTGAAGTATGTAGGGGTGAAGTGTCATTAAGTCTGCAAATCAGTTTATTTATTTATTCTGGGTTACGCTGCCTCTTCGTTGCTGAGCGAGTGCCTTTCTCTAGCTGTGGGGCTGCTCTTCACCATGGTGCTCAGGTTTCTAGTGGTGGCTTCTCTTGTTGCAGAGCCCAGGTTCTAGGCACACGGGCTTCAGCAGCTGCAGCTCGTGGGCTCCAGAGCACGGGCTCAGTAGTTGTGGCACACAGGTTTTAGTTGCTTCTCAGCACATGGGATCCCCCTGGACCAGGGATCAAACTTGTGTCCCCTGCATCAGCAGGTGGATTTTTACCCATTTCCCCCACCAGAGAAGTCCTGCAAATTAGCTTTAATTGGTCAAACCAAATATAAAAGTATAAATGTATATGAATGGTTGAGCCAATATATATTATGTACTTATTTTGTGTCTGTGTTGTGTCTGTGGGGGAAGCAAGCAAACAAATATGAACAATGTTAACAATCTGTGAATTTAAGGGAAGAACATAATTCAGTGTGCCATTTTCTCAACTTTTCTACAGGTTGAAATTTTCCAACATACTAAGTTAGGGGGAAATGAAATATCTTTTCCCTAATTGTCAAAAATGATACAGGCTTTGTATAAACAAGATTCTACTGTATAGCACAGGGAACTATATTCAATACCCTGTGATAAATTATAATAGAAAAAAATATGAAAAAGAATGTATGTATATATGTATAACTGGGGCTTCCCTGGTGGCTCAGACGGTAAAGCGTCTGCCTGCAATGCTGAAGACCCGGGTTCGATCCCTGGGTCAGGAAGATCCCCTGGAGAAGGAAATGGCAATCCACCCCAGCACTCTTGCCTGGAAAATCCCATGGACGGAGGAGCCTGATAGGCTACAGTCCATGGGTCGCAAAGAGTCGGACACGACTGAGCGACTTCACTCACACTAAGTCACTTTGCTGTACAGCAGTAATTAACACAACATTGTAATTCAATTAGTGTTCTTGTTCAGTCACTAAATGGTGTCCAACACTTTGAGACCCCATGGACTGTAATCTGCCAGTCTCCTCCTCCTGTGGGATTTTCCAGGCAAGAATGTTCAAGTGGGTTACCATTTCTTTCTCCAGGGTCTCTTCTCAATCCAGAGATCGAACCTGAGTCTCCTACATTGGTAGGCAAATTCTTTACCGCTGAGTCACCAGGGAAGCCCAGTTCAACTATACATCAATAAAAAAAGAAAAAAAAATACAAGCTTGTGCATTAAGAAATTCTTTAAAAATAAATAGAAAAAGCAAGAAAAATAAGTAATTTCTCTAACCCTCTCCTTTTCAGTCCCTCTGCAGCTGGAACTTCTTAGGTACAGAGGCCAACCTTTCTAATTAAGATTCATGTAGGAAGAGGAATAGGAGTGGTTTACTTCTCAAAGATCGTATCGTTTGAGTTTCAGATCACCCTGGCTCTCTTTCTCAGGTTTAATGCTTTCCACTTAGAAACTACAAACTTGAAAGACAAACACTCGAGAGTTACCAAAAATTAATAAAAAAAAACAGGAAAATGCTGAGCTTGGCACAAAATCCTATGGAATTCAAAATATAAATTTGTCACCAGAGAGTGCCTAAAACCCTCCATAGCCTTCTGGCTGCATTTAGAAGAAAATGAACACTCACGTGGCACGGCATCCAGGATCTGACTTCTGTCTTCCTCAGGCTTCACTTCCCACTCTCTCCCCTTCTTCCGGCCTCTTGTGCTTTGAAACTCCAAAACAGCCCTAGATTTTGCCCGAGGATGTTCTTGGCCCAGATCTCCACGTGGCTGGCTCCTTCCCACCATTCAAGTCTCAGCGCAAATGTCACTTCTTCAGAGCAGCGGCCCAGAACCACTCTGTCCTGGGCAGCCCCTCCCCGCTGCCTCTCCCAGCTCTCTCTGTCCCCTTATCCTGTTTCATCTCCTCAAGCCACTCATCACCATCTGACCTTATCTTGCTCATTTCCAGTTTAGTCATCATCATTGCATGTCTTTTCCCAACTAGAGTATAAACCTCCACAAGGGACACTGTCTGTCCTGAGTCCACTGCATCTCCAAGGCTTAGAACAGGATCTGGTACATAGGAGATACTGAGTAAATATATTTAAATATATATATATATATATATTTATTTATTTATTTTTGGCGGCCCTGGGTCTTCGTTGCTCCACGTGGGCTTTATCTAGTTGTCCTGACTGGGGGTTGTTGCGATGCGTGGGCCCTAGAGTCCGGGCTCAGCTGTGGTGCACGGCTTAGTCGCCCCACGGCATGAGGAATCTTCCCTGGCCAACGTTCAAATGCGTGTCCCCAGCACTGGCAGGTGGATTCTTAACCACTGGGCCACCAGGAAAGTCCAAATAAATGTTTTTTGACTGAATAAATATTTCTTTAGGTTTACAGTTGACAAATGTGCCCCATAGACCGCACCCTATGTGTGTAGCATCAACATTTCAGGAGCTGTAGCGAGTCCCCTTTACAAGCTCCAGAAATTTCTCCTAAAGAAGTTTCAAATAACAGGAGTTCCCTGGTGGTCCTGATGTTTAGGACTCAGTAAGTGCTGTGGCCTGGGTTCAATCTCTGATCCAGGAACTAAGATCCTGCAAGCCGCTCAGTAAAGCCAAAAAAATAAAATAAGTTTAAGAAAAATAAAGTAAGAAATTCCAAATAACATTAGAAAAGCTGTCATGTGGAAGACATGGTAGAGGATAAGAGAACTGTGTCTTATAACCAACAGAATGTCATGGGAAGTTAGTTGTCCGCTTAGAGTATATCTGCCTCATACCGACCCAATTCAGGTGACTTTGCTAGGGTTAGAATTCCTTGTTGTAAATTACAAGCTCATTTCTAAAGTTTGGGAACACAAGAGGTAAAGAGCCCCAGGAAGTTAAAATTAGCTGTGAGAACACAGCTTTTGCACAATTTGGTTAATGTTTACTTTTCCCACTTTCTTTTTTTGAGCTGAAAATATTCAGGAAGGCAAGTTCCTGAAAAAGCTTTATGAGGCCAATTTCCCACTGCAACGGATGACTGATGAAACCCTCCCCCAAATAAACAGCTCTCAAATCTTTTTCTCTGAATCATCCATAGAATTATGGAAACATTGTTTCTGGATCAAGACCCTCTCTCTCCCTCTTTACATGATAAGCTCTACTTACTCTGATCCCATAGAGTAATCTTCTATTAGTGTTTGAGGAATGTTACACACAAAGCAAAAAGCCTAGAGATGGGTATCCAACCACCTTTTAAGAAAGTCCCTAAACTCTATTATACTTTTAAATAAAGTTTTTATTATAAAATAGAAAATTCCTACTAAAAAGTGTATAAACCATATGTGTACAGTTTAGTAACTTAATGACTTGTTGTAAGGCTCAGAGCCGTGTAACCTGCAAAGAGGTAAAGGAACAGACTATTGGCAGCTCACCCCAGGAGCATCTCCACTCCTGCTTTCCCATCCTTACCAGCCCTTTTCTCCCGCAGGTAACCACTCTCTTGGTTTTTATTGTAACAATTTCTTTGCTTTCCTTTGTTGCTTTGCTACTTACCTTTGAATCCCCAAGTAATGCAGTTAAGTTTTGCCTGTTTTTGAACTTCATACACATGGAACCACACTGTATTGGGGGGCGGGGATGCTGTGTGCACGCTCAGTTGTGTCTGAGTCTTTTGTGACCTCACGGACTGTAGCCCACCAGGCTCCTCTGTCTATGGGATCTTCCAGGCAAGAATACTGGAGTGAGTTGCCATTTCTTCCTCCAGAGGATCTTCCTAACCCAGAGATGGAACCTCGTCTCCTGTGTCTCCTGCATTGCAGGCGGATTCTTTACCACTGAGCCACTTGGGAAGCCTGTATGGGAGGGATGGGGACGTCTTTATTGTGTTCAGTTTTATGTTTGAAAGATTCACCCTGTTGTTGGAAGTAGCTCTAATTGGTTCCTTCACATCCATAACACTGAGTTGTACTCAATAATTTTTAATTTTAAAAATTTATTCACCTGATTGCAGTGGTTTCTGTTATTGTGGAATATGGGCTGTGGAGCACAGGCTCAGTAGTTGAGGTGCACAGGCTCAGTTGCTCCACAGCATGTGGGATCCTCCCGGACCAGGGATTGAACCCATGTCTGTTGCAATGGCAGGCAGAGTCCTACCCATGATGCCACCAGGGAAGTTCCTCAGTTATTTTTATTATTATTATTTATTTATTTGTATTCATTTTTGGCTGTGCTTGGTCTTCCCTGCTTCCCCAGGTTTTTTCTCTAGCTGCCATGAGGGAGGGGAGCTACTCTAGTTGCAGTGTTCAGGCTTCTCATTCTGGAGACTTCTCTCATTGCGGAGCACGGGCTCCAGGCTCACAGGCTTTGGGAGCTGGAGCACCAGGGTTCAGTGGTGCGACTCCCAGGCTCCAGAGCACAGGCTCGGTGGTTGTGGTGCACGAGCTTAGCTGCTCTGAGGCATGTGGAATCTTCCCAGACCAGGGATCGAACCCATGTCTGCTGCACTGGCAGGTGGGTTCTCATCCACTGTACCTGGACGTCCTCGATTATTTTTTAGTTGCATTCAATTATTTTTTGTATAGGTACACTGTGAACTATCTCTATGGGTAGTTTTTTTAAGCGTTTTTAAAGACCAAAAAAAAAAAAAATTATGCTAAAGTATAGTAAAACTGTTAAGAACATTAGTTCTGGAAGTAGATGACCTGTGTTTGAATCCTGACTATAATTTAGCAGAAATCTTGAGTAAATGATCAAAAGTTTCTGAGCTTTCAGAGTTTTGAAAGTGGAGGAAATAACACTTCATAAAATTGTTATAAACAAAAAGCAGAGTCCGTAAAGCACATAGCACAGCGCCTGGCATAGGGACATCTTATCTCCCCTAAGACTGCGTACTGGGAGGTTCCCTGGTGATCTAGTGGTTTCAGCGCGTTCACTGTCATGGCCTAGGTTCAGTCCCTTGTTGGGGAACTGAGATCCTACAGACTGAGTGGTGCAGCTGTCACGCGAGTGTATGTTCCTCGATTCTTTGTCTCGTCACAACAAAGATTTGGAGTGACGGACATTGAAGGCCCCTCGGCGAGTCACAGGTCTCAGGTCTTGGATAGACCGTGTTATAGCTCTCAGGTCTCAAATGGACCGTGTTATAGCTCTTAGACAGATCAGTGTTGCAGCTCAGTGTTACAGCTCTATTTTATTTAGAAGATAGCAGGAAAATCCATCTTCAAGGCGTGAGGGCACGTCGATCCAAAGACACAAGGAGAAGAGCGCCCCAGCGCAGGAGAGAAAGAGAGAGAGAGCTGGCTCTGGCTCCTCTATTTATATGTTTCTCTCTCCCTGGGCCTGTCCTATGTAAATTAGGCCAGCCAGGAGTGTTGTTTGTTTTCCCTGAGGTCCTCACTCCGGTCCTTGGACCTTCTTTTGTTTCACTTTCGCGGGCTTTTCCCTTCCTTGTCTGTGGCCACCGCCATTTTGGACTCCTTTTCCCTGTTCTGCCTACCTAACACAACCAAATCCAGAATAAATGATGGTGGTTATTATTTTTCCACTCGTTATTTAACTTTAGATTCTTCCAGCAGGATCTTGCTTAATACACAGGAATTGAGGACACAGAGCTTTATTCACCAAGTGTCATCATCCTCTCAGAAACTGCCTTCCCGGTGACTTCCCCGTAAATTCCTCCATTAATCCCTCAAGGAAAATGTAGTATGCGGAGTGGGAGCCTCCCACCTAGAGAATGGGTGGGGAATTTAGAGCCTTTGAATTGTGCTGGGGAGTTCCCTGGTGGTCTAGTAGTTAGCATTCAGTGCTCCCACTGTCAGGGCCTAGGTTCAATCCCTTGTCAGGAAACTGAGATCCTACAATCTGAGTGGTACAACCAACCAACCAACCAAAAAGACCACAAGCTAGAGATGTTACCCTTGACATGCTATTAAGAATGTGCTGTTTTCAGTGGCAGCAGACTATCTGAGAGATACACGCTTCCACAGGCATGATGGATGTAGGAATCAGGGTTCAGTACATTCATTCATTCAACAAAGAGATATGGAATAGCTGTGTGACACGACAGGGACTATCTCGGGCAGATGGGATGCACCAATGACTGATTAAATGTATCAAGATATTTTCTTGCCCAGCATATGATTCATGTTGGTGAATGGTCCACATGCCTGCCAACAATCTTATGATGAGTATTACTTATTGTCATCCCAAATTCACAGTGGAGAAAAATCAAAATTATGCATTTAGATTCCCTTCCAGATAATAGGTGGCAACACTGAGATTTTTTTTTTACTCTAACACTGAGATTTTTTTGGGGGGGGTAAATTAATTGGAGGCTAATTACTTTACAATATTGTAGTGGTTTTTGACATGAATCAGCCATGGGTGTACATGTGTTCCCCATCCCGAACCCCCCTCCCACCTTCCTCCCCATCCCATCCCTCAGGTTCATCCCAGTGCACCAGCCCCGAGCACCCTGCCTCATGCACCGAACCTGGACTGGGGATCTGTTCACATATGATATTATACATGTTTCAATGCTATTCTCTGAAATCATCCCACCCTCGCCTTCTCCCACAGAGACCAAAAGTCTGTTCTTCACATCTGTGTCTCTTTTGCTGTCTCGTTTATAGGGTCATCGTTACCATCTTTCTAAATTCCATATATATGCATTAATATACTGTACTGGTGTTTTCCTTTCTGACTTACTTCACTCTGTATAATAGGCTCCAGTTTCATCCACCTCATTAGAACTGCTTCAAATGCATTCTTTTTAATAGCTGAGCAATATTCCATTGTGTATATGTACCACAGCTGTCCTATCCATTCATCTGCTGATGGACATCTACGTTGCTTCCATGTCCTAGCCATTGTAATCAGTGCTGCAATGAACATTGGGGTACACGTGTCTCTTTCAATTCTGGTTTCCTCGGTGTGTATGCCCAGCAGTGGGATTGCTGGGTCATAAGGCAGTTCTATTTCCAGTTTTTTAAGGACTCTCCACACTGTTCTCCATAGTGGCTGTACTAGTCTGCATTCCCACTAACAGTAACACTGAGATTTTGAACCTAAATTCTGATACCATAATCTGAGCTCTTAACTTTCTCTTTTACATATGAAAAGGAATATAAGAATTTTTTTTTAAATCTTATTCATTTTACTTCAGGTAAAGTCAACAAATTTCTAATCATGGGTCCTTTAATAATAATATTTACTTTGTTTCTGAGTCATAAAGATTTTCATTAAATAATGCTCATTAGTGGATAATAGTGATTAATACTACAATGAGTTGCCAAGAAGGAATATTTGACTAATTAAAATTTTGTTATAATTTATGATTATGTAAAGTAATTACAGTCAGCATTACATCATTTACCATCTAACAAATTTAATTTGGCTACTGATGTGTTTAGGTTTTAAGGCTGTATTTTCTTTCTGAACATTTTCAAGTACTACCTAAATAGGTACACTATTAGGTAACTGTTAAAAGAGCACAGTTTTTAGATTTTCTAATATTATGAGCATTGTTTGGAAAATTTACCTAAATTCAACAAAAATTTTACACAATATTCCAATAGAAATTTAGTTTAGTATTAAGTTAAACCACATTAAGTTGCTTTTATAGTTTAAAATGATCAATTATTACCAGTTGCATATAGCTGAAGTTAAAAAAAAAATCGTGCTATTCCATATGCCTGAAGCAACTAGAGTGTAATCTACCTGAAGACAGGGATTTGGGAGTGTTTACTATTATTCACATGGAAGGCACTTAGAAAATGGCTATTGAATGAATTAATTAGGAAAGCAAACAAAACACAGTAACTAATCTTCTATCCTAACGTCTTTGAGTTTAGGTTTAAAACGGGAATGAGAAAAATAAAAAAAATAGAATGGGAATAAGAAAAATAACACAGGTATTTTAAGTTAGTCTCTTGGAATGATAAAAAGTTTAAATAGTTAATTTACATGTGAAATGAAGACATATTCACACAAAAACTTGAACATGAAGCTTTATAGCAGTATTATTTAAAATGACCAAAAAGTGGAAATAACTGAAATGTCTATCAACTGATGAAGGTTTACATAAAATTTGGTACATCCATGCAATGGAGTATTTATTGACTCATAAAAAGGAATGATGTGCCAGTAGGAACTACAACATGAATAAAACTTAAAAACATTATGCTGAGTGAAAGAATTCAGATAGAAAAGGTCACATATTATACTAACAGTTCATATAAAATGTCCAGAATGGGCAAATCAAAAGAGACAGAAAGTATCAATAGATCAGTGGATGCCAGGGTTTAGAGACAAGAGGAAATGAAGGGTGATAGATTCAGGTTTCTTTTTGGATGATGAAAATGTTCTGGAACCAGTGGTGATAATTGTACAACATTACAAATATACTGAATCCACTGAATTTGCATTAAAATTAAGGGTGAATTTTACAGTATGTAAAATATATTTTAATTTTTTTTAAGTGGGGGAAAAAACTCTTAAGTTCTCTTTAGAACATGTCAAAAGTACACTATAAAATAATAGACATGTGTTTATAAATGTAAGAGTATTAGGAAATGTTCCCTTGTTTAATTATAAACCAAGTGGAATGTTTGGAGATTTCAGTAATCTGACAGGGAACCTTAAGAGGATTAACCTGACTTCCCCAGTGTTAACAATACTAATTTAAACTGCATCATTCAAAAACTACCTTGTCATACAGTAGTAATTTTAACAATGACTTCCACAGAAAACACCAATTAGATTAATTACTCATTAAGGCTGTCATCTTTTAATACCTTATATTTATATAACCCTTTTACTTCCTTAAGTGTTGAACTGTGCCTTAAGATTTAACTTATGGGCGAGTCACAGCTCTAACCATTTAATTAGAGGCAGGGAAGTGGGTGGAACTGGACTGAAATTTATTAGCAATGCTGACATTCCAGGTTGGAACACAAAGTGAAGCAGGACTTAAGAAACCTAAATTCTAGCCTTCTATTTGAACTCAAAGGTTTTGGCATAGTCAATAAAGCAGAAATAGATGGGGTTTTTTTGGAACTCTCTTGCTTTTCTGATGATCCAGAGGATGTTGGCAATTTGATCTCTGGTTCCTCTGCATTTTCTAAAACCAGCTTGAACATCTGGAAGTTCACGGTTTATGTATTGCTGAACCCTGGCTTGGAGAATTTTGAGCATTACTTTACTAGCATGTGAGATGAGTACAATTGTGTGGTAGTTTGAGCATTCTTTGGCATTGCCTTTCTTTGGAATTGGAATGAAAACTGACCTTTTCCAGTCCTGTGACCACTGCTGAGTCTTCCCAATTTGCTGGCATATTGAGTGCAGCACTTTCACAGCATCATCTTTCAGGATTTGAAACAGCTCAACTGGAAATCCATCACCTCCACTAGCTTTGTTCGTAGTGATGGTTCCTAAGGCCCACTTAACTTCACATTCCAGGATGTCTGGCTCTAGGTGAGTGATCACACCATTGTGATTATCTTGGTCATGAAGCTCTTTTTTGTACAGTTCTTCTGTGTATTCTCACCACCTCTTCTTAATATCTTCTGCTTCTGTTAGGGCCATACCAGTTCTGTCCTTTATTGAGCCCACCTTTGCATGAAATGTTCCCTTGGTATCTCTAATTTTCTTGAAGAGATCTCTAGTTTTTCCCATTCTGTTGTTTTCCTCTATTTCTTTGCATTGATTGCTGAGGAAGGCTTTCTTATCTCTCCTTGCTATTCTTTGGAACCCTGCATTCAGATGCTTATATCTTTCCTTTTCTCCTTTGCTTTTTGCTTCTCTTCTTTTCACAGCTATTTGTAAGGCCTCCCCAGACAGCCATTTTGCTTTTTTGCATTTCTTTTCCATGGGGATGGTCTTGATCCTTATCTCCTGTATAATGTCAGGAACTTCTGTCCATAGTTCATCAGGCACTCTATCTATCAGATCTAGTCCCTTAAATCGATTTCTCACTTCCACTGTATAATCATAAGGGGTTTGATTTAGGTCATACCTGAATGGTCTATTTCTGCTTTATTGACTATGCCAAAGACTTTGGCTGTGTGGATCACAATAAACTGTGGAAAATTCTTCAAGAGATGGGAATACCAGACCACCTGACCTGCCTCTTGAGAAACCTATATGCAGGTCAGAAAGCAACAGTTAGAACTGGACATGGAACAACAGACTGGTTCCAAATAGGGAAAGGAGTACGTCAAGGCTGTATATTGTCACCCTGCTTATTTAACTTCTATGCAGAGGACATCATGAGAAACGCTGGGCTGGAAGAAGCACAAGCTGGAATCAAGATTGCTGGGAGAAATATCAACAACCTCAGATATGCAGATGACACCAGCCTTATGGCAGAAAGTGAAGAGGAATTAAAAGGCCTCTTAATGAAAGTGAAAGAGGAGAGTGGAAAAGTTGGCTTAAAGCTCAACATTCAGAAAATGAAGATCATGGCATCTGGTCCCATCACTTCATGGGAAACAGATGGGGAAACAGTGGAAACAGTGTCAGACTTTATTTTTTGGGGCTCCAAAATCACTGCAGATGGTGACTGCATCCATGAAATTAAAAGACACTTACTCCTTGGAAGGAAAGTTATGACCAGCCTAGATAGTATATTGAAAAGCAGAGATATTTGATAACCTTTGCCAACAAAGGTCGGTCTAGTCAAGGCTATAGTTTTTCCAGTAGTCACGTATGGATGTGAGAGTTGGACTGTGAAGAAGCTGAGCGCCGAAGAGTTGATGCTTTTGAACTGTAGTGTTGGAGAAGACTCTTAAGAGTCCCTTGGACTGCAAGGAGATCCAACCAGTCCGTCCTAAAGGAGATCAGTCCTGGGTGTTCATTGGAAGGAATGATGCTGAAGTTGAAACTCCAATACTTTGGCCACCTCCTGCGAAGCGTTGACTCATTTGAAAAGACTGATGCTGGGAGGGATTGGGGGCAGGAGGAGAAGGGGACGACATATGATGAGATGGCTGGATGGCATCACCGACTCGATGGACATGAGTATGAGTGAACTCCGGGAGTTGGTGATGGACAGGGAGGCCTGGCGTGCTGTGATTCTTGGGGTCGCAAAGAGTCAGACAGGACTGAGCGATTCAACTGAACTGAACTGATACGAGCTCAAATAGCAAGAACTGAAACTGCCCTATTCAGCAGCACATTAATGCAACGTATAGATAAGTGAACACATCGTTAAGTGTAGACTCTGAATTTTCCTAAACTTAACACTCCTTTGGGAACAGCCCCCAGAAGAAATGGAACAGAGACACAGAACTAGGGCTTTTTTTTTTTTTAACCCTTAAACCAAAGAAAATATTCAAATCGTTTAAAACCCTTGAATAGCAGACTCTCGGTCCTGTCATAGTTAAACGTGGGGAGGAGGGGTAGAGGGCCCTGAAACGGTAATAATGTAAATCGTAGTATACCCTTAATTTTGATGGCAAACTTACCATCACCAGTATCTACAATACTTCCAACCTCACTGAACCACTCTTGAGTGACAGTCTTTTTAGCGATCCAGAGATTTAGAAGCAGTTCCTAAATTTACGCATGACATGTGAAAATCTCCCACGTCTAGCTGCTTCTTTCCAACAAAAGTTTAATCAAATTTTCGAAGCAGGAAACTTTTGTGTCCGGTCGTGTCTTTCTCGCCGAAGTGCTGAGCACCCTAGAACACTTCAGGAGGAACAGTCTCTCCAGATTTCACTCGCCAAACATTCCGCAGTTGTGCCCGAAGAGCTCCGAGAGCTTTCTAGGGTGGTCCGGGACCACTCTCCCCCAGCCGGGAGCCCGAGCCCCTAGCCCCCGCCACCCCTCTGCTCTCCTTCCCCGCCCACTCGGACCGAAACGCCGCGCTGTTCCTTTAAGGCCGGACGCCGCAGGGTGTGCGGAGAAGGGCCGGTTCTTCCCGCCTCCTTTTGCACCGCTCCCTTCCCCCTCCCATCGGAGTTTCAGGTGAATGGGTCACGGAGGGTGGAGGCCGCCATACCACTCCTCCTCCGTAGCGTCCACCTCCCCCTTTCTGCTTCTTCAGGCGGAGGCGACGGGACTCCGGCGAGAGCTGGCCGGAACGCCAAGGAGCCCGCGCGGGGAGCCGCAGGTGGGGCTCGCGGGCGCCCGGCCGGACTTTCCGCCCCCGGGCCGGGGTTGGTGCGCATGCCCGGGGGGCAGGCGGGCAGGGTGGGCGGGGGGAGGAGGGGAGTGAGGAGGCGGAGGGCTCAGTCCCCGGCGGAGTCCCGGCTGCGCGCAGCCTCTCTGCCAGGCGGCAGGTGCGCCCTCCAGGTGAGCGCACGCCCGGGCTCCCGCCGTGTTTGGTTCGCTGAGAGAAGGTGAGAGCTGGGCGCGGCGCCGGGGGCCCCAAGGCCCCTCCGTGCCCCGTCTAGAAGGGGAGGCGCGGGGAGAGGACGCCCCGCGGTGGTTTCGGTGGCGGTTTCGCTCCAGGCTTTGGACTCGCGGCAGCCGGAGAGGCGCGGGGCGGCGAAGAGAGCCGCGCCCGGCCAACTCGGAGCCTGCCTCCTGGGTCGAGGGGCTGCTTGGAGCCGCCCATCTGTTCCTTCCGCTGGAACTATTCAAGCCACCACCAGTGTCTAGGCGGCGTGGGCAACTTTTCGCTTTCTTAGGGGCCGGCGGGAGATTGGTGACCAGCCAGAATCCTGCGACCGGCTCTCCAGGCTGCAGTTTTTCTTTTCTTGCTTTTTTTGGGGGGGTGGGGGGGGCGGTGTCCCTGAGGAGAGAGCCTGAGCTTGAGGGCTGAAACTAGGGGGGCCGCTTGCTGGCCCGGGCGGGGCGGCTCGGACTCTGGGAGGAATCCGTTGTTATCTGCCCTCCTCTCACCCCTCTGGGTATTCCAGGTGGAGAAGGGGTGGTCGGGTTTAATCCGTGCAGTGTTCCTGGAGCCCTGGGGTGGGCCGGACGGCTTTCAACCCCCTTGGTGGGAGTTGTTATGAGCCCGCGTCGATTTAAGCTGCCTGGGCGGGGATTTAATTTCTAATGAAGCTGTATTTCCAGGGAAGCCACTCTTGCTTGGGATTCTCACCCTTGACCTAAAAGGCCGCCGCCAGGTGGGCGGACCTGCCTCGGGCCGTCCCTGCTCACCCAGCTGGGATCTTACTGCCCGGTGTGCTCCTGGACACCGGCACGTGCTCCTAGCCAGATCGCCGGCCCCGCGCGCCGCCGACACGTTGCCTATGTTGGAGGAATTGTGCAGGGCAGGTGGGATGAGGGGTCAAGATGCCCCTTGCAGTTGGGAGAGCAGCCCCGAGCCCCTCGTCTCGTGTCCCAAGTGAAGCGACAGAGTCGGGGGAGAGGAGCGGCATCCTGGAGCTGGCCGGGCAACGTGCCCGCCTGGCAAATGACCCGGGACGGGGAGGAGGCAGCCTTTCAGGTTAGTGTGTGGCCCTCACGCACAACAGGTGTATTATTGAGGTCCCGGGAAAAGAGAAACCCTTCCCCATTAAGGGACTGGTCCCTTTTTTGTGATTGAAAACTACTTCTCAGATGGAGGTAGATTTCTCAAACTTTTTCTGTATTCCCTAGTGTAGCACTGTTTCTTTTGCACTGTACACATTTAATATTTTCTCTTCCTGGTAATTTTTTTTTAATTTTTATTTTTTTTTTCTTCCTGGTATTTTAAAATAGGCATTTTTAAAGGTGGCGCCACAGTAATTGGTATCTCTGCAGAGAAAGCAGCAGCACTGTTCTTTTTTGTCGTTTTGCATTTATTTGGTTACTGGGCACCTCTTTTGTTAGAGTGTGGAGGCGAGGAGAGGGAGATTTCCACAACTTCTAGGAAATTTAGGAAAGTGATGAGCATTGCCTCCTGTGTGTAAGGTACTGTAATAAAAGCCTTTTGTACTTTATGTCGTTTAATCATCCCAGCATCTCTAAAAGCTAGGTCTTATTAGAACTCCGTTTTAAAAGTGAGTAAACACCAGGGAAAGTAAATATATATATATTTAAATATTTATTTATGTGGCTGCACTGGCTCTTAGTTGTGGCAGGCATCTAGTTCCCTGCTCAGTGATGGAGCCCAGGGAGGGTTAGCCCCTGGACCACCAGGGAGCTTCTGGTATGTTGTTAAAGGGACAGTTCTTGATATTCCGGTGGAGAACCAGATTTGGGGAGTTTTTCTGGAATTCTCTACTTTTGACTAGTCCCTGTGGCCTCATATAAGTGTTCCCCATCTTGCTTGATGTAAAAGTAAAACATTCTTTTCTTCTAAAGATAATGCTGTAATTTCTTATGTTTCAAAATGATGGAAGATTGCTTTCAGCCATATGAAGTAACTGATCCTATGTCCTTCACCTTCCCAAGGAGAGACCTCCCAGAAGAAAGTTTTCTTTAGCTGCATTTCAAGGCTTACGTGATTAGAATATTTATTGGACTTTTTCATCCACATTACTATTTTTAGAACTAATGGTAAAAATACCTTGGTCACACCTTTCTAAAAAATTTGCCCCCAGGGTTGCAGCTGTTCTGTAATTTAGTGCTTTCCAATCTTGAATGTGGTGTGAATCACATTGAGGATCTTATGAAAATACAGATTCTGATTCATAGGTCAAAAGTGATGCCTGGAATTCTGCTTTTCTAGCAAGTCGCTGGGTGATGCCTGTACAGTTTTTTCTCCCTTTCCCTCACGCTGTAAGCACTTAACTACTTTTGTGGAACTTAACTTGAAGGATTATATTTCCTGGGTGTTAGTTATGTGAAGAACTTCAAGGCATTCACTGGTGGATTGAAATCCCAACTCTAATACGGGCTGTTGTTTTCTAAATCGAATATTGATTGCACATCTCTGTACCAGGGACTGGATCCATGGATCAGGAATAAGAGTGAAGATCAAGATAGACATTTAAGTGCTTGGGAAGGTGGTATTCCTTTTGGACTGGAGAAGATTGTAATTTTAAAAAAAGAAAAAATAATAATTAAAGGGGAAATTTGCTCTGAAAATAAATTGGTGGTTGGGGTGAGATACTGGGAGGACATCTCTGAGGAGGTGAAATTTGAGCTAAGAACTGATCGGGAAATACCTGCTATGTAGAAATCTGGGTGTTCTAAACAAGAAACCCTCAAGATTAAGGCCCTGCTTGAGTTGACACTTTTATTCTAGGCAGTGATTTTCAAAATGTGTGCTGTGGTTAAAAAATCATCTAGAGAGCTTATTTAAAATGTGGTTTCTGACACAGAGCTAATCTATTTCAAAATCTAATTTCAAAATTTTAGATCCTTTACTAATGATATGCCTATAACCTAAATAGAACCATTTAATATCAACTTTTAAAAACACCTTAAAGGCAAATTCATGAAAGGAATGTGATCGAAAAGGAACAGACTGCCCTTAAATACAGCGTTTATTTATTTTTACTTATTGACAGTTTGCTTTAAATAATAATTTTGAAGCACAGCATTTTCAGGTTAGCTCAGTAATCTACTGAGATTATTTTGGCCAGTAAACATTTTAAAAGAGAGAACTTTTTATTTTTTTACCATCAGCTGGCTTTAAGTTTAACATACTCAGTAAGGGTCAGCTCCAAATTGGCCCTGACTGCATCCAGTGCAGCTGTTTGCCAGAGCCTGTGGCTTTTCACTTCTCATTTTACTTGTTCCTTCGCTCAGCATACACATACTGTCCAGATACTGTTAGTGTTGCTGTGCTGGGCATTGGGCAGCGTTCTTGGACCTCTTTTGCCTATTGTCATGGCCTTAGAACTTGGTCATAGGCTGCCTTGCAAGAGCCCTTAGAAGTCAGTCCTGCAGCCCAGTGTCCTGCCGCTCCACCTCGCCAAATACCAAACAAGCTTTGCAGACACAGCATGAGGTCAAATTGTTATTTGTTGTTTTGGGAGGGTGT
The DNA here is from genome assembly GCF_001704415.2 of Capra hircus. Taxonomy (NCBI): domain Eukaryota; kingdom Metazoa; phylum Chordata; class Mammalia; order Artiodactyla; family Bovidae; genus Capra; species Capra hircus. The sequence goes on along the minus strand of NC_030827.1, from coordinate 10,278,918 downwards.
GTGGAGAAACTTCCTAACATTGAAATGAAATCTGACCCTCTGGAGGTTTTTTTTTTTTTTTTTCCCTTAAGGAACTCTTTCTAGGGCTACAAAGACAGCTCTTCAGCTCTTTGAAGGCTGCCATAGTAGTCCTAATGTTGAGTGCTCCAGGCCAAACTTTTCCTGTTTTTCCAGTCATTTGTCTTAAAACATGGTTTTTCTAGATCTTTAACAATCCTAGTCTACTTCCTGAAGAGGTACCCAATTGGAACATAATGTTCAAATTTCAGGGTTCTGCAGGGGTTTGTTTCTTTTTAATAACTGTATCATACCTAGATCAAAAGCACTAACTCTGTAAATAATGCCTGAGATTGGAATAACTTGTTAGCTTTGTTGAAATTCTGATCAAGGAAATGTACTTGTTTCCTGCACCGAGTCTTAGTTGCTACATGTGGGATCTAGTTCCCTGACCAGAGAAATAACCCCAGCCAGCCCTCTGCTTTGGGCATACAGAGTCCTAACCACTGGACTGCCAGGGGTGAAAGTGAAAGTGGCTCAGTTGTGTCCAACTCTTTGTGACCCCATGGACATTGCAGGCAGATTCTTTACCGTCTGAGCCACCAGGGAAGCCCAGACTACCAGGGAAGACCCAAGGAAACGCACTTTTAAAAATGAATAGTTACTAAGCCAGATTTCCCTTATCTAGTACTCATACCATTTTTTAAAATTGAGTTTTATATTTTTAAAATGATTTATTCCTGCCACCAATATTTGAAAATGGATATGGTACACATAAGTGCCTAAACACTTAAATTTCTCACTTTCAGAATAATCATCTTGCTGAAAATGCTTTTTGCTCATCTTCTTTAATACATTATCTTATCTACTACTCCATCCCAAAGAGGATTATCTCCCTCTTTGACTCAGGAAGTTAGCGATGCTCACAGAAGAGAAGAAGGATTTGTCCCCTCAGATTGTGAGCTTTTTGAAACCACTTGGTTTGTTTTAGTCCATCATTCCAGCCTCACCGAGACCTTGATCGATGTTGATGTACTTGTAGCCAATGAGTTACTTATCCTTTCCAGTGTCTTGTCAACTGCAAATTTGGATACTCTTGTCCATGTTGTCTGGGGTCATGACTAGAGACCTCCCTGCAGGTGGACGTACGTGGCGCATTCATTCATCCTAATTAGGCTCCGTTATTTAGCCCAGTAGGAATATGCCCACCCACCCTTGTACTAGAGGATATGTCCTAGAGTCTCAGGATTCTCTCTGTATTCCCCTCATCTACCAGTCTGGTAACCTTCTCAGAAAAGAAAATGAAGTTAATGTGCCATGACTTGTTCTTAATGAACTTTCTGAAAGTATTCACTCCACAATTTGAAATCTCTGTTCTTAGGGGAGACATGACACCTAAGCTCTGAATCCAGGCAATGGTTTGGAAAGCAAAATTGTCTGGATTTTTGGTGAAGCTTAAAACTGTAGCCTGAGTCTGGATTTAGAATTTTCAAAAGCTACCATTGAGGTTGGAATTTTTGGCATAATCTTGAATGAGGGGTACCTACCTATAGAAGAGATAAGATTCCTCTAAGATCAGTGTGTTAGTGTTTGATGTTCAGCTTCAGAAATAGGGTGCCATATTTAATAGTATTTAAATTCAGTTTTCCTTAGTTCTTTTTCTAAGCATCAATTAGGAGGACAGTAAATCTGGACTTTTTCTCTTTCATAGCACTGTGATATTTTGGGTTAAATTGCTTGTCTGTGTGTGTGTGTGTGTGTTTGGGTGCTAGTTACAGAGCCATATACACTTAAGATTTGTGTATTTTTCTCTATGTTCTACGTCAATAAAGCAGTTTTTAGAAATGAAAGAATGTGAAGAAGTTGTCTTCTCTCACTATGTTTGGAAAATTATGCTGCTCATGTTGGTGTTACTAACTTTTAATATACTTCCATCTTTGAGGTTTTACCGAAATACATTTGGGCAATATTTTATTGAGAAATTTGTGATTGACTGTTCTTAAGGGTGTGGAGGATACTTGCTGTTGATTTTAAATTGATTTACTATTCTTAACAATGTAACATATGATTACACAGCCCTTTTGCTTGAGAAAGAAAAAATATTAAAGACTTTACTCAGGTTATAGGTCTTGCTCATGTCCTCTGTCCCGTCCGCCCCAAGCCTCTGATTCTTTCTTACCAAGTCTTCCCTGTTCTCTCCAAACTGCGCTTAGTCACATAGTCCCAAACAGTGCCTGTTGCAGTTGCTGTTTTCTTGGTGCGTTACCTTCGGGAGAACTTGGTCTCATACTTAACTTCCACAGGTGCCTGTGGTGCTATGTAGGTACTTAATAAACATGGGATTGTTGATTAGGTGAAATTGCCTCTTAGATGTTCAGGGATTTTTGCTTTGAGGGATTTTAAATTATTCTGCTTTTCTCTTAGTGAACAGGACTCTAATACAGTGTATGTTTGATGTTTTTTCTTTTTTGAAAATTGTATTCCATTTTGAAGACTAGGAAAAGGAGATAAGCAGAAAATGTCCACAATCCTAGATTCTTAGATGCTTTTGTAACCCTTTTAAATGACAGAAGCAGCATACTTTTAAACTAGACTATGCTTTAGTTAACATTGAAGGGCTAGAATATGCTAGACACAACTGTATTTGCATTTTCATATGCATTCTCATTTTCTATGAACTTCGAAAAGTAATGAGATAGAATAAATATCTTTTAAGAAATTTATGTTAATACATCTTTGTGTTCTTCAATGACTTTTTAAAAAATACCATTTTTACCTATTACTATCAACAGCTTTGTGAAATTTTCGTTGCTGCAACTTATAATTTCAACTTTAAACTATATTCATATGCCAGTGATGTGCAGAGCATAATGTTAGGTGCTCTGAGGACTACCAGGCCAAATGATTCCTTGAGGTTGTTGTTCAGTTACTAAGTCCTGTCTGACTCTTTGTGACCCCATGGACTGTAGTCTACCAGGCTTCTCTGACCATGGGATTTTCCAGGAAAGAATGCTGGAGTGGGCTGCCATGTCCTCGTCTAGGGAATCTTCCCGACCCGGGGATCAAACCTGTGTCTCTTGGATTGGCAGGCAGATTCTTTACCGCTGAGCCACCAGGGAAGCCCAAATGATTCCTACCCTCGGTGATTTCTTATAGCTCTAAGAATTCATGGTCTAATGTGCAAAGATGACAGTGGGAAGGACGAGAGAAATAACCATGGAGTGAGACCTCGTTTCAGATTGCTGTCATTCGTTTTCTTAGTGATGCAAGGAAGTCGAGCACAGGATAAAGCCGTTTCCCTACTTCTGTTGCTTAGATTGGCTGATCTCAGGAGGCTCCCGGCAGTGCTCATCCTGAAGATCAAGTGAGCCCCGACCCCAGCCATGTCATCCAGGCCTTTTGAAAGTCCACCTCCTTATAGACCTGATGAATTGTAAGTAAATATGTAATTCTTTCTTTTTTCTTTTTTTTTAAGGCCTTGCTTGTGAGATTTTATTAATAGTTTCCCAACCAGGAATTGAACTCGGGCCCTTGGCAGGAAGTGAGAGCACAGTCCTAACTGCTGAACAGCCAGGGAGTTCCTCCTTTTTCTTCTTTAAAAGTGTATTACATGTTAAAAAAAAAAGTGTGTAATTGAAACTTTCATCTGTTATGTGTTTGCTTTAAAAATTAAATGACATGCATTTGTAAAATCAAATTGAAGCAAAGGGTATTCAGTGAAGCGTGAGCTCCCCTCTTACCTTCAGCTTCCAAGATGACAGTTTTTTTCTGCAGTGGGAGCTTTTGTCACTTGTTTTTTCTTTGTTGCTACAGTATAGTCTGAGCTTATATTTGTGTGTATATTTGTCTTTAAAAAATGGTATGAAGCTTCCGTAGCAATGCCTTATTTATCTATTTTTGTCTGTGCTGGGCCTTCACTGCTGAGGGCTTTTCTCTGGTGGCAGCAAGTAGGGGCTGCTCTCTGGTTGTGGCGATCAGGCTTCTCACTGTGGTGGTCTCTCTCGTTGCGGAGTGCGGACTCTAGGGTGTGCGGGGTTCAGTAGTTGAGGCACGTGGGCTCAGTAGTTGGGGTCCCAGGCTCTAGAGCCACAGGCGCAGTAGTTGCGGTGCACAGGCGTAGTTGCTGCCTGCCGTGTGGGATCGTCCCAGATCAGGGATTTTTTGCCCATGCCTCCTGCATTGGGAGGTGGATTCTTTACCACTGAGCCACCAGGGAAGTCCTTCAGTGTCTTATTTAGATGACTGTTGGCAACAGTCAGTTTTTCAAATAGCATGTTTATTGAGATATAATTCACCCACTATACAATCCATTGGTTTTAGGTTATCCCTTCACCACACTCGGTTTTAGCACATTTTCATCATCCCCTTCCCAAAGAAACCCCTCTCTCCAGTAGCACTGTCTGGTTGCCCCAGTACTAGGCAACCACCAAGCCCACTTTGTTTCTGGATATGTCCATTCTGGACATTTCATATAAATGGAATCTTACAGTGTTTGGTCTTTTGTGACTGAATTCTTTCACTTGGTATGTTTTCCATGTCCTCATAATCTTTATTATTTTTTTATTATTCTGCTCCTGGGTATATAGCCTAAAAAAAGTACCTTTGTGTACCAGGATATAAGTAGGAGATTAGATTGTGTTAGAGCTATGCTGTTCATGACAGCCCTAAATGGAAACAAGCCGAATACCCAAGTAGAACGTGGTACAGAATTTTCTCCCTTCACACATTCCGTGTTCTCCAGTTTCTCCATTTCCATTTCATTCTCATATAGTCAAGTAATTCATCTAATTCTCATGGTTAGCAGCCTCCAGGAGGAAGATATCTCCTTTGGCATGAGGAAGGTGGTTTGTGGAAATAAGGGCAAAAACAAAAGGGCTTTAGTCATTTTAGGAATTGAATTTTACCTCCCCAGGGCCCACAGTTTTTAGATTCAGTTGTCCACACGTTAGTGTGTCTATTACAAGCTGTGTGTTCATCGTTAAATTACTGGAGTTTGCAGGGTATTTTTATAAAAAAAAGATCCAAGATCTCATTAGCCATCATCTTAATGAGCCCTCATTAACGTTTCATCTGCTTTGTAGGTCTTGCCTTAACTGGCAGTAGCTCATGTAGTGATTTGTTTAATGTCTTACTGCCTTGCCAATGAGGAGCAGGGCAGTAAGACATTAAACTCGGTGAGGGGCACTCTGTGAGGGGCCTGGACTGAGGCTTTCTGTCTGTTGTTGTGTTTCCAGTGCCTGGCACAGAGCCCAAGATGTGTCAGCCTGGTGGCTCCAGTAAATAGCTGCTAAGATGAATACGTGAATAAATATGCTTTCTTAAGTAAGAGAGCTAGGCAGCCAGAAATCGCACCGGTGTAGGCCAGTGCAGGCGTCATGTCTAAAGGAATTGGTCTCCATTCGCAAAGGAAAAGGATTGATGCCCTTGTTCTCAGCTGCCTAGGTCCTATCCCCAGCAATTTCGATTTAACTGGTCTGGAGTGCTCTGTCTGGGGATTTTACACATTCCCTGGGTGATTCTAATATTCCGTAGAACTTGAGAACCTCTGCTCCATAGAAACTAAGCAGTCATTCTCAATGTAGCATCAGCAGCATCTGGAAACTTCTACTCCAGACCTGCAGACTGAGCGACTCTGGGGATGCTGATGTGTCTGCACAGATACCTTTACTGTTCAGTGGGTGTCTGAGTCTGCTGGGGATATCTGTAGTAGAGTATCACAGACTGGGTGGCAACAGAAATTTATTCTCGCAGTTCAGAGGCTGGGAGTCCAAGATAAGTGCTGGAGGAGGCCCTCTTCCAGATTGCAGACTGCCAACTTCTTGAATCCTCATATTGTAGAAGGGGTGAGCAGGCTCTCTAGGGCCCTTTTTATAAGGGCACTAATCCCATTCATGAGAGCTCCACCCTCATGACCTATTTACTTCCCAAAGACCCCACCTTCTAATACCATTACATTGAGGATTAATGTAATTATGGTAATGTTAGGATTTTGATACTTGATTTGGGAAGGGCGGGGAGACACAAATTGCCCCATTGCAGTGGGGCAGTACAAATAATAGTTTCCTTTGCCAGTGGTTTGTTTAAATTATTGCAGGTGCTTTTATATGTTCTTTCTGCTTCCCACTAAAAAGTGTAACTTAAAATTGTTTTCGTGTGCATTTCAGCAAACCTAATCACTACGCACCAAGCAATGACATATATAGTGGAGAGATGCACGTTCGACCAATGCTGTCCCAGCCAGCATATTCTTTCTACCCGGAAGATGAAATTCTCCACTTCTACAAATGGACCTCTCCTCCCGGAGTAATTCGGATCCTGTCTATGCTTGTTATCGTGATGTGCATTGCCATTTTTGCCTGTGTTGCCTCCACTCTTGCCTGGGACAGAGGCTATGGAACCTTAATGGGAGGCAGCATTAACTACCCTTACGGAGGAAGTGCCTTTGGTAGCTACGGAAGTGGCTATGGCTATGGTTATGGCTACGGTTATGGCTATGGAACAGGCTATACGGATCCAAGAGCGGCAAAGGGATTCCTGCTGGCCATGGCTGCCTTTTGTTTCATTGCTGCATTGGTGATATTTGTTACCAGCGTTGTAAGGTCAGGCATATCTAGAACAAGAAGGTATTATTTGACTGTGATAATAGTGAGCGCCGTCCTGGGCATTATGATGTTTATTGCCACAATTGTCTATATAATGGGAGTCAACCCAACTGCCCAGGCCTCTGGGTCTCTCTACAGTTCACAGATATATACCCTCTGCAACCAGTTTTATACACCTGCAGCTACTGGACTCTACGTGGATCAATATTTATATCACTACTGTGTGGTGGATCCCCAGGAGGTAGGTGTAGTTTTGTTTTGTTTCTCCCCTCTTTCCTTGGGTCAGAGGTTCTCACCTTGGGATGCCTAATAGATTCACTTGGGAATGTTTAAAAGGATAGTGATGCCATGGCCCCACTGCTATTTAAATCAGAATCTGAGCAACGGGCGGTGTGTCCTTATTAAGGTATAGTTAACATACCATCTGATTCTTCCACTTCAAGTACAGTTCATTTTTTTTGAGTATATTCACAGAGCTGTGCAGCTGTCACCGCAGTTCATCTTAGAACATTTTCCCTACCCTATAAAGAGACCCCATCCTCATTAGCACGCACTCCTCGTTTCCCTAACCGTCCCCAGATCCAGAAACCATTAATCCTCTTCTAGAGATTTGCCTGTTCTGGATATTTCATATACGCAGAATCATACAGGATGTGTTTTCTTTTATGACTGGCTTCTTTCACTCAGCAATAATGTTTTAAGGTTCATCCATATTATAGTATATACCAGTGCCTCATTCCTTTTCATTGCTGAATGCTATTCCACTGTGTGCATATACCACATTTTCTTTATTGTTGGCTGATAGGCATTTGGCTGTATTTTGGTTATTATGAATAATGCTCTGAACTTTTGTGTGAAACCTATTTTAATGTGGCTTGAGTTTAGTATATACTTAAGGGCGGAATTGATGGGTCTTATGGAGACTCTTCATTTAAACTTTTGAGAAACTATCACATTCTTCTCCAAAGAGGTTGCATGATTACAAATTTACCAGAAATGTATGAAGATTCCAGTTTCTCCACAGCCTCAGCAGCATTGTTTTTCTGTTTGATTCTAACCATGCTAATCCTCCCAGCATCAGGGTCTTTTCCAGTGAGTTAGTTCTTTGGGCACCTGATGCGACGAACTAACTCATTGGAAGAGACCCTGATGCTGAGAAAGATTGAAGGCAGGAGGAGAAGGGGCCAACAGAGGATGAGATGGTTGGATGGCATCACCAACCTGATGGACATGAGTTTGAGCTGGGAGTTGGTGATGGACAGGGAAGCCTGGCATGCTGCGGTCCATGGGGTTGCAAAGAGACACAACTGAGCAGCTGAACTGAACTGATGCTAATGAGTGTGAAGCGATACTGGTTTTGATTTGCATTTCCTTGATAACTAATGATATTTTCTGGGGCTTATTGGCCATTAGTATATCTTCTTTGGAGAAATGGTAATTCAGAATCTTTGTCCGTTTTTTAGTGGGTGTATTTGGATTTTTATTATTGAGTTGTGAGAAATTGTATTTATTTGGTTACAAGTCCGTTATAATTTTTTCTCTCCATTTTATATCTAGATGATGCTCTTTGCACAAAAGTTTTTCATTTTGATGAGATCTGATTTTTCTTTGTTGCTTGTGCTTTTGGTGTTGTCTCAAAACACTTTGCCTAATTCAAGGTCGAGAGATTTACTATGATGTTTTCTTCCAAGAGTTTTATAATTTGAGTTAACGTGGGTCACATCGTAAGGAAGGGGTCCAGCATTTCTTGCATGTGGATATCCAGTTGTCTTAGTATTATTTATTGAAATAACTCTCCATTGAGTTATTTTCATGCCTTTGTCAAAAATGAATTGACCATAAATGTGATGATTTATTTCTAGACTCTCAACTTGTTTCCATTAACCTGTGTTTCTGTTCTTAAGTCAGTACCACACTCCTTGATTGCTACAGCTTTATCATCAATTTTGAAACTGGGAAGTGATGGTCCTCCAAATTTGTTCTTATTTTTCATGATTTTGTGGTTTAGATTCTAGGTCTCTTGTATTTTCATATATGTTTTAGGATCACCCTGCCAATTTTTGCAAAAAAAAGCCAGCTAGGATTTTGAAAGATTGCTTTGAATTTGTTCATCAACGCAGTTCTTCAGAATCTTAGCTGGGAGAAGAATTGTCCTCTTTATAATGTCTTCTGCTTTGTGAACATAGGGTGTCTTTCCATTTACTTGGATCTTCTTTAATTTCTTTTAAAACTGCTAATTTTTGTTGTGTAAGTCAGTATTTCAAAAAGCTGTTAGGTGATTCAAATGTACAGGTGCGGTTGTGAAGCCTGCCTTCTATAACCATGCGTCATTCTAATTAAAGTGTTTCTAAGTTACTAACCTTTTTTGCTTTGTTTTCTCCTTACACTGACCCAGGAGTTTTTGTGCTTTACCTGAATGAGTCACTTCTGGGGGTTAGACCGTCTCCAATAACTACCATTATTTTGAAGACAGAAATGTAGGTTTCAGAATATTTGTTGTTGACATTTGGTAAATAGGGCTGAGGGTTGGTAGTCTGTCTTACCATACTGTCATCCTTCTTAGTCCTCTGACTACCTGAAGCCTCTATTCTTTGAAAACGGTTATGACTGTTGGACAGACCAGCTACAAAGAGAGCTTCCTCTTAGCAGACATTCAGGCCAGAGTTCTGGTACCTGCCCAACTCTTAAGTGCCTCCAGGCCAGTGTACCATGTAACATACCTGTCAGACACTAGAATGGTCAGGGGTAGGGTTTCCTTGTCACAGGTCCTTCTAGTAAGTACACAAAAGACACCTAAAAGAGAAGAAACTAACAGACTAAATGAATTATCAGCCCATTTTCTTTAATTTATAGCTTGGTTAGATTATGTCTGCATAATTTATGATAAGGCAGATTCTCTTTGGACTGAAGTTTATATTCAGTATAAAAAGTTGAGCCAAGTATGTGCTACAAACAAGACTGTATAAGCATGATTGGATATTTGAAACAACTTCTGTGAATAACATTTTTCAAAACCCTTTAGAAGTATGCCGGGGATTGAGTTAATTATTGGCCGTTATCCTTTATTTATGAAAATATGGCCCCTAGTTCTCAGACTTTAGAACTAGTTTTCTGTAATTCTAAAACAGGGATCATTATTCCAAGGATTGACTCGTGGTTGAGGTGTGTGTATGTCTCTGTGTGTGGACTTGTGTCTTTGTGTGTTTTGGTAGCCTTAACCCCTGTGGCTTGGGCTAGGTTTTGCAGTCTTACGATGTAACCATTTATATCAGTTTTAGAGCAGTTAAGCTAGTTAGTGGGGCCTTAGGTATTTGTAGAGTTGGATTGGAATAAAGTAAACAATTAAAAGCTAAATATCTCAATATCTTTAATCTCTTTTTAGGCCATTGCCATTGTGCTGGGGTTCATGGTTATTGTGGCTTTTGCTCTAATGATTTTCTTTGCTGTGAAAACTCGAAGAAAGATGAGCCGATATGACAAGTCAAACATTCTGTGGGACAAGGAACGTATTTATGATGAGCAGCCTCCCAATGTGGAAGAGTGGGTAAGTGTTTTATGAAAGTCAGTAAATATCCAGTTTTGCTTTTTTTTTCCCCTGTAAATACCCCAGATCTGCCTTTAAATTTGATCTAGTGTGCTTTGTGAAACTTTATTCTTAGAATTATTGTCTTTGTATATTGCAAAAGTTGAGGCCTCAGGTTTTACTTTGAACATTAATAAAGTGGGGTGAGTGGACGTGGATTTACTCCGAGGTAAAAAGCCAGATTTCTGTCTCTGAGAAGTGGATCTAGGCCCTGAGCAGAAATGGCTTTTAAAGGAATCACGAGGGACAAAAAAAACGTACGTGGCTTTGAAGAACAAAAGCAACTCCTCTCCCCTTCGCTTTTATTTTCCTGCTGATCGTTTTGGAGGGAAGCACTGTCTTGGATCAAGATCCGCAAGGGTGTTTTTAGGGTGGTGGCAGCTGGGAGATCTTTAAACCTTTTACATGGAGAACAGCCTGGTGACTCACAAGCACTAACATAGATATATGAAATACTTCAGTGAAGGCAGAGATTAGGGCAGGTTCTTTTTTTTTTTTGCGTATACTTTTAATGCTACCAGTAGGTGGCTTCCTAAATGATGTGAAAATGTAGAAAGTCCCTCTTACCAAAAATACCTCCCAAATGCATGTTACTGATGAGATGAACTGGGACTTGGGGCCCTTTGCTGCAGTGCTACAGTGCTTGCGCCTGGACACACCTCTCCTGGAGCAACAAAATAGGAATTATCTGGGACTGAAAATAACTGCATGCATGCACAGTTGGGGCAGATTCTGGACAGTGGATACAAAGAGACCAAAAAACCCAACTGCTGTTCTTAAAGAGCCTGGAGCAAAAGCAGAGGGTCGGGAGCAAAAGCAGAGGGTCGGGAGCAAAAGCGGGGTATTGCACAGGCCCCTGCATGCACAGCACCACCTAAGCGGTGGGCAAACCACCTCGGCAACCCCTGTGACCCGACCCTGGGATACACCCTACCCTTACTCCCTTTGAAGACTAAGCCCACCACCCCCTCAAGAATCAGGCAAGCAGGGGAATCAGTTGTTTGTTCTTGCTCCCCCTCCTGTTGCAGGGGCCCCAGTAAAGCCTTGCCTGAATTTCTTGTCTGGTCTGTGATCTTTCTTTTTCCTCAGTTAAGGAGGCCAAGACCGCTGGTCAGTAACACTGATAGCTAACTAACCTGTTTTGGGGGATGTTCCAAGCTTTGTTTCTTGGAAGTGCTGTGTTATGGTGTTCTTGAGAGAGCAGCCTCAGAAACTGCCTTCCTCGGTTTCTTTGAGCAGATTGGTTTCTTGCCATGAAGTTTAGTCGAGACTCCTGGATTCTGGTTCCAGGATAGGTTGGTTTTGGCCAGTGGGAGCAGAGCGGAGTGGGTTGAGGGTGCATCCTGCTGGTCAGGTCGGGGGTGGAGATATTGACCATCTGGAAGGCTCCTAGCTCTTGCATGTTGTGCACCTGATATTTGAAGAAATTTAGGAATGTAGATGAAATTATCCTAGTGGAGGTACTAAGACAAAGCAGTCAGGAAAATCAAAAGGTATGGTCTGTGGATGCCTGTGTTCCTGGCCTCTCTTGGAAGCCTGCTGCTTGTTTTTCTCATTTTTACCCCCATGACTTGTGAGGGTGTTGGCGATTGTTTCCTTTTGACCTTTAGCTCCAGGCAAAGCCACCTGTAGAGGGAACAGGACAGCCTGTTGTGAACTGTGAAGTCAAGGTTTCACTGAGAGTTTCTGGGTGTGTCAGTTTTCACTGGCTGTTGGATTTGTTTACTTAAGGTTTCGAGAGCCTAAAAAGTGACTCAGGAGAGACCAGGGCCAGAGATATTACAGTCCCAGGGAACTTTGACTTCTTATCTGACTTTACTGTCGTGAAAGTTTAATCAGTTCTGGGTGCTTTTGATAATTTGACAGAAGATAGCCATAGTAACTTAGGGAGGCGGTAATGATGGTAAAGTGAAGGGACTTTTAATTTTTAAAAAGGCAGTATTGCTTCCTCACTAAATCTCTAGAAATTAGATAGCTAGCCTATAGATTGTTTCGGGTGAACTTCATAGCTTGTCTATAGTAATAAATGTTTCATCATGTGAAAGTAGATAAGCATCTGTTGAATAGCAGATGTGAGACTTTGAACACACTGATGTTTCATGCAAAACTTAAATCACCTAAATTCCTCCTTTCCTTTCCCCTTGTTTTCCCAACTGAAGTGTCTAAGAAAGGCTATTTGAAATAAGATCTTGGTTTAAGCTACAGGTATTGTGTTTTTCCTTCCATTTTTCTCTCTCCCCTCACCTGCTCAGGTGTGCTTTGCTGAACTCAACCCCTCATTTTCATTTTTGCCTGAGTTTACTTCCACAACCAGATGCAGACAGTTACTCTCTTTTCTACACTCTTATGCAATAATTCTGCTCCAGTGGGTTTCACTCCGATAACATAGCTGCCCAAGTGGAAATGTTCGATGCTGCATCTAAAGTGCCGGACAGTGGAGTGGATTAGTATTTTTTCTTTTTGGTTATTAAAAATTAATATCATAAAAATGACTTCCACTTGGAATAATGGAAGAGAATCTAAATTAATAACTTGTACTAAGTGAGAATTAAAATTTGAATTCTAATTATGGATAAGTAAGACATATATATATAAGACAGACTTATAGTAAAGTAGTGCTCAAAATTCTCCAAGCCAGGCTTCAGCAGTACGTGAACCGTGAACTTCCTGATGTTCAAGCTGGTTTTAGAAAAGGCAGAGGAACCAGAGATCAAATTGCCAACATCCGCTGGATCATGGAAAAAGCAAGAGAGTTCCAGAAAAACATCTATTTCTGCTTTATTAACTATGACAAAGCCTTTGACTGTGTGAATCACAACAAACTGGAAAATTCTGAAAGAGATGGGAATACCCATCTTGAGAGGAATACCTGCCTCTTGAGAAACCTGTATGCAGGTCAGGAAGCAACAGTTAGAACTGGGCATGGAACAACAGACTGGTTCCAAACAGGGAAAGGAGTACATCAAGGCTATATATTGTCACCCTGCTTATTTAACTTCTATGCAGAGTACATCATGAGAAACGCTAGGCTGGAAGAAGCACAAGCTGGAATCAAGATTGCCGGGAGAAATATCAATAACCTCAGATATGCAGATGACACCACCCTTATGGCGGAAAGTGAAGAGGAGCTAAAAAGCCTCTTGATGAAAGCGAAAGAGGAGAGTGAAAAAGTTGGCTTAAAGCTCAACATTCAGAAAATGAAGATCATGGCATTGGGTCCCATCACTTCATGGGAAATAGATGGGGAAACAGTGGAAACAGTCAGACTTTATTTTTTTGAGCTCCAAAATCACTGCAGATGGTGATTGCAGCCATGAAATTAAAAGACGCTTACTCCTTGGAAGAAAAGTTATGACCAACCTAGATAGCATATAGAAAAGCAGAGACATTAATTTGTCAACAAAGGTCCGTCTAGTTGAGGCTATGGTGGTCATGTATGGATGTGAGAGTTGGACCGTGACGAAAGCTGAGCACTGAAGAATTGATGCTTTTGAACTGTGGTGTTGGAGAAGATTCTTGAGAGTCCCTTGGACTGCAAGGAGATCCAACCAGTCCATCCTAGAGGAGATCAGTCCTGGGTGTTCATTGGAAGGACTGATATTGAAGCTGAAACTCCAATACTTTGGCCACCTCATGCGAAGAGTTGACTCATTGGAAAAGACTCTGATGCTGGGAGGGATTGAGGGCAGGAGGAGAAGGGGATGACAGAGGATGAGATGGCTGGATGGCATCACTGACTCGATGAATGTGAGTCTGAGTGAACTCCGGGAGTTGGTGATGGACAGGGAGGCCTGGCGTGCTGTGATTCATGGGGTCGCAAAGAGTCGGACATGACTGAGCAACTGAACTGAAGACATACATAAGGGCTTCTCAGGTGGTACAGTGGTAAAGAATCCACCTGCCAATGCAGGAGTTGTAAGAGATGTGAGTTTGATCCCTGGATCAGGAAAATCTGCTGGAGAAGGAAATGGCAACCCATTCCAGTATTGTTCCCTGGGAAATACCATGGATAGAAGAGCCTGGTAGGCTGTAGTCCATCGGATCGCAAAGAGTCGGACACTGTTGAACAGAACACAGCATATGGATGCTGCTGCTAAGTCGCTTCAGTCGTGTGCAAGTCTGTGCAACCCCACAGACGGCAGCCCACCAGGCTCCCCCATCCCTGGGATTCTCTAGGCAAGAATACTGGAGTGGGTTGCCATTTCCTTCTCCAATGCATGAAAGTGAAAAGTGAAAGTGAAGTCGCTCAGTCGTGTCCGACTCTTAGTGACCCCACAGACTGCAGCCCACCAGGCTCCTCTGCCCATGGGATTTTCCAGGCAAGAGTACTGGAGTGGGGTGCCATTGCCTTCTCCCACTAATTCACTAGTTTGGTATGCAAGAAAATAACAGAGGCTTTGAATAAGTTAAACTGGCTAGTAGCAACCAATCAGTTTTCTTCAGTGGTCACTGTTCTTCTACATAAGCAGGATAATTAATTCACAGATAGTCTTTCTGGCCTATCTTCAACTATTCTTACACTACATAATCAATTAGGGACATCCTTTTACAGATAAATGAAGAGAACACAGGTAACTTTACGTAAGTTGAGTTTGTTAAATCTATTTGTTATGACAGGATTTCTGACACAAAAATTCACTGCATTTTGCAGCATGAATGGTAGTAAATGGTCTTTAAGTTCTTAACAACCAATGAATTTTTCTAAAGAGACCAAAATGGTGACTTAACAGTTTTTCTTATGCCCCCTAAAAAGTGGCTCTGCTTCAGCAGATACTTGCCAGTTTTTAATTTATCCATGACTTCTCACCCTACCCCACTCCCATATACCTCCTAACTTCAGCTGTCTTGTTTCATCACTTCTCTGGGGTTCAGTGTGCAGTGTGCAGCATATATATATATATAATCCTAATAATGGGTTGTTTGGGGTAGGGGTGGGTATCTTACTAAACTTGTTGAAGGAACAGTTACCTGCTGAATATTTGTTTACTCCTTCTCTACACATTGGGGTATGTCTAGAAATTCATTATTAAATCTTACTGCCTTTCTTAGCTTTTTAAAATCTTTAGGTTAAGAGAGCAAAGCATCAGCTCAACAAGCTGAGCCTTCAGAGTTTTTTAAGCAGGTTTCAACCCATTTGTATTATCTGTGAGAAAACCTGCAACTTTCTAATTTACCGTCTCTCAATCTCCACCACAATAGTTTCCCTGCCTTCGGAATCTTAGGGCTGTTTCTTTTTTTTTTTTTCCTCCCCTTTCTGGATATCTTGTACTTTGTAAAAATAAACAGGCCATGTTTGCACACTGGATGTTTTGTAGTCAGTTAAGTTTGTACCAACATTGTTGTATTTTAAATGCTTAAAGGCTCTGTTAGTTAAACTTCTAAATCTTAATTTTTTTCTATTATGTCCTCAAACCCCAGATTGTTACTTTTTCTGAATTAAAAAGTATATATATGATTATTTATCTGATTGGTAACTGAATAATTTTTCAGATACTGTGAAGTATGAAGAAACTTCTGCCATCTAGAGTTACCTTTTTGGTATATTTTCTTTAATCCTTTTCCTCTCCTATTGCTTATTCTAATTCAGAAGTATGATTACAGTCCTTATCAGTGTCAAATTCTACCTTTTTAAACTTGCTCTTAGAGGCTTTGTTTTCACATCATTAAATATTCCTCAAAAAAATTTTTTTTAAGATTTTTTTTTAATGTAAACCATGTTTAAAAGTCTTTATTGACTTTGTTACAGTATTGGTTCTGTTTTATGTTTTCATTTTTTGGCCTCGAGGCATGTGGATCTTAGCTCCCTGACCAGGGATCGAACTCCCACCCCTTGCATTGAAAGGTGAAGTCTTAACCACTGTACTGCCAGGGAAGTCCCCTCCTGAAAAACAGTTTTGATACTGTTAAGAACTTTTACTGAGGTGTAACATATATATCCATATACACACAGAATAAAGGACATTGAGTACACTAAATTTAATTGTATGGCTTGGTGAAGTTTTACACATATAAGCCCATTTGCAATCAGCATCTAAATCAAGATATAGTACATTCCAGGGTCCAGGGTTTCCTCATGCCTCTCGGTCAGTATCCCCGAGGGGGTGATGACTCCTCTTATTTCGCTCATATCAGTTAGATTCGCCTATTCTTAACCTTCACATAAATGGGATTGTGTGCTGTGTGCTTCTGTGTCCATTCAACATAATGCTATGAGACTCATTTATGTTGTTGGATTGGTCGATGTGATACGTTTTTATTTTTGTATGTTTTGGCAAGATAAAAGCTTTCTAATTACTCCTTTAAAGAAAAAATCCATGGCCAGAATTATAATTTAAAAAAAGAAAAAAAAAACACAAAACAGGGCAGTCTGCCTCCCATCCTTGTGTTTCCATTTGTCTATTTCCAGGTATCTTTCCCACCCTCTCCCACATTCCTAAGTGCTCTCCTTAGTGTCTTATAATTCCTTTCAGTGCTTTATTTCCTGAAAATAAAATTTAAAAAAATACACTCCCTGCTTTTTTATGCAGAAGTAACGTACTGATCGCACCATTCTGTCTGCACCTCACCCTTTTGCTTCACAGTGTGTCCTTTTTTAAAAAATAAAATATTTACTCAGCCGTGTTGGGTCTTCGTTGTGCCACGTGGACTCTCCAGTTGTGTGTGAGCTTATTTGCTCTGCAGCGTGTGGGACCTTAGTTCTCTGACCAGGGATCAAACCCGAGTCCCCTGCATTGCACGGCAGATTCTTAACCACTGGACCACTGGGGAATTCCCAACAGGGTCCTTTTTGTGGAATCATTTTATTTATTTACTCATTTACTTTCGGCTGAGCTGGGTCTTTGTTGCTGCTCTCGGGCTCTCTCTGCTTGCAGCAGGCGGGCTCAGTAGCTGTGGCAGGTGGGCTTAGTTGCCTCACAGCATGTGGCGTCTTCCCGGATCAGGGATCAGACCTGTGTCCCCCGCACTGGCAGGAGGATTCTTAATCCCTGGAACATTAGCAAAGTCCTACAGTGTGTCTTGGTGATCTTTCCTCACCACTTGATAGCCTCTTCGTGGTATGGATGTTCCATGGTTTATGTAATCATTCTCATTGGTGGGTGCATTTGTTGTTTAATGTTACAGACAATGATAGGATTAAAAAAAAAAAGTTTGGTATGCCTTGTAAACATGTTTGTCCATGTATATACTTCTGTAGGCTGACTTTCCCATGGTATTACTGAGTTAAGGGGTATATATACACACACGTCTGTAATTTTGATAGATAGTGAGAAATTGCCCTTCAAAGGAGATGTACCAATTTATACAGCTATCAGCAATGTGTGAAATTCTGGTTGTACACACCTTTTGTAGTAAAATTCCACTGGAGAGATGTATTTGACCAGTCTGTATTGTTATGTATTAGGTTTTTTCCAATTTTGACCAGAATAATTACGTAATAATAAAGTTATTTTCTTACAGTAAGTATGTGTAACGTTTTTTGAAAATGGATAAAATTGATGTTGAGGGTAACTTTGCTATTATATAAACAGAAAGCATTATTAGTATTTTTTAATTTATTTTCAACTGGAGGACAACTGTTCCACACTATTGTGCTGGCTTCTGCCACACATCAACATGAATCAGCCATAGGCGCACACACGCATCTCCTCCCTCTGGAAGCTCCCTCCCACTTCCTACCCGATCCCACCCGTCTAGGGAGTCACAGAGCAGCGTGTGTCTGTGGGCTCCCTGAGTCATGCAGCAAATTCCCACGGGCCATCCATATGTTTCAATGTCAGTCTCTCCATTCATCCCACCTTCTCCTTCCCCCACTATGTGCCTGGGCTCACATAATGTGACAAAACCAGGATTGGAGCCCCAGTTGAGCATTTCCACGCGAAAGTGCTTTTAGGGAAAGCTTTAATGCTTATGTATTCTCTCTCTTTAATTGGACTCGAGTGCACAGAAATGGGTTTTTCCCCATTCTTTGTTCATGACCTTGTTGTCTTTGGTCCATTCATAACCTTCTCGTTGTATTTGTCGATTTGTTTCATCACGAACACCCATCATCCTGCCATACAGCCTACATTACTAGGTCTCAGTTACATTAGCCCGTGTTTTTCACCATCCCCCCCACCTGCTTCTGCCTGCTCCCAGAGGTGACCTGTCCTGGCGGGCCTCCCCTGCTTTCATTCGAAAAGACCACGATGTGTTCCTTTCCGTTCCTGTTGTCTTGATCGCATGGCTGAAGCGCTTCTCGGTGCTAGGAAAGGGACTCTGGTTCCACTGTGAGCAGAGTAGATATCCTCAGATGTTCTCCCACTGAGCAGACTTCCTTGCCGGTGCCCAAAGTGTACTCACCAGCTCTGCAGGGCAGCATTGCTTTAGAGGACACCTTGTTTAGTCTCAGGTGAACAGCCCTGAGGGACTGGTAGTCTTCCCCTTTCCTCCACTCTTGCTCTGTGTGCTGGCTTCTCTACTTAGAACCAGTGTATCAGGGAGGTAAAATGCCAGGGTTTGAATTCCAGCTTCCCTGCTTTCGCTGTGACTCTTAAGATCAGTTCTGTTCTTTTTAACCTATGTGTATGTCAGGGAAGCCTCGTTTGGAGACGATTCCTGGTAGAGGGACAATGGTGGACCCTAAAGCTCTGGGTTCGAGTCCTGATTCCAGCACTCTTGGGTAAACAGATTAACCCTTCTATTCCTCAGTTTTCTTATCTATGAAATTGACTGTATTATTTGGTCTGCCACTGAAGACGAATGTGAGATGCCTATGGGAAAATGAAGAAGACCAGTAAAATATAGCTGTCTGCCTTACAGGGAGAGTGAAAGGAAAACAGCTGATTGTGCAGAAAAGAATTTTGCATGAGTTGCATGAGTACCCGTTAATAGTTGACAAAAATAGAGCTTAAATTAGGAGAGATAAAAAGGAATTTATCTGCAACATTTCAGATGGTGATTTATGAAACCTAGAAAGAGTTGAAACAACTTAGCCACGTGGCTGTGTATCAGGAACAGCTAGAGTCAGGACTTGAAGGCCATTGGGATCTGCTTTCTCATCTTGATTCCCTCCTGCCTGGTAGGCTTCATTTTCTCACATAGAAGTCGAGCAGAAAGCAGCTACTTAGAACTCTTGAGTTTTTCATATCAGTGCTTCACCTAAGACTGACCGGGAGAGGAGGCGCTGATGAATGAGTAGGCCTGGGTCAGGTGGCCATTCTCACACTGAGCACTGTGCCTGGGACAGGGCCCTTCACACATCATCTGGCTTGTGGCGGTTGCCATAGTTACTGTGTGGAATGGGGAGATGGTTTCTACGGAAACTACTCTGTAGATGATACTACCTGAATATGTGCTACGTGGATTTTTCTTTTTAATATTTACTGATTTTATTTTTGTTTATTTATTTGATATGCTGGGTCTTAGCTGCTGTGTGTGGGATCTTTAGTGGGGCATGTGAACTCTTAGTTGTAGCATGTGGGATCCAGTTCTCTGACCAGGGATGGAACCCAGCCCCCTGCATTGGGAGCTCGGAGTCTTAGCCACTAGCCCACCAGGGAAGTCCCTGCACTACACGGATTAATTGTCATTGCCCTTTTATTTTTTATGTCTGTGTCATCTGACCAGGTTTAAAAGCAAAGTGCGACTTAAGTAGCTGTGGATGAGTTTCTGAGAAGCTTTGAATGGGCCTGCTTCACCCCAGTGCCCCTTAGTACTCCGCTGGCTTGTGTCTCACCTCAGTGCCCCTCAGTATTTGTTGGCTGCTCCTGGAGGGTGTCAGACCGCTCAGATCCCTTTCTGTCCCTTCCAGCTTGGTCTCACACAAGGACAGGGGACTGTGGTCTGAGGAGCTGTGTCCCACCAGCACAGTGAGAATGCTGGTACACGGACTGTTCAGCCATGGGTGAACAGTGGAGCTGAAGTTGGAGGGGCTGATGCCCTTACACCCATGAATATGAGTGATATATGTTAATCTTTGTGTTCAAATCTCTCTTCCCCCACCTGCATTTTCAGAAGGTCATAAATATAAATATCAGTACATACGTCTTCATTTTCTGTAGAGTAAATTCTTAGAACTTGGGATCTGGCTTTGGAAAAGCACACACCTACAGTAAATATTGAAGAACTGATTGTAAGAACTGTGTGTACCTGAAATTAGTTTTAGCTGATAGTTGATGCCTGCGATATTCTGGCGAAATAGTTGCTAGAAGTTAAGCACTTTGTTTTTAGGTGCTCCTGGGAATAACTTTTGGTTTTGCTTTGGTGAAGTGAAAGAAAACAGAGTCTAAGAGCGGCATGGGCCCTCAGGTCGTCCAGTCTGTCTCAGTGGACTTACACGAAGGAGGCTGAGGCCCTGAGAGGTGGGCACAGCAGTAAGCGGAGACTCGGTGGTGACTCGGTGCACGGGGGCCAGGGGTTTAGACTCTGCTGTCTCAGTAGTCTTCAGTGCAGTAGGTCAGGCTGATTTGGGAGGTGAGCTCCACGGTCTTAATTTCGGCAAGGAAGTTTTTAAAAGAGTCACAGTAGCTGCTGCCCTGGAGATCCAGTGGCTAGGACTCTGAGCTCCACTGCAGGGGCCATGGGTTCAGTCGGGAAGCTGAGATCCCAAGCATGCTGCATGGTGCAGCCAAAAAAAATTTTTTTTAAAGTTACAGTAAAAGCAAGGTAGGAGCCACCATTTCCTAAATAGCCATTATAGGTGTAGCCACTCTGTACATTATTCTTACAGTCCTAAGTGCAGTCTTTACAGTGTGGATACTCTCCTTACACGAGGGGACACTGAGCTTTGCAGAGGGCTTCACTAATCTGTCTTAAGCCTGACATACTTACCAGCAGAATAAGTCTTACATTTGCCTTTATAACTTGTGTTTTTTGGCGTGTTTGCCTCTCAGATCTCCGAGCCTCCGTTTTCTTTGCCAGTAGAATTGGGGGAAATAGTTCAGTTAATAGCACAAACATTAAAATGAGGTAATATGTGTGAAAAGTGCTTTTCCCTATCACAAATCAGCGTGCCAGTTTTCAGGGAGTGTTTTATGCCTGTCTCCTAAGTTACACATTTTCTTGCACAAATCTTGCCACATGATTTATGTCAGAAGCAAGAACAGACTATATTTGGAGAGAACATCCCATCAACTGTTTCTCCATTGTTACCGAGTAGTAAGTGAAGGTGGTTAAACAGGAGCCTATTTTTAAGTAGGAAATGCTTAGATCTAAAAGTTAACAAGTGTGATAGTTAGCCTTATTTCTAGAAGTCTCTAAGGCTTTCACATTGGGACGCAGGACTGTTACAATGTTGTTCCCAGCACTTACCTGTTAGGGTAGGAGCTAGTGGGGAGGATCTGGCTGGGTGTAGAGAAGAGGCAGGGTCCTGAACACTGTCCTTTGTGGTCAGCATTGGCTAGTTTTTGGTTTCTTTGGACTCCGATGAAGATAATCACTTTGCCTGTTCATTTAGTAGATTCTTCTGTGTACATAGGGAAAATAGAAGTTCCATCCACAGAATATGCTGATCCTGTAACAGTGAAAGGGCTTAGGTCAGGGCCAACACATAATTTATTAATTCCCAATCAATTTTAGCTAGAGGAATAATTGTGTTAGTATTTGCAGTGATGGCATGGATCAAAGGAGCTTGGGTAAGAATACCCAAAATGTAAATACTTTTCATGGTTGATTGCAGTTGTTAAACTGTTGTTCTTCCTCTTACTTGAAAGGTTGCTATGAGATAAGAACAGATGTTTTTCTGAAAGGTGTAGGCAGGCTCTGCACCTCATCTCCTTCCACCCAGGCGGAGCAGGGGACTAGGACGGGGCGGTGGCGGTCGTCAGAGTTAGACAGCTGAAGAGACTCGAGTAACTCTTTTTTATTTTCAGTCATACGTCCAAGTGTTCTTTAACGTGAAAGCAGTCCTGTGGGCTGCCGACAATTGGTATACTGGGCTCTGCGCCTGGCAAAGGTTTTGCTGTTATCTGTGCCTTCGGCTGGGGTGAAATAGAACGAGAGTGCAAGCGTCCCATCTCGGGACTGACCTTCAGAGCCCAGCAGCGTGGAGGCCAGAGGCCCCGTCTGTCCAGGGCATCCTGGGGAGCTGGCCTAGACTGTTGTGATGGAAGGTGAGCAGTACTGGAGCTGCTGAGTGTCTCTGGGTCTCGGAAAGCAGGGATTCCTAGATTTCCAGCACTCAATATAGTAACACATAGTTTAGTCACTCAGTCATGTCTGACTCTTTGTGACCCCATGGACTGTAGCCTACCAGGCTCCTCTGTCCACAGGATTTTCCAAGCAAGAGTACTGGAGTGGGTTGCCATTTCCTTCTCCAGAGGATCTTCCCCACCCAGGGATCAAACTCCCACATTGTAGGCAGACGCTTTACCGTCTGAGCCACCAGGGAAATCCAGCACTCAATAACTGAGTCAATTCTAAATATAGGTATAATGTTCTAAACAGGGCAATTGTCTGTGACGTAGAGGAAACCCCCTCCCCGCTCCATCAGTGGTTCTCAGACCTCCCCCCAGCCACCCCTGTTTCTCCTGCAGCAGATCTGAAATGGGGCCTGAAAACTTGCATCTCTGAGTTCCTAGGTGACGTTGATGCTTCTGGTCTGGGGACCACGCTGTGAGAATACTCCACACTGTTCCGTGGAGCCAGACTGCAGCCCTAGTCCTGCCAGCCCAGGGGGTTTTGATTTAAGGTATGCACGTGGGCTTTTCCAGGCAGGGCAAACTTAGAACATGCTGAGGTTGTAGGGAGTGCTGTAGGAAACCGAAGGGGATTTGGAAGGCCAGGTGGTGACTGGCATCGGCTCAGAGAGCTAAGGTGTGCTGTGCCTGTGACACAGCTGCTGGGGAGGCCGGCACAAGACGCACGAGTGTGCAAACACAGTCTGCTCCACGGCCTCCCTTGCTAGAGCCAGGGGCCTCGAATGGGATCACTCACTGAGTGTAAGCTTCTCCACCTCACCCCTTCCAAAGCTCTAGCAATTCACGGACTCTTTCAGAGCTTCAGAATTCCCCTTTGCTGGTGTATGTCACCTATGGGCAGCCTGTGTCTGGATAGGGACTGTTGTGTTTGCTAACTCCCCAGGGCCACCTGATCAACGTAAATCAATCAGACTCTCAAGCCTAGTCCATGATCTCTTCCTTTGTGGGATAAGTGTATTTGGGAGTGTTTGCCTTCAAGCCACCGAGGGTGGAGAAAAGTCTGAGGGAACTTTCCAGGGGCAGAGCCTTTCCAGAGGCTCTTGTTGAGGGAGCATCTGCGAATGTAAAATATCAGAAAACAGGAAAAACGAGTTGGACCACTTCATGTTTTGAAAACTTGTAGTGCTGGGGCACAGGGCCGGGGAGGTGGGCCTCAGATTGTAAAACTGGAGTACAAAACCTCAGGTTGTAAAACTGGAGTTGAAGGCGCTCCTCCCCCGACATCAGGTTTATTTCTCCCTTTAATCACCAAGCAGAAACAGTCCCCCTGTTTGAGAGTGGTGTTCCTACAGGGACGTAAACAAAGGTAAGATGACTGGTGCACATATTCACAGTAATAGTGTGTCCAGAATCGTAGTCTGGTAGGCAAATAAGGCTCTTCAAAATGAATTCACATTGTATCTCATTCGGGTGCGGCGAGGAGGTAGGGCTGTGAGGATGGTTCCTTTTCTCACAGGGAATAGTCCGTGCCCAGATGAGATGGGTGCTTCGTGCCATGTTTAGATTACTGAGGTATCATTTGTTACGGCAGAAATAGCTGAGCTCGGGAGGCAGGTGGGCCGGGTTTACATCCCCCTTCCACCTTGTCACTTTCTGTGTGACCTAGAGCAAGTTAACTGAACCTTAGAGGCTGAATTTCCCCATCTGAGTGTGAAGATAGTTGTATCTCACTGGGCAGTGGTGAGGAACCAATGGGGTCAGGTTTGGCCTGGCATGCGCACTTTCCTCCCCTCCTTAGAGGTGGATACCTTCTGTCAGATGCTGCACCAGTGGGATGCTGGTCCAGTCTGACTCTCTTCCTGTGTTCTGTGAGCGGCTTGCCATGTAGATGGAACCAAGAGCAAAATGGGGCATGGCTTTTGTTGGTCCTTTCTGCTTGTACTAATTCTAGGTGATTTGTGTGGAGAGAAAGGATTTTCCCCAATTTTCTTTTAGAGGAGAGAATTGATCTAAAACACTCTTGACCTTTTTTTTTTTTTCCCCCTTGACCTTTTCAATCAGTTCCATCCCTGACTTCAAGGTGGAGAGGCTTGCTCGTGCACCACAAATGTTGATCTGCCTAGTTTAGCAGCTCCATCCTCGTCCCGGGGAGGAAGGCTCAGTGCCAGCAGGTCCTGGGAGGAGAGCTGTGCTGAGCCGCCCTGTGTGTGCCCCTCCCTTGGCACCCCACAGGGATGTGCGATGTTTTCATTAATTCTCCAAGGGCTGTTAGATGTTAGGTGTTACAAAGTGTTTTTTTTTTTTTTTTTTCACAAGTGGCATAGACCGCTTCTAATGAGTATAATTAAATTCTGAACAAAATGTTGTCCTCGATATAGCTGCCTCTTGTGAAGATCTTTTGAAATTATTTCACTGGAATTTATTTCATTTTGACATTTTAGAAATGTCTTTCTTGATTGGAGTATGACTCCTAGTAAAACTTGCTGCCATTTTAAGTTAATAACTCTTATTCCTAAACATGGTCGGTGAGAGTGCCTGTCCTTTTGGAATTTAGCCTCTGTAGTGTGCCTGTTTGGGACTCGGATTGGTTAGCGATCTTTTTCCGCCTCAGCCTCTCTGAGTGTCTTCTGCTGTCTTGTCTTTCCGTTTTATATGAAAGAAACTGTGGGGTAGGGGTGCCACTTGGACCAGGAACTCTCCAGGCAGATCCTAGTGAAGAGCGGCCAGCTGGGCGCTGCCCTGTGAATTTCTGGGCCGGCAACATCCTTTTCCCTCACCACTCCACCTTCCCAGAGAGTCTGGGGGTGGATCACCCTCAGGCCCAAGGCTCTTCTTAGCCTCACAGCTGCAAATTCCGGCATTTGCTTGACTCTCAAACTTTTCTTTCCCCTCAGTACTTAGTAGAAGACAAATCTTGCAGAATTTTGTTTTTCACCCTGCTTTCTTTTGCCCCTAATTTCTTAGACCTGCTCTGAAGTTCCTTGAGGAAGACCTCACCATTTACTGTTTAGAATTAAGCCAAATTTTTCTCAGGTTCTAAAACTTCCTATAGTTATGAAAATGATAGGGTTGTTTGTTGTTGTTTGTTTAAAGAACTTTAGCTGCCTTTCGTGGGCATTGTGGGCTGGCTTGGGATCCCATCAGTAATAGCAGTGAGTCTCGGAAATCCCTGTTCTCACCATAGCACACATAGGTTGAGGACTCATATGATGACTGATACTGGTGGCTTCCCCTCCTCCTCCCACTGTCCTTTGAAAGCAGAGGTTTATACTCACTTCACGTTGGTACCGTGAGAAAAAGTCATATTTTAGCTTCTTCGGGGAAGACCTTACTCCTTGTTTTACAAGCACATTTTGCCTCTGCCTCTAGACACTTAACTCCTTTCAAGGACAAGGTACTTCTTATTCATCTTTAAGTCTGGCTGGGCATTTTTGTCAGAAATACTTAACACATCACATGTTTGCATGTCATCCTTGCCCAGGCGCTATGCTAATAATCTTCTCTGTATTGTTCTAATTTTAGTGTAAGTAAGCAACCTAGATAGCATATTCAGAAGCAGAGACATTACTAGACTAAGGTCTGTCTAGTCAAGGCTATGGTTTTTCCAGTAGTCATATATGGATGTGAGAGTTGGACTGTGAAGAAGGCTGAGCGCCGAAGAAGTGATGCTTTTGAACTGTGGTGTTGGAGAAGACTCTTGAGAGTCCCTTGGACTGCAAGGAGATCCAACCAGTCCATTCTGAAGGAGATCAACCCTGGGATTTCTTTGGAAGGAATGATGCTAAAGCTGAAACTCCAGTACTTTGGCCACCTCACGCAAAGAGTTGACTCATTGGAAAAGACCTTGATGCTGGGAGGGATTGGGGGCAGGAGAAGAAGGGGACGACCAAGGATGAGATGGCTGGATGGCATCACCGACTCGATGGACGCGAGTCTGAGTGAACTCCGGGAGTTGGTGATGGACAGGGAGGCCTGGCGTGCTGCGATTCATGGGGTCGCAAAGAGTCGGCCACGACTGAGCGGCTGAACTGAAGTAAGTGTTAGTCACTCAATCTTGCCTGACTCTTTGCGACCCCATGTAGCCCACCAGACTCCTCTGTCCATGGAATTCTCTGGGCAAGAACACTGGAGTGGGTCACCATTTCCTTTTCCAGGGGACCTTCCTGACCCAGGGATAAAACCCTGGTCTCTTGCATTGCGGCTACCAGAGTATTGCTCCACCAAAGCGAGCACAGCCTTGAAATTTTTTGTGCATATGTGTGAAAAAGGTTGAAGTAACAGAACACTTGTACTGGAAGGTAAAGTCAGTGGTCAGGCTCTGCAGTTCTGCTGACTCTAGTAGGAGATAAAGGAGTTCAGCCCAGAAGAGCTCATCTGATAAGGCAATAGAGCAGAGGTTTATGCAGCAGACCCCAGGCTCCTGCTTTTCGCCAGGTCCTGGGCTGGGCAGGACTCAAAGAGGAAGGAGGCAGGGAGAGGCAGTGGACTGAAGCCGAGGCTTTCAAGTATTTAAATCCCACGTTTCCGTTTACCAGGTGTAGGTCCTTGAGAAAGTTGTCCTGGCACCCTGAGCCCTTGCGTCCTCCTTCAGGGAGTACCTAGTATTGTTACTTGAAAATTGGGTTCACCTCTTGGTGGGTGCTGAGTTAAAGACGCAACCAAGCCATCGATCAGGAGAAGGAAGAATTTACTGTTACTTGGAGTGAGTAAGGAGAACACTGGGGATCTTTTCCGAAGCAGCATCTTTCTGAACAGCGAAATTGAGGAAGTTTTAAGAATAAGTTTTAAGCAAAGGGTACCTGTGTATTTGTGAAGGGGCTTGAGCAGAGGAGAATTCGGTATGGAATATGGGGCAGAGGTTGACAAAGAGTCCAAGCTTTAGTTGATTGAAGTCGGGAGTGTTGACATCATTCCATCCTCCACCTGGCTGGGAGCCTTAGTTCACGCAAACCTCAAAGATATGTTGCGTATCCTGTGAGGAGGAACTAGGACAAACTCAGAGATATGTTGTGTATCCCTTGAGGAGGAACTAGAACCCTGCTTTATCACTGCACTGTTGTTTGAGTGTCTTTTTTCTGTTCCTGCATGCCTTGGTTCCCTCAAGATGGTTAATTACTGAGATCTGCGCGAGGGTGAGCATTGTGGCCACGCTTAGATCACAAATGGCCTCTCTTACGTCAGGAAAACCAGTCCTGGTTCTTTTTCTGCAGGGATGCCCTTGCTTACCTGCTTACAGATAGAGTGTTAGATAAAGATCACTTTACAGGTAGAGGGAGCCCCTCACTTTACCTGTAAAGGTGTGCCTACTGAATGATCCCTCATTCAGTACGTGGCATGCTGTAAGCAAGCAGACGGTGGTGGCTTAAAGAGCGGTCCACTGCCTGTTGCAATTAGACACGTGGGAGCAGCGGCACCCTGTGCGTAAACAATTCTGTCTTCATTACACATGTGCTCTGGTGGGAGGTGTGTGTGCACAGGTGCTGGCGGGCCAGGAGGAGAGGGAGGTGCCTCTCCCAGCAGGGGGCATGTGGGGAAGGCCCCAGGAGGTGGTGGCATGACTGCTACTTGGTAGTGAGTCAGGACTGGAAGTCTAGTTAAGGATTAGCTGGCAAAGAAAGGAGGAAGGGCTTTCCCTCCTGGGCAGTGAGAAGTCTCTGCAGAGACACTCGGACACCTCTTTGGAGAGGTTTTGG
Source organism: Capra hircus (assembly GCF_001704415.2). Taxonomy (NCBI): domain Eukaryota; kingdom Metazoa; phylum Chordata; class Mammalia; order Artiodactyla; family Bovidae; genus Capra; species Capra hircus. The sequence goes on along the minus strand of NC_030827.1, from coordinate 10,250,927 downwards.
TTTCCGGTTTGCCACGATCAGTAGGAAATCCATGAGCTCTGCACCCTCTGCTAAATTTGTAGAGAGGAAAGAAACCTGGAGAAGAGTTAAGTGGGTTTTTGAGAAAAGGAGGACTTTTTAAACCTAATATGCCTTTGGCTTGACTGGGCCTCTGCCTGTGAAGCTTGGTGATGCTGTCAAGTCCTCAAGAATTCAGTGGGCCCCAGGAATGGTTCCCACCCGACTCCCCGTGGTGGGATCTGAGCACACTCCCTGGTAATCCACCCACTGGTTTCCCAGTTGCTGCCAAACTCCACTTTCAGAAGGAAATGATTCCATTCCTCTCTGAGTCATGGGAATACTAAACAATCAAGAATAAATACCTCTATGTACTTCAAGGGGTGGATAAATAAATATCTTATAACAGGTGATAGAGCAGAGATAGGAAAGAAGCAGGTCAAGTTTTAATGCTGTGCTTTATGGATAGCAAGATGTAAAGTGTGCGTGGGTGGCCGGGAACTGCACTGTGTTGATGCTGAATCTCATTGCAAAGACTTACATGGCAAAACAACCCATTAAAAGTCTCTTGTCCCCTTCAAATACTTGTAAAAATTCTTTGTTCAGTTCCAACAGCTTTGATTCCAGAAACCAGCATCTCCTAAGTTTTTATTGTGGTCACAAAGGCCCCATGCTGTGATACCTTGTCATCTCATTTTGTCAGAACAACTTTATGAAGCAGGTAGCTTCTCCATGTCTTGCAGATGAAGTGATTGAGGCTTTCTAGAACTTGTAGTCAGCAGATCTGGAGTGAACCGAGGTATTATAATTGGATGCTGCTGTTCTCATCCCCAAGCTAAAAGAGTCCCACCAGTGCTATTTTTGAAAAATTGACCTTTTTCATGGAAATAATTTTTTTGAGTTATTCCCCCCTCCCACCTTAGTTTTATTCCCTTACTTTGAAACAACTCTGACTTGTCTGGGCTTAGCAGTTACTTTTTATAGCAGAGTAATTAATATGTGAAGATTTTTAGGTGAAATTTAAAGTCTTAGATCTGCTGCATGAAGCCTAATAGACGATGGTAAAACTCTAATTGGTTATGACTATTATATGTAGATTTTCTCCCAAAGGTTCTCTGGGAAACCTTTCATGTTAACAAGGCATGATCTCCACTGTGTATTAGTTCTTAAGACAGATTCACTCACGAGTCAGCCTGGAGTAGGAGGGAAGGTAGAGAAGGCAGTGATGCTCTGGCTATACCGTATAGGCTATTAGTGGTAGAGCCATTGAAAACGTAGGGGGCGAATAAGCAGATCTTTTATGACTAAATCAGAAATCAGTTTGGGCTTTTTAAAAATTTCTATGTGTTTTTGTTTGTGCTAGGTCTTTGTTGCTTTACACACTTTTCTCTAGTTATAAAGGGCGGGGCCTACTGTCTCCGTCTAGTTCTCAGTGTTGTGGGCTGCTCTCTAGTTCTCTCTCGTTGTGAAGCATGGGCTCAATAGTGTGGCACACCCGGGCTTAGGTGCTCTGGAGCATGTGAGATCTTCTCAGATCAGGGATCAAACCCGGTCTCCTGCATTGGCAGGCACTGAGCCACCAGGAAAGCTCCTGGGCTTCTTAATGTGGCTTTAAAATGCCATGGTTAGGGTGAATGGATTAAGAAGAACCAATATTCTTTGCCCTGGATTAGTGGTTTTCCAAGAGTGGTGCTCAGACAGCAGCATCAGCATTACTTAGAACTTGCTAGAAATGAAAATTCTCACTATTACTCCAGGGCCAGATAAAATGAGATTAGTCTTCCTAAGATGGGGTGGATAATTATTTCATCTAATCACATCAGGATGAGAATCAGATACTTAGGATTTTTTTTTCTTCTTTGTAATTGATTCTGGATTTGTTAAACTAACAATAGCACCATTTCTGTGCTAATTTGACTATTAACACTATATAATAACGAGGTCATCAGATAGGTTAATAGTATTTAATGAGCCCAGTAAACATTAGATAATTTTATATATGATATTTTTCTTCCATTTCTTGCCCCCTTTAAGTTGCAGGCTGAGTAATAACTGAGTCTCTTGGCACTGTTTCCTTAGGTTAAAAACGTTTCTGCAGGTGCACAAGACATGCCTCCTCCCCTCTCAGACTATGTGGAGAGAGTGGACAGCCCGGTGGCCTACTCCTCCAATGGTAAAGTGAACGAGAAGCGACCGTATCCAGAGTCTTCCTATAAATCAACCCCGTAAGTAATGTCTTCCTTCTTTTGCTAGACTGAGTCCGAAAAAATTTGCATGTATTTATATATCAGTTGCTATTTTGTGCCATTCAGCTTGAAGAAAGAAACATCCAACAGTTTTCACAAAGGCTTAACAGCCTTACAGGTGCAGAAAATTCATTCTTATTTCTGATTTTGAAGTTTAGATAAGGGTGGAAGGGTGTTGTGTATTGATGGCAGAGCTAAATGTGGTTCTCAGTCTCTCTGCCTGCCTGTAATCTCTTTAATAGAAGGAAGAGATTACTCATTGGTCAACACTATCCACATACATTTTTATTAAATTAGAACACTTCATTTGCATTCCAGAATTCTGAGACTCCTTTGCTCTGCTGTGGTGATGGTGGTTTAGTTGCTAATTTGTGTCCAATGCTTGCAACCCTATGGGCTGTATATTGGAGGCAAGAATATAGGAGTGGGTTGCCACTTCCTTCTCCAGGAGTTTCTCCTGACTCGGGGATCACATCTGGGTTTCCTGCATTGCAGGCAGATTCTTTACTGACTGTCACCAGGGAAGCCCCTTTGCTGTGCTAGATCCTTCATCGTGCTGGAGGACGTGAAGCTGATAAAGCCTCTAGATTTTGTTTTACATGTTAAAACAAAGAAAGCCTCACAGTGAGTTTCTGGCCTAGAGGAGGTGCCATTCAGGTTATTGAAATGGTATCCCTGTTGTGGTTCTAGGTTACCCTGAAGCTGAATTCTAATTTACTTTAATGATAAGAGAGAGACATTGAGGATGTTGTTAAGGACTTGAATGTAGTTTTTGCCCAAGGATGATAAACTAGTGTTCCTGTATATACTTCTAGAACCCCAAGTTCCTTCATAGACCAAAAAAATTAAACCTTCCCTTTAGCTAATTGGGTCCTTCTGCATTAAAGGTTTATCCGCTAGTGTTCAAAGTTTTATTTCCAGCCGCCACTAGTGGGCCCAATTTGTTGAGATCTGCTCAGAGTGTACAATAGTTTGGGTGCCTGGAACCCTATGGGATGACACTAGCAGCTGAGTTAAGTCTGGGATCAGTTTGAGAATGCTTTATTATTATCCTGGAATGGAGTTTGGAAGTAGACTGGCTTTCTGCCTTACCCTCCAGATACTTCGGTTCTTCAGATTCTACCTTGCTTTTGATTTCAGTTGTGAATGAGGAGTGAGGAAGAACATTTTCTCTATTCTCCTTCTTCTCTTTGGATTTTGACAAAAACCAAATCACATGAGGCTGTGAGAAGAGGTGCGCAGTAGAGATGCAGTCCTTGTGAAAGTTTCAAGCTAGGGCTTGCACGACTTCCATGCACACAAAATAAGTATCTCTAAGGCCTCTTGTGACCAGCTGTGCCTCCCAGTTGACTGTAAGGCTTGCAGGGCTCCACAGCATTCCCAACGCTGTCCTTTTTCATGAGAATGAAGATATTGTCACAGATTCATTTGCAGCAATTTAAATATCTTACTTAGGGACTTCCCTGGTGGGCCACTGGTTGAGAATTCGCCTGCTAATGCAGGGGACACAGGTTCGATCCCACACACCTTGGAGCAACTAAGCCCGGGTCCCACCAGCCCAGGAACTGTAATAAGAGAAGCCACTGCAAAGAGAAGCCCGTGTACCCCAGTGAAGAGTAGCTCCCACTCTCTGCAAGTAAAGAAAACCCTCACGCAGCCACGAAGACCCAGCACAACCAAAAATAAAAAACATTTTAAATAAATAAGTATCTTACCTTTTCTTGAATAAATCAGCACATTCATGATGTAAAATTTAAGACCAGCCAAAGACTTAAAGACCAGCTGGGCTTTGTCCCCAGCCATCTAGTTCCTCTCCCCAGGAACAGCTAGTGTTACCAGTTTCTTTTGTGTCCTTCCAGAGGTTATTTTAAATGAATATGCTGGCCAAGCACATATATTGGTTATTTTTTCCTTTTAAAAAGTAATAACATATTAGATACACTGTTAGCAGTGTATCTTAGTGATTGTGCACATCAGTATACAAACTTTGCTCATCTGTTTTATGTCTGCATAATACTTTATCAGATGGGTAGACTAAGATCTGTTTTATTAATCCCACATTGATACACACTTTTCCTGAATGTTTTGTTATAAACCTCAGCAGAGAATAAACTTGCACATTGCACTTTTACCAGTTTGCAAGTATGTGGATATATCTGGAGGAAAAATATTAAAAGCAGAATTGCCAGATTAAAGGAAATTGCTTATATGATTTTGATGGGTGTAGTCAAACTGTACTCCATAAGGGTTGTACCAGTTGGTACTTCCAGCATACACCCAGGTACTTTTTTGAAGATCTGGAAAATGCAAATAAGATGCTTAGGGTTCAGTTAGTTAGTTCAGTCGCTCAGTTGTGTCTGACTCTTTGCGACCCCATGAATCGCAGCATGCCAGGCCTCCCTGTCCACCACCAACTCCTGGAGTTTACCCACACTCACGTCCATCAAGTCGGTGGTGCTATCCAGCTATCTCATCCTCTGTCGTCCCCTTCTGCCCCCAATCCCTCCCAGCATCAGAGTCTTTTCCAATGAGTCAACTCTTCGATGAGGTGGCCAAAGTACTGGAGTTTCAGCTTTAGCATCAGTCCTTCCAAAGAAATCCCAGGGCTGATCTCCTTTAGGATGGACTGGTTGGATCTCCTTGCAGTCCAAGGGACTCTCAAGAGTCTTCTCCAACACCCAGCTCAAAAGCATCTATTCTTCGGCGCTCAGCTTTCTTCACAGTCCAACTCTCACATCCATACATGACCACTGGAAAAACCATAGCCTTGACTAGACGGACCTTTGTTGGCAAAGTAATGTCTGTGCTTTTTAATATGCTATCTAGGTTGGTCATAACTTTCCTTCCAAGGAGTAAGCGTCTTTTAATTTCATTGACCCTGCGGAAGGGCAGGATGGGGGTGGTGCTAAGGGAGATGAATGCAGCAGTGTGTTGCAGTGATGAACTTGCAGCTTCTTGGGGGGTGATAGACATTGTTGACTGCTGTCCACGGCAGAGCACCGAGTGCTCTGGAGGATTCAGTGTACATCTGTCTGATGACATAGGGGATGCACGTTCAAGTCATAACCTGCCTTTCCTGAGGTGTTTCTTGAAGGTGTTTAGTAACCCACAGGCGCCTCTCCTCACTATTATAGTGGATAGAGAAGGAATTAGAATTGGATACATTGTCTGAGGTCCAGGTTAAGAATGAGGTACCTCAATACTAAGATATTTTCCCCCTAAAGCATAACATACATTCAGTCAAGAACACTAATCTTGATATAAGCTTGATGAGATTTCACACATGTGAACACTGAAGTAACTACCACCACATCAAGAGAGACATTTCAAATGTTCTGAAACATTCCCCATCACCACTATTTTGATACCTGTCACCATATCAGAATTCTTATAAATGGAATCATAACGGTAATTACTTTAGTGTCTGGTTCTTCTTGCTCACCATAATGTCCTGACCTTAGAATATTAAGACAGTTAGAATTAATCCTGGAGAAGGCAATGGCACCCCACTCCAGTACTCTTGCCTGGAAAATCCCATGGACGGAAGAGCCTGGTAGGCTGCAGTCCATGGAGTCGCGAAGAGTTGGACACAACTGAGCTACTTCACTTTCACTTTTCACTTTCATGCATTGGAGAAGGAAATGGCAACCCACTCCAGTGTTCTTGCCTGGAGAATCCCAGGGACGAGGGAGCCTGGTGGGCTGCCGTCTGTGGGGTCACACAGAGTCGGACATGACTGAAGTGACTTAGCAGAATTAATCTTGGATTAGGAAACAGCAGAATGTAGCTGGAGATAGTTGCTTCTTTACCCTTTGTAAGTGGATTTGGAAGATAGGTACACTCCCTCCTATCCTGTTCACACCCAAGACAAGTATGTGTGTGCTAAGTCGATTCAGTCCTTCCAACTCTGTGCAATCCCATGGACTGTAGTCCCCCAGATTCCTCTGTTCATCGAATTCCTCAGGCAGTAGTACTGGAGTTGCTATGCCTTCCCCCAGGGGATCTTCCTGACCCGGGGATCGAACCCAGGATAAATTAACCTTTGTAAGTCAAAGAAGTAGAGTGTTTATGCAATGCAGAGCTTTCAAGGCAGGCTGACAGAGTGCCAGATGAGATCACTGGCTGCGGCTGCTGCTGCTTCTAAGTCGCTTCAGTCGTGTCCAACTCTGTGCGACCCCATAGACGGCAGCCCACCAGGCTCCCCTGTCCCTGGGATTCTCCAGGCAAGAACACTGGAGTAGGTTGCCATTTCCTTCTCCAATGCGAGATCATTGTCTAATAGCTATATTTAGGCTGGTAGGATAGTCTCTTAGGACATTTATGCAAGTTGTAGGAATTTGATGATTCACGTGAGGCCCAGAGATGGGACCAGCTTCAGGCACAGCCTGATCCAGGGACCCAAGAAATGTCAGGGCTCTTGTTGCTTTACTAGCTTTATTCTCAGTACAGCTGCTTTTGTCGCAGGCTGGCCATGCACGTTCCCCAGGCTGCCCTGATCTGATACCCCTGGATTCAGAGTGAAATTTCCTTTCCCAAAACTTACATGTCAAATCCTAGTGAAAACATTCTGATTGGCCCTTTTGGGGTCTAGGAAGATGGAGTTGTCTGGTTGACAAGGCTTGCATAGTACCCTCAATGATATATGGCGGCTTTAAAATACCGTATATATTATGGACGTCATTCCTAAGTCATGGCAGTGATGCAGTCAAGCATTTTGTTTCTCTCTCTCCCAGATACTGGGTGTCCTCAGAAAAGGATTCTTGTGAATGTCTTTTCAGTTTAGTAATTAGCTTGAACCTCTGCCATATACTGGGCCAGGTACTCTTGGGAATATGGAGCTCGTGTTCCCATGGAGGTTGCAGTCTAACATGAGTGGGAAAAGGTGCATGATAACTACACTGTCGGGGTGAGATGGAGCAGGAAAGGCACGTGTGTGTGAGAGAGAGAATAAAACAAGTAGAAAAAAGAAGGAAGTCAGAAACTACAGAAGAGCAGGTTTCCTCGCCTAGGGGGCTGAGTCAGATACTAAGGAAAGTGTACAGCTGTTTGTTTCTGGGTTGTGCAGATTTTTGACCTAATTGGGCTTGTGTCTAAAAGCAGGTTTGTAGACGACTAAGAGTGCACCCATTCCCTAACTCTTAAATTTGTATATACTATTTTTCTTGCCAAGCGTTTCGATTTTAGATTTTATGCTCTATCAAGTTACTGTTTAGTGTTTGAAAGGGTGTAGGAAGAGGGGAGATGGAAGACTCCTAAGATGAAGATTTATAATATCAATAAATAATATAAAATTATGGGAGGAGGCCTGCCTTACAGTTTTTTTTTTTTTTTCCAATTTCCTTTGTCCTGAGGCATCCCCCCACCCCCACTAGCCCCCAACCTCTCAGACAAACCCACTGCATTCTAAAGGTTTTGTTTGCCACCTCAAAGCTAGAAGCGTAGTAGCTGGCAGAGTGTCTAGGAACTCGTTAATCATTCACTCACAGAGAAAGTCACATTTTCCTTCCTTTAGAGGTAGTGTTAGCAGAGCACTTAAAGCCATGTTAACCTGGATAGAATTTAGAAAGAAAAACTCAATACCACGATCACCTCCAACTACCCCCCTCCTTTCCGCATCACACACGAAAGCTTTTGGCATCTACAAGAAATTAGTAAGTGTGATTAGAAGTCTTAAGACTTTGGCAACAGAACCAAGCAGTTTTGGATCACCTAGAAAACAGTCCACCTTGTGGATAAAACTCAAGATGACAGTTTCTGTAAGTTGACAGCAAACAACAACAACAAAATTCTTCTTGTAACTAGTTGAGCTGAGTAGCAAGGCTGATGTCGGAAAGTCTCAGGTGCCTGTTTCTCCTCTTGCCCTTCTCCAGCTCTGCGGCAGGGAAAGTGCGCTTTGCATGTCTGTTACTCAGAAGTAGTCGAGAGTTGCCACAGCTCTTGGTCTTTTATTCCATGTTAGGCTTTGTTTTTTGGTGCTTGTGGCAGAAACAATTTATGCAATTAAAAATCTGATGCGATATTAAATAATTGGTATTAGAAAAATAAGTGTAATGGTAACTCTTCCATTTCAATCATTCTTCAAGGCTTCAGGCTTAACAGTGCAATTTAAAGAGGTCTTGGCTGAGATCCTTTACTGTCCACTGGAAATTATCACAACATTGTTAATCAGCTATTTTCCAGTATAAAATAAAAAGTTTTAAAAAATAGGTGTTAATAAGTCTTTTCGTCTATTACAATATAAAATGCTTTTTAGGTTCTTTGTTTGCTTTTAGTTTTTTTAGTTTACATTTTCAATTTGTTTCATTTTTCATCATTGTATCTTGAAAAGAGAAGTGATATAAAGGAGTCTAAAATTAGTATTACGGAGAGCTTATCTCTGGGAGTTGGCCCCCAAAGGGAGATATAGATGTGCTTTCCTCTCCCCACTCAGCATTCCATGGAACTGGAAGAACCTGTAGAAAAGAGAAGCGATTGTTATCTTCCTAACAGCCTTTTGTGGAGTATGTCCTGGGCACAGGTCAGGTCAACACCTCTTCCAGGTCTGTGGGAGTTTCCTAAAGTGAAGTCTTATATCCATTTTACATAGAAGGTTGACTAATGGGCTCCCCTTACATGAGCGCCTTAAAGGGGCTCGTGTATTAGAGGAGCTATGCTGGTGCCGACCTGAGCACAGGAAGCTGGGGATGGGCTTGGCCCGGGGCAGGTGGCTGCTTGAGCGCAGGCCCACGCGAGGGTGCCGCCGCCCTCTGTGGTCTCAGTGCTCTGACAAAGGGCGGTAGTGCTCACGGACAGATGATTCCTGTTTTGTCAGGGTGCCGGAAGTGGCTCAGGAGCTGCCGTTGACTTCACCTGTGGAGGACTTCCGGCAGCCTTACTACAGCAGCAGCGGTAACTTGGAGACGCTTTCAAAAAGGACTCCCGCGAAGGGCAGAGCAGGGAAGTCAAGGCGGGCGGAGCAAGACCACTATGAAACAGACTACACGACGGGAGGCGAGTCCTGCGATGAGCTGGAGGACGACTGGATCAGGTACTGGAGCATCTCGCTGGAAGCCCTGCAAAATCCCATGGTTTTGGTGGTGGTGTCTCCTTGCCTAGGGTGGCTGGTGTAACCTCATTCTTTGCCAACCAGGGCTGGAGACAGGTTTTTGTTACATTTCCCCTGCCTTAGTACCCTTTTGTAATAAAGATTGACGTGGAGGGAATGTGTTTATCTTTAAAACACTTTCCATGCACCCCCGCAAAATGACAAACTTGGCCAGTGCTGTATACTTTTACTAGTAGCCACCCAAGAAAGTTCCAGACTTGTGTTACGGCTCTTTCTTTTGACATTTACTTTTAAGTTAAGCTTTCGTGATGAGACCAGAGATTCTTTTAAAAGTTTAATCCAAAGGACTTTGGCAAACAGATTTGTAAACAATTGAGTTAACATTTTAGTGTTGTGGTTAAGTTACTTTTTGTGTCAGTGGTTTGGTAATAGTCCAGCATTGATCGCCAGCTGTACTTGGGTATGACCTATAGCCTTTTGGCCCAAGTATTCTGAGGACTGGGACACAAATCAGAAATATTTGCTGTGTGAATTGTGGTGAATCAAAACATTACTTCTCAAGCTGTTAGGAGGGATGGATAGGGCAAATAGAGCTAGAAATCCCTTACTCACCGGTGGCTCTCATATTTCATCCCACCTTGCCCCTCGAGAGTTTTGGTCTCGTTTAGCCGCCTGTCTATAAAATGTTTGCCTATCTTATATCGTGCAAAATTTAAATGCAAACTTTCAGAAATTCTGAATACTCATTTCCCTTCTGAGCAAATCATTTAATTTCTCCCCTCTTTAAAATGAAGATACTTAGACTGTCTTAGAACATTTAAAATTCTGTATTGCTATGAAGCTCCTTAGTCTTGTGGAACAACTCAGAGTATTTCCTCAGTGGATTATGGGTGGTTAACAGCATCACCATCATATGTAAGGAATAGCCGGCATATTGAGAGATACAAGTGATATAAGAATTTCAGGGTTTTTTCGTAGTTTGACACACTGTCAGATTATCTTTACAGTGAGCATGCATTTTCATACATGGACCTTTTCATGTCTGCTTTTACAATCAAAATGATTTCTGTTAAGGAAAAACAAGACCTGCCCTCCCATCTTCCCACCAAAAAAATGCTAAAAACCATCTGAAAACTACAGATGGTAGCAGAAAATAGCCACCAGTCAATCAGCGGCTCTGCCAGTGAAGGGATGAAAATGTCCTTTGTGTTCATAATTCCAGTTTTAAGACTTTAAATGTAAGTGGCCATTCTCCTGTGGTGTTGTGTATTCAGAGCAAATGAGTTCCTAAGACCGTCCTGAAATTTCATAAAAAGCAGAGTTTTAAAAAAGGCAACAGATGAGCATCAGTGTAAGAAGCATAATCATTCTTAAAAGAACTTCTTTGTATCCCACCTGCCTCTATCCATAAGCAATAGCAACAAAAAGAAAACCAAGAGAATGTCATTCTCTACATGCCACCAGCTTTATTATCTTTGTAGAACTTAAGTTTGCTAAGGATATATAAGAAATCATTTTCTCTCTGAATTTTTAGGGAATATCCACCTATCACTTCAGATCAACAAAGACAACTCTACAAGAGAAGTTTTGACACTGGCCTGCAGGAATACAAGAGCCTACAAGCAGAACTTGATGAGGTCAATAAAGAACTCTCTCGTCTGGATAAAGAACTGGATGACTATAGAGAAGAAAGTGAAGAATACATGGTAAATTCAAACCTGATAATTAGATATTACATAGAATTTTATTCTAGTCTATGGGGCTACATTATCCTTTATACTAGTATTGATACAGGTTTTGCTAGTAATTACCAAACTGTAATTTCATTGAATAGTAATTGAAATCCAGTCTTAAAGTCTTTTTGAAATCTAATATAGTTCAGATTTATAAAAAAATAATCTGCACATATATCCCTTCCTGTTTAAAAGAAAATAGCTACATTACTTTTTCTATTTATAAACAGAAAAGAGTTTACTCAGGGAATTATGCTCCAGCTCTTTAAAGGCAGTATATGTACACAAGTTATTTGGAATTTGTCTGCAGAGGAAATTTGTCACTTCCATTTATTTAATCATTTATATCAGTGTAGATGCGGGGATATCTGTTCTAAACTTTAGCTTACAATCCAGCACTGCTTAGTTTTGTTGCTTGAGTTGATTTAGCGAGGACCACTAGGAGCTCAGTTGCCTCTTGTGTTTCTTTGACCTACTCCCATCGTTGTGAAAGTTTCTCTTTTTAAATATTTTCTGACATTGCTTATATTCTGCTGTTTTATTCAACAGCAGTTTATGATTATCAACAACAGTTTATGAAACACAGTGGAAATTTGAAAGCATTAATGTGCTCAATTTTTTTTAATGAATCTTTATCAATAATAAAGATCTACTCGCTGAGGAAAGATTTTTATATGTTAAAAAAAACTTCATTATTTTCAATTTTGTGATTGTACCATAATTTACTTAATAGTCATTCTCTATGAATAGACTTTTAAGTATGTCTCCCTCTCCATTCCCCCTACCTGCCCCTACTAGTGAACCTACACTGGTGAAGCTCTCTAGCCTTGTGCACTTACTTGCTTATCTGCTGGGACAAATTCCAGTATGTGAAATTGCTGAGTGAGAGGTTATGTACATGTAAACTTTTGTTGCAAAACTACCCTCCAGAAAGATTATATCAACTGTATTCTCCCCTAGTAATGCTCTAGAGGGCTTCTGTGACCCAAATCTCACTAACGTTTTATGCCTGAAAAGTGACTGCCTTGTGTCTTAGATACCAGTATTTAACCTTTTTTTTTTTTTAAATCACATCATGTACTTATTGGAACTTCATAGTCCTTTTATGAAATACTTTTTGCCATTTTTAATTGTGGTGATCTGCTTGCTGGTTTTGAAGTAATTGCTTCTTATATAGTTTATTTATTGCTTTCTTTTATGTCTTCTCTATGGTACTGTAAACCTTTCTCAATCCATCTAATGTTTATTCACTGTTACTGCGTGCTTGATGTAGAAGTGCTGAGGTTAGAAAGGTGAATCATGTTTCTACCTTCAAAGAGCTCATGTTAAAAAGAAGAGAAACTGACGCCTAACAAGTTAAACAGTGGCACTGATGTCATGCTTACAGTATGTATAGAAAGTACTGTAACTAAGTGCTCCGAGAAGGAATAAAGTCTGCTGAAAGCCTGGAGATTTGAGGGGAGGCTTCACTGAGTAACTGTGGTAACGATGGCAGATTCTCCAGACAGCAGGGGAGGTACATGAGAACCTCATGAGTATGGCTATAAGGGGAGCACAATGGGAATCTGAAAGCATTAATGTGCTTAATTTTTTTTAAGGAATTACAAGTGAAGGGCACTGGAATAATAGGAAACTAGATCGTAGAGAGTTTAACGGGGTGCTGACACCAATTTTATCATGGTAATGGGATCAGAGCTTTATGGGGTCCACGTAGTATGTGGACTGGCATGGGGAGAGACGAGAGTCACAGAACGGAGAGCTACCTGCTGGTGTGAATGCAACGTGAGAAGCATCTCAATGTCATAAATTTCCCGCAACTGGATTCCTTCAGGCCCTCCCACTGACCTTAAAGGTTTTGAGAACTTTAAGACTTCTTTATTTTAGCTCCTTATATTTTTGTCATAAGCTGACAGTTTTTCCTCCAAAGTATAACAACAGGAGTGTTACTTTTGAAAGAGAAAATGCCCCACTAAACACATTCCTTTGTTTCTTATTAATAGGCTGCTGCCGACGAGTACAATAGACTGAAACAAGTGAAGGGAGTAAGTATCCTAGATTGTAAGATTCTTTTAGGAAGACCTTTTCTAGTATGTGTCTTTCATTTGACCTTTAGAATGACTCTGGATACCTTTAGACAACTTTAGAAACTCTCATATCTTGTCACACATAAAATGATTGTAAACAAAAGGCCCTATAATTGCAAAATGAAAACTATAAGAAGTTGGAACTTAAAAAATAAAACAAACAAGTAAAGAAGTAAGTTAAAAGTACACAGGTCATAAATATACAGCTTGGCAAACTTTCACAAAGCAGCCACACGCCTTTGTGCTGGCACCCCCTTGAAACACATTTCCTGGTACCCTCTGTGTGCTCATCCAATTTTTACACTTACCTCAGAGGTAACCACCATCCTAATTTATAACATTATGGATTAGTATTGCCTATTTTGAACTTTGCATAAATGGAATCATAGAGTATGTAACTTGTGTGTGATTTTTTTAAAGTATCTATGCACATGGGCACACATTTGCTAGGTATATTCATAGGCATGAAATTGGAGGGTCATTGAGCAATAGGGATCCAGCCTTGGGTAGGGATTGTCAGCAGTGTCCCTGTTGTACCAGTTTATAGATTCCTGTTGCTCCATATTCTTGTCAACACTTGGCATCATCAGTCTTTTTTTTTTTTTTTTTAAATCACAATACATGGCCTGTGGGATCTTATTTCCCCAAACAGGGATTGAACCTGGATTCAGCAGTGTGTGCAGAGTCCTAACCTCTAGACGACTAGGGAATTCCTACAAATTTCATAAATTTAAATTCAAGACTACAGGGATTTCCCTGGTGGTCCAGTGGCCAAGTTTCTGAGCTTACAGTGCAGGGGGCCCAGGTTCAATCCCTGGTCAGGGAACTAGATCCCACATGCCACAGCTAAGACCTGAGGCAGCTAGGTAACTTTTTTTTAATTCGAGAGTTTAAAGGTGTATATAGTAAAATTTCCTGTCTCATTCCCCATTTATCTAGTTTCCTTATTCTAAGTCAATCCGTATAACCAGTTTCTTGCTTTACTGATTTTTTTTCAAGATCATGTGTTAGCCAAAAAGGCCAATACATTTTCTTGATGACTTTCCAAATCATTAGAAACGAGTGTATCCTTTGTAAAACTCGTGTTAGAAGCTATGATTGAGCAGAGAGAATCGCTGCTCACGTGGTCAGAGATGCTGCCGGGTGCCTTGTGCGTGTTACTTCATTTAACACTCCTTGCAATTCGGTGTGACTAATATTCCCTTTTTGTTGTTGCTGTTCACCTCTGCCTTCCCAGCAACTAATACAAAACTCGTTTTTATTTTATTAAACTTACTGGATTCTCCCCCCCACCTTCTTTTTAGTCAGCAGATTACAAAAGTAAGAGGAATTACTGCAAACAGTTGAAGAGCAAATTGTCACACATTAAGAAGATGGTTGGAGATTACGACCGACGGAAAACATAGACGGCAGACGCCACGTTGTTGGAGAGGTTAAGAAGTATCTGACTGACATCTCTGCAATGTTGTCAGGAGTCAAAATGACTTTGGGCTCTAACCCGGGAGGCCAAATCTCTGTGATCATTACAGAGTTTTGGTAGCTTTAATATCATCAGTATTGAAGCAGTTTATAAATAGCTTTTGATAATCAACTGGGCTGAACACTCCAACTAAGGATTTTATGCTTCAAAGATTGGTTCTTGTGTTAAGAACTGTTATTTGAGGTTTTTAAACTTTTCAGGAAGGTCCTGGAGTGGACTGTTCTGTGAACTTTCACATCCTGTGCAATCAGGTCTTAATACCTAAGTGTGTGCTCATTGGGTCTTGTAGGGGGTAGTTTAATCCTCCCAGAATTCTCCCTTCAGATAACTGTTACTTATAAATAAATAATCATTCATTTTCAGATAAGGAAACTGGGCCCTTGCAATAAAGTCTGAAGTGAAACTGCTTGTTGGCTAGCTTGCAGTTTTGGTTAAGTCTTTTTTATGACTCCATTGATAAAGTCCCCAGCCTTTTCCTATTTTAGCTACTATGAATACTGAATTCTACCAGCTGCCCTATTGATTTTTTTTTTCCTGTGTATAAATGCTTAAGAGCTTTTTATTTCATGTTATCCTGGTAATAAAGATCATGTAAAAGTAACAAATGTATGAAATTTGAAGATTGTAAATACATGTTTACTTTTGAAAAATCAAAGTTTAAACCTACTGGTTAGAATTTTGTTGTGTATTTTTAAATGCTTTTTATCTTTTATGGTTTACATACTTTTTTAAAGCCAACTAGGTGTTTCCTTTTTATCAAAGTATCTAATTACATTTATAATTCAATTCTGACTTGAACTGTATCTTTTGGGAATGTTCAAGTTTTGTAAATATTTTATAATTATTAAACCTGGTGTTTTCTTTCCATAATATACCTTTTTGACATCATTAGTGCTGTTAATATTAAGCTGTGGAAAACTATACTCGGAAGTTGTATCTGTTGTTGTTTTAAATTATTTTGGGTGCTGTGCTGGTTGGTAGTATTCTAAACCCTTGGCTAACAGAAGGCCGACTTGTCTGGAAATGGAATCCAATATTGTAAAGCACCAAATTATTTCATATGGTGCCCTTTAATTCTCAGCATTTTTTTAAATTCAGAATTTTCCTGGTAAAGTAAAATTAGCTAATACTGGATATATAGCTAACCAAATTGACTGATTATCCCCTCAGTTTAGAACTCTCATTTAAATATATTGTTTTTAATATATTAGGCTGAATCATTTTCCAAAGATAAACTTTTAAATAAGCTTTCCATTGTAACATTGACTTAGTTCAAGTTGAAAAATTTCTTAATTTTCTATGTATCGCACATGCTTACTACAGAAGGTAATAGTTTGTTTTTCATGCCTTTTGGAATCATGCCAAATAGTAAGGACTCTTCTTGAGCAATGTAATTGATTTTGTGTGTGTTAAAATTTAAACTCTTTATTCTAGGAAGTCAGCATATTTAGTTTATGAAGGCATGTTTGCCAGTGTTGTGATGAAACAGAGCTATTCGGCAGAATGCAGAAAATCAGGTAGCATGAGTTTGCGTTATAAAATTGTGCCATAAAATTGGACTTTGAAAGTGTAAAAGATCATTTTTCCAATGTGGTACTTACACTATTGACCACTCCAGGAGTCAGGATCAGGATGGAGGGGAGTGCTGGCTTTCCCAGCCAAGGGTAGAACCTGTGCCGCTGCAGTGGAAGTGCAGAGTCCTAACCATTGGTGGTGGTGGTGGTGGTGGTGGTGGTCTAGTTGTAAAGTCGTGTCCAACTCTTTTCGACTCTGTGGACTGTAACCTGCCAGGTTCCTCAGTCCGTGGGATTTCCCAGGCAAGAATACTGGAGTGGGTTACCATGCCCTTGTCCAGGGCATCTTCCTGATCCGGGGATTGGCCCAGGTCTCCTGCATTGCAGGTGAATTATTTACCAACTGAGCCACCAGGGAAGCCCCCCTAACCACAGGACTGCCGGGGAATTCCCCAGGGGGATTGGCATTAACCAGTGCGATACAATTTTGAAAAACGACTCAGGCAGTTTTCTAGTCTGAAAGTTGGAGGTTTAGATTAGATTTCAGACATCTCTTCCATCTTTGATCTTCTGTGGTTATGTTTGCATTCTGCTTTCCACTATAAACCACTGTTCCAAAGATTTTGTTGAAAAAGCACATGGTTTATCTGACGAGAATTCACAACATAAAGTGATTCCCTTACATGTGTGATTCTGGATTACAAGTAGATAAGATCAATATTTTAATTTCTTTTTATTTTGAAAAATTTAAAGAAACACAGAAAACTATGAACATTTAAACCCTCCACCCAGAAGTAACAAGTGTTAATATTTTGTCATATGTGCTTTGTATTTTTTGAAATAAATTTAAAACTATAAGTATTTGTAGTAACAGTTACATAGTATACACATATATGGAATCTAATTTAATCTTTATGATAGCCTCCTGACATAACCATTTCTCATTCTCATTTTACAGATAAGGAAACTAATGATTTGATAGGTTAATTGGTCCATTGTCTCATTCAGTTCAGTTCAGTTCAGTCGCTCAGTCGTGTCTGACTCTTTGCGACCCCATGAATCGCAGCACGCCAGGCCTCCCTGTCCATCACCATCTCCCGGAGTTCACTCAGACTCACGTCCATCGAGTCGGTGATGCCGTCCAGCCATCTAATGCTCTGTCGTCCCCTTCTCCTCCTGCCCCCAATCACTCCCAGCATCAGAGTCTCTAGCAAGTGACTAAACTAGGATTGGGATGATCTGTTGGAATATTACCTTCTAAATTCCCATTCTAGGTTGACTTTGTTAAAGGTTATCAGTGGGTTGGATAAGGTTGGATTGTTCTGTTTGCTGTTATTAATCCTGTTATAAATTTGAGTGCATTTTACCCTTGACCCTTGAACAACTTGGGTTTGAACTGTGTGGGTCTATTTATGTGTGGATTTTTTTTTTATTGAACACATACTATATGATCCACCTGATGGACAGTATCTTCAGCCACAAAATTAATGCAGAGGGCCAATCGTAAGGTTATATGTGGATTTTTGACTGCTTGGAGGATCAGCACCCCCAACTCCCTCATTGTTCAACAGTTACCTGTACTTTTAATTAGCATAAGGTGCTTCATGTAGAAGAGCTGCAGTATCTGTGAATGCCTGAATGGGTATGCCTGTGTAAATAAGAGTCAGGGCAGAAAGCTGCTTTAACCATGACTCCAGGGATCTCAAGTTGAGGTTGAAGCAGACAATCTCCCTGCTTCAGAGTTGGGATAGAAGTGTCTCCCATCTGTTGTTCAGTCACTCAGTCGTGTCCGACTGTGACCCCTTGGACTGCAGCACACCAGGCTTTCCTGTCCTTCACTGTCTCCCAGAATTTGCTCAGACTCGTGCATTGAGTCAGTGATGCCATCCAACCATCTCATCCTCTATTGTCCCCTTCTCCTTTTGCCTTCAATCTTTGCCAGCATCAGGGTCTTTTCCAATGAGTTGGCTCTTTGCATCAGGTAGCCAAAGTATTGGAGCTTCAGCTTCAGCATCAGTCCTTTCAATGAATGTTCGGGTTTGATTTCCTTGAGGGTTGACTGATTTGATCTCCTTGCTGTCCAAGGGATTTTCAAGAATCTTTTCCAGAACCACAATACAAAAGCATCAGTTCTTTGGCTCTCAGCCTTCTTTATGGTCTAAATCTTACATCCATATGTGACTACTGGAAAAATCATAGCTTTGACAATACAGACCTGTTGCAGTGAGGTAATGTCTCTGCTTTTTAATATGCCGTCTCCGTTGGTTTTAGCTTTTCTTCCAACGGGTAAGCGTCTTAATTTTGTGCCTGAAGTTACTGCCCACAGTGATTTTGGAGCCCAAGGGAAAAAAAATCTGTCACTGTTACCACTTTTTCTCCATCTGTTTGCCATGAAGTGATGGAACTGGATTCCATGATTTTAGTTTTTTGAAGTGAGTTTTAAGCCAGCCTTTTCACACTCCTCTTTCACCTTCATCAGCAGCTCTTTAGTTTATCTTTGCTTTCTGCCATTAGAGTGGTATCATCTGCATACCTGAGGTGGTTGGTATTTCTCTGGGCAATCTTAATTCCAGTTTGTGTTTCACCCAGCCCAGCATTTCATTTGATGTACTCTGCATAGAAGTTAAATATAGAGCCTTGACATACTCCTTTCCCAATTTTGAACTGATCCATTGTTCCATGTTCCAATAGTTCTAACTATTGCTTCTTGGCCTGCACACAGGTTTCCTTGGAGACAGTTTAAGGTGATGTGGTATTCCCATCTTTTAAAGAATTTTCCACAATTTCTTGTGATCCACACAGTTAAAGGCTTTAGGGTGGTCAATGAAGCAGATGTTTTTCTGAAATTCCCTTGCTTTTTCTGTGATCCAGCAGATGTTGGCAATTTGATCTCTGGTTCCTCTGCCTTTTCTAAATCCAACTTGTACGTCTGAAAGTTTTCAAAGACTCACTTGGCGAAATCTAAACTCAATAATGGTTTTAATAAATTAGATAAAGGACATATATGACATCTTTTTCTAGTGTGAATAGTTTTCATAAAAATACCTAAGTAACTTGGGTAGTTTTTAGAAAATGTGTGAAAGTAACCCCATTTAGGAGTTAAAAAAAGAACATGGACACACAACTAGGATGATTATTGTGACTGCAAAACATGGAAGGGTGTCTCCCCAAAATTCCAGCTGCTGCCACGGGACCGCTTGCTGTTCCTGCATATGTTGTCCAATTCTTGTTGCTTTGTTGTTCAGTCGCTAAATTGTGTCCAACTCTTTGTAACCCCATGCAGCACGCCAGGCTTCCCTGTCCTTCACTACCTCCCGGAGTTTGTCCATTGAGTTGCCAGGTGACCGTGGACAAATTACTTAGCCTTCCTATACTTAGTTTGCTTATATGTACAAAAGACACTTGTACCTAAATCATGGTTGTTATGAAGGTAGTTAATGTGTGACTTAGAACAGCCCTTGTCAGAAAGTAAATAATAAATATGGCAAGTTACACCTATTTTTCAAAGCCAAA
This sequence comes from Capra hircus, assembly GCF_001704415.2. Classification (NCBI taxonomy): domain Eukaryota; kingdom Metazoa; phylum Chordata; class Mammalia; order Artiodactyla; family Bovidae; genus Capra; species Capra hircus. Next base: position 10,231,315 of record NC_030827.1, on the reverse strand, counting down.
TGGTGAAACTTTAAACAAGTTTTTAAAAGTAAACTGGGTTTTAAAAGTACATGTATCAACCCCATCCCACATACTTGGTGTGTGCTGAATATAGCTCTACAGTGTAAATTCTTTTTAATTTTAGGCAGATAACTGCATTAGGTTTGGCATTGTGACCATTCACAGGTAATGAACAAATGCTTTAAAAGATGGTATAGAGTTCACCTCAAGATAAAGATTGTTAGATACTCATAAGCAATTCTGGAGGTTTTTAATGAGTCTGAGTGATTGAGGTTCCATCTAAAGGTATTGCAGTAGGCAGATTAACCTCTCCCAGTCTTTGTACACTTTGAATTTCAGCTTGATCCACTGGCTGAGCCATTTACAAATTTCCTAACTCTGGATTGTGTCCAGCCACCCATGGGCAGAGAACAGATTGTTCCATTATTTAAAGTTGCTCCTTACTTTTACCAATTGAAATGTTTGACTAGGTTATATTGTTTCTTTTTTCTACCACTTTGTACACAAAATATTGTTAGTCATAATAATGGCAAAAGATTACCATGGATTTATGCATTTTTGTTTTGCCTTAATACCATTCCTACTTGAGCTAAGATCTGAGACTGAAACATATTTAGAGGAGAGTGAACTTCAGAGTTGGGGAAAGCTTGAATAATTCATCCTCCTGTCCACAAATATGATTTAATTTAAATCTATTGGCAAACCCTCTGTCCTTTTCCTGGTTTTCCACAGTCTTTCCAGTCAGCTGGATGGTAAACACAAATGAGAAGCTTGGGGCTTGGGTGGCAGCTGTCTGTCCTGTAGGTGTGTATCCCGTCTTGGAGCAGAATAGCCATTCAGAACAGACAGGGAAACAGGAGTGTGGAGATTGTGGAAGGAAAGGAGAGAGGAGATGAAGGAAATGAAAAGAAAAGGGGTGGAGTCTATATAGAGCCTTGGAATCAAAGATGTGGAGGAAGGCAACGACGGACGCCAACTGGCACTGGGAATCAGTAATGCTAATTTCCTCTAAAGACAACAACAGAACTAAACAATAAGACCTTTTCTTCCGGGGATAAATAAAAGGAGCTGCTGATGGACGGCGGTTCCCTGAGCACCTGTTTTAAACTGCAACCCTCTTCCCTGCTGGCTTTGATGGTAAAGAATCCGCCTGCAATGCGGGAGATCTGGGTTGGATCTCTGGATAGGGAAGAGCCCCCAGAGAAGGCAATGGCTACCCACTCCAGTATTCTTGCCTGGAGAATTCCATGGACAGGAGCCTGGCGGTCTACAATCCATGGGGTCGAAAGAGTCGGACACTGCCGACCGATAACACTTTCACTTTTCACTTTCCTCTTCCTTGCTTCATTTTTCTCTATGGCACGATCACCATTTGATACAGTATATTTTTCTTAACAATGTCGTGAGGGCACGGATTTTTGTCAGTTTTTCACTGCTATTTTCTCAGTACTTAGAACTGTATCAGTCCCAAAGTAAGTGCTCAATAAGTATTTGTGGCTTTTAGCACGGGCAGCAGAGGAGTTCCGGAAAACCGCTGCACTGCAAGTTGGCTCAGCTGAGAATGCCGCTGTGGTCATCCAGGCCTCAGATCCTGTGTGGACAGCTACCAGGCCTCCGAATTTCCAAGAGCGAACGGCCACCACCCTCCCCACGTCTTCGTGAATAGCGGGAAGGGTGCAGGAGGTGCTTCCCGCACCCGAAGTCAGTACCAGGTTGCCGGGCCAGTGAGCGCCCGGCTCCAGCAAGCGCCACTCCCAGCAGTCGGAACGTTTGCGCGTCACTACCGCGCGCGGCGGAAGGACTTCGGCGGAGCACTTCGAGCGGATTGAGCAGAACTTCCGGCAGAACAGAGCTCGGCGGGACAGGTAAGTCAGTGGTAGAGGATTTCCCGGAGCCGCGGCGGAGAACTGTCGCCTAGGAAGCAAGGCAGCGTGAAGGGCTTTCGCAGCTGGGAGCGGAGGCTGAATGACCCCGAACCGCCTCCTAGGGAAGAAGGTTGTGTGGGAGCGTGTGGAGGAAGAGGAGAATTTCCGTCTATGAAGCTGCATAGAAGCATCTATCTAGGGCGGCACTTTGGAGAGTGACTCTCTTTCCCTAGGGCAGGACGCAAGTTTGGTACTTGTGGCCCTGGGTTTAGCTTGTGCCAGCCTCCATCTGTGTGGCCTCAATAGAGTTACCAACCTCTGAGCCTTGAGTTCCACACCTGAAAAGCAGGACTGTTACCACCCTTGCCTCTCTCAAAGCGCTTGGCAGGGTTAGGTGTGAGGGAAAGCTTCATAAATTGCGATGTTTGGTGCAAATCTCATTGTTTACGTGTAACATTCTGAGCTCATGTGAAGGAATCACACCACCAGGCTTCTCCTGAGGGGAGTTTTTTCTGGAGTGGATTCCCAGAGATATTTGTAAGCAGGTGGACTATTCAATCATAGGCAGTTGAAGATGCTGCTTAAGTGGTTACCAAGTACATCTTTCTCCAGGCGGCATAAATGCCTTCTCTATTAGCTGCCTGCATTGTAAACATCCAGCTTCCCTTTGAACATCTGCAGTTATGAGGATCTTATTACCTCTGTCCTATCCCTGTAATTTCCCATTGCAGTCAGTTCGAATTAAGAAATTCTTGTATGCAGTGAGCCAGAGGTGTTCCTGATTGCAGCTTCTGCTCATTGAATCTCACGTTGTTTCTGAACTTTCAGGGAATTAAAAGTCATAAACTAAAAATAGTTTAAATTTTGATTTGATGAATGGCAGCAACCACATCTTTAAGAATTTAAGCTTTTGATTTTTTATATTCACGATAAATACACACCTCCATGGAAGATCAAAATGTTCAGTTTCCTTGCTGCATGCTGTGTTACTACACTCATCATTAAGCATATAAGGCACCAACATAAGTGTGTTGAGAAAGCACAGATGTCAAAATTAAGTCATTTCTTGTTATTTCAGGATACTACAGTGGAACACCTCATCTCCTGAAACAATTGAATCCTCAGAAGTTTAGTAAACAATATCTGATTGTAGGAAGTGCCAAGAAAGCAGTGATGCCCTAAAGGCAGTTTTCAATTTATCAATAGATTTAAATTCCAGAAGTTCATTTATAAAAGTCTACGTTTATTTGGATTTTTAAGTATATTTTTCTATAGAACAATGAATGAGTAGTGTGAAAATGAAAATGTTAGTCGCTCAGTCACGTCCAGCTCTTTGTGACCTCATGGACTGTAATCCACCAGGCAAGAATACTGTAGTGGGTAATCATTTGCTTCTCTATGGGCTCCTCCCAACCAAGAGATTGAGCGTGGGTCTCCTACATTGCAAGCAGATTTTTTACCATCTGAGCCACCAAGGAAGGCCAGTGGAGAATGGGTCTTGGTTATTGTCCTTATCACAAAAATTAATCTTTTCCCCTGCCAGTGATGGGATTTGTTTTGTCCTTAATGTCTTGGCACTTAGGATTCCTTTGATCCTTCATTTATGAAAGAAGGAAGTTGAAAGTGAGAATGTAAGATGGAGAGGGAGATTCCATTGGGGAGGGTGGAGGTGTGAATGTGATGGGGTGTTTATTACTTGGTTATGCTTAATAGAGCGGCTTCCTAGGTGGCTCAGTGATAAGAACCTACCTGCCAATGCAAGAGGTGTGGATTCGATCCCTTGGTGGGGAAGATCCTCTGGAGAAGGAAATAGCAATCCACTCCAGTATTCTTGCCTGGGAAATCCCATGGACAGAGAAGCCTGGCGGGCTATAGCCCATGGGAATGCAGAGTCCAATGTGACTTAGAGTTTAAACAGCAACAAATGGTTAATAGATGTCTCCCAACACCAATTTTGTCCCTGATTATTAAAAAAATAACACATTCATATTGAAAATATGAAACTACAGAAAAGAATAAACAAAAACCCAATCATCCTTAATCCTAACATCCACTCAAAACCATTTGTCCTATTTATTGAATTACTAAATATTTCCATTTTCTTTTAATAGTTGGGATTATAGTATAGGTTTGCCATTGTATTGTTTTAAAAAATTATCCTGGCTGTCCAGTGGTTTCTGCCTTTCAATACAGGGGGTGCGGGTTTGATTCCTGGTGGTATAACTAAGGTCCCATGTGCCATGGGGAGTAACCCAAAAATTTAAAATAGATTTTTAAAAATTATGAGCCATAAACATTTATCATTTATGAATAAAGTAAGTTTTATTAAAGAAGCTTGATTATGAAAAAATTCACAGAGACACAAAGATGGAGAGGCAGTAAATGCATCACCATGTATCTATCACTCAGTGATAAGCAGCAGCAGTTGTAGCTCGTGTTGTTTCGTCTATACCTGTAGCCACTTCTCATAATTCTGTGGTTCTGTCCTGTGACACATCTTAAATGCATTTTTATTTTTTATTAATTGTAAAGAGAAGCTTATTTATATTGGTGCCAAATTTGAGCATAAATATTCACATTCTTTCTTGGGGATATGAAAAAGTTCCATGAGGATTTGCACTCAACTACAATTATTGAATAAATTGCAAAGAATAATATGACTTTGCAGGCTGAGTTTTCTTTTTTTTACTTTGTGTGTTTATTTCCCTCTCTTTACTTTTCAAATTTAATTATATACATCTGGTGATTATCATCTTTAATAAATTCACAGTCTAATGACTTTTTTACAATATGTAAGGAACAAAATGGATGAAGAGCCTGAAAGAACTAAGCGATGGGAAGGAGGCTATGAAAGAACATGGTAAGTAGGGCATTATTACTCTCTCTTCCCTTTTAGACATTGTTTTAGTTTTTTTTTCCCCAACAACACTTTTGAAGTATATTTTACACATGTTAAAATTCATCTGTTTCTTATGTATAATTCAGTGATTTTTAGAAATCTTCAGGGCTGTGCAAATATCAACGTAAACCAGTTTTAGAACATTTTTACCATTCCGATAATATCCCTCATGTCCATATACAATTAATTCCATTTCCACCTCTTGTCCTAGGCAACCATTAATCTAGATACTTTCTCTCTTTTTAGATTTGCCCTTTCTGGACATTTCATGTAAATGTAACCATATAATATGTGGTCAGTTTTGTCCGACTTCTTTAACTGAACATGCTGTTTAAGTTCATCCGTATTGTAGCATGTATAAGTAATTCTTTCCTTTCTATTGCTGAATGGTATTCTGTTATATGTTTATGTCATATTTTCATTCATCCTTTCTCCATTTGATGGGCATTTAGATTATTTATAATTTTTGCCAGTTAGGAATAATATAGCTGTGAATATTCAGGTACAGATCTTTGTGTGGACATGTTTTCATTTCTCTTGGGTTAATAAAAGTTTTGCTTATCTTTTCAAACAATTAAATATTTCCTATAGGGAGATTCTTAAAGAAGATGAATCAGGATCACTTAAAGCTACAATTGAAGACATTCTCTTCAAAGCGAAGAGAAAAAGGTATGTAACCTTTGTGTGTGTTACAGAGGTAAAATTCCTTTAAGGGTTTTTGTCCACCTCTGCCCACTCCTCAGTACTTCATTTGAGCTGTGTTTCGGAGAACCTGACTTACAGCCTTTTAAATACCGGGGGTAGACCCAGCAACCTAGAGCCTCATCAGGGAAATTCATCTTCAGTGTTTATCTCAAATGCACATAATTATATGCATCCCATAAGTTAATAATTTACTTCCCTAGAAAAGTGCAGTTTAGTTGGAAAGTTGTAATGATCTTTCAGGTAGTATACGATATTTCCTTAAAACCTTTGCGTAATTTTAACAGGGTATTTGAGCACCATGGACAAGTTCGACTTGGAATGGTATGATGTTATTCTTTTTCCCTTTACTGGTACGGAACTAGTTTGAGTTACACAAACATTCTGGCTCAAATAGAATAAACTTTTTAAAGGAATATATTAAAAATATACATGTAGAATATGTAATGCTAAGTGCCGTTTTTACTTGTTGGTCAAAAATGTATTTGAAAATTGTTCTTATTTATGTGTTTTGTTTATTTGGGGGATTTTATTTTTGGTAGATGCGCCATCTATATGTGGTAGTAGATGGATCGAGAACAATGGAAGACCAAGATTTAAAGCCAAATAGACTGACATGTACATTAAAGGTATACTAAAATTATTCTGATTTGTATTACATGTGAGGAAGGCTGCTGAATTCCAAAACAAATGTTTTTAAAGAATGCAGGCCTTTTTTTTTTTGAGGTAATGCAAACTATAGCTAAGTAGAAGTGCTACTCTGGATTACTTACCAAAATCATATACCAAAATCAGTAATTATTCATGCTCTTAACTTCCACTCAATGTTAGGATCTTGCTTCGTCAGTTATTCCTTTTCTTCACTGAATCTTCATTCTCCTTTGACTTACTTGAAGTAATCGCCTCAGCTTATAAATGCATTCAGATTATTCCTAACTTGTTCAAACTCATCTTCAGTTTTGCTCGTTTTCCTGTTTATCTTTTTTGGATCTTTTTCTTGCTTAGATTGTTTCTGTCTTACGTGTCCGAATGGTTCCATCTTTCAAGGCTGAGCTTACACCTGTGTCATCACTTACCATTTCAAATTCAATTTTATTTGCTATTTTAATTTTTATATTTATTCAATATTTTTTAATGTATTATTTTATTTATTAATATCTTTACTACTTAACATTTTATTAAAATTTGTCAGCTTAAAAGTCATAAGAAATAATTCTTGATAAATAGATTTCACAAAACCTGTTCTCTTTGTTGCTATTTTGCTGTTACCTAGTTTTTTCTTTCTGTTTTCTTTAAACAGTTGCTGGAATACTTTGTAGAGGAATATTTTGATCAAAATCCTATTAGTCAGGTATGTAGAAAAGTGATATAATTCAGAATTAGCATCCTGATATTATTGCCAAATATAATGTATTTTTTAAAACATTGGACATATATTCTATCACTTAAGTGATTCAGATTATGTACAAGTTACTGTGACACTTGTCAATGAAAAGCAAGATAACTCTAGAAGTTAGTTTTTCACATGTCACTTATTCCATTTTTAACTAGTCATTTATTTTAGTTACGTACATTCTTATCAAGAAGAAGTAATTTAATAATCATTTTTGTTTTTATTTTGAGATTGGAATAATTGTAACAAAGAGTAAAAGAGCTGAAAAACTGACTGAACTCTCAGGTATGCATAAAATTACCTTTTTTGCACTCAAGGACTTTGCTTTATTTATCTAACCTTGTAACCCTGTTCATGAGGTTGCCTAATAAGCAAAATGAAACCTTCCTGCAGGCTGTCTAGGTAGAACTCTTCAAAAAAACTTCTATTAAACTCTCCGTCTCTAAAATGGCCTTTTTTTTTTTTTTTTTAGTTCCCTGACCAGGGATCAAACTTGTGCCCCCTGCAGTGGAAATGCAGTCTTAATTACTGGACCATCAGGGAGGTCCCTAAAATAAACTGTATTAAATTGAGTTCTGCACAGTGATGAATAGTATTATAATGGATGTAAATGTTTATTCAGTCATGAAAGTATTAGGATAAAATTATTGTAACCATTCACAAGAGCCACTTAATTTTTTTTTAATTATTTCTTTATTTATTTTTGGCTCTCCAGGGTCTCCATTGCTGTGCACAGGCTTTCTCTAGTTGTGGCGAGCAGGGGCTACTTTCTAGTTGCAGTGTTGGGCTTCTCATTGCGGTGGCTTCTCTTGTTGTGGAACAAGGGCCCTAGGGCACGAGGGCTTCAGTAGTTGTGGCACACAGGGCTTAGTTGCCTGGAGGTATGTGGGATCTTTCCAGGCCAGGGATGGAACCCTTGTCCCCTGTATGGCAAGCCAGACTCAACCACTGGAGCACCAGGGAAGTCCCTAAGTAAGATGTCTATCAAGTCTACATGACCCTCCTAGTTTGTAGTCTCAGCACAAGCTCCAAAGAGGGTTCTTATTGACCCTGATTAAGATCTGCCCATCCATGAGCAGTGAAGTGGCTAAGGGAATGAAGTATTTTGTTGGTAGGCCTGGATTACATGTCTCTGCTTAAAGTACGATAGAAGTGGGATAAGTTCCACCTGCACCATGTCGTCTAAACTGGATTATTATATAGTGAGGGAAGGATGGTTCCCCTAAGAAAAGGATGTAGGGCCAACCCTCCCGCATGTTCCCTCCCCCTAGTTAATAATAGTATTCTGTGGGTGCCTGGCAGGTAACATGTACAGAGAGGAAAAATCCTCTGGAGATTCTTATAGGCCTCTTGAGAATACCCTTTTCCCCTGAACAGAATTACTGATATAAACCACACTGAGAGTAATGTAAATATACTTTATTCCTATACTAATAACACAATAGGACATTAAAATTTTTTTTGTATGGTGTGGTAGAAAGAAAAGTGGATAGAGAGCCATATGATCAAGGTTTGACTACTGGTCCCGCCATTGGGTAGGCATATGTCTTTCAGCAAATCATTTAACTTGTTAGATTTCTTTCTCAGTTAAGAAATGAAGGATTTGGACTTAGGTACTTTTCATTTCTAAAATTTATGATTCTAAAAATAAATACTTGCAATATATACCTGACCCTTGAACAAGTTGAGCATTAGGAGTGCTGACCCTCTGTAGTTGAAAATCTGCTTATAACTTTATAGTTAGTCCTCTGTTTCCTTGATTCCACATCTGAGAATTCAACCAGCTGCACATCATGTAGTACTGTAGTATGTATTAAGTGAAAAAAGTCTGCATATAAGTAGATTATATAGTTCAAACACTTACTGTTCAAGGGTCCACAGTATATTAACTGTGGCAAATAGTTAATATTTTAAAACTTACTTGAGTAAATAACACCAAGAAGTTCCAAATGAATGAATGGGCAAAAAATACATAATTCATACCAGAATAAAAAGGAATTAAACAGCTGTTAAAAAAGAAAATTTAAACAAACTAGTATTCAAAATACTAGTTTTGAATCCAAGTCTCTGCCCTGACCAATAATGCTGAAGAAGCTGAAGTTCAACGGTTTTATGAAGACCTATAAGACCTTCTAGAACTAACACCCAGAAAAGATGTATTTTCATTATGGGGGACTGGAATGCAAAAGTAAGAAGTCAAGAAACACCGGGAGTAACAGGCAAATTTGGCCTTGGAGTATAGAATGAAGCAGGGCAAAGGCTAATAGAATTTTGCCAAGAGAACACACTGGTCATAGCAAACACCCTCTTCCAACAACACAAGAGAAGCCTCTACACACGGACATCACCAGATGGTCAACACCGAAATCAGATTGATTCTATTCTTTGCAGCCAAAGATGGAGAAGCTCTGTACAGTCAGCAAAAATCAAGACCAGGAGCTGACTGTGGCTCAGACCATGAACTCCTTATTGCCAAATTCAGACTTAAATAAAAAGAAGTAGGTAAAACCACTAGGCCATTCAGGTAGAACCTAAATCAAATTCCTTATGATTATACAGTGGAAGTGACAAATAGATTTAAGGTACTAGATCTGATAGACAGAGTGCCTGATAATCTATGGATGGAGGTTTGTGACATTGTACAGGAGACAGGGATCAAGACGATCCCCAAGAAGAAGAAATGCCAAAAAGCAAAATGGCTGTCTGAGGAGGCTTTACAAATAGCTGTGTATAGAAGAGAAGTGAAAGGCAAAGGAGAAAAGGAAAGATATACCCATTTGAATGCAGAGTTCCAAAGAATAGCAGGAGAGATAAGAAAGCCTTTCCTCAGCAATCAATGCAAAGAAATAGAGGAAAACAATAGAATGGGAAAGATTATTTTCAAGAAATCTTCAAGAAAATTGGGAGAAGGCAATGGCAACCTACTCCAGTACTCTTGCCTGGAAAATCCCATGGACGGAGGAACCTGGTAGGCTACAGTCCATGGGGTCGCTAGGAGTCGGACGACTGAGCGACTTCACTTTCACTTTTCACTTTCATGTATTGGAGAAGGAAATGGCAACCTATTCCAGTATTCTTGCCTGGAGAATCCCAGGGATGGGGGACCCTGGTGGGCTGCCGTCAATGGGGTCACACAGAGTTGGACATAATACCATTTCTGTCCTTTACTGAGCCCATCTTTGTATGAAATTTTCCCTTGGTATCTCTAATTTTCTTGCTGCTGCTGCTGCTAAGTCACTTCAGTTCAGTTCACTTCAGTCGCTCAGTCATGTCCAAATCTTTGCAACCCCGTGAATCGCAGCACGCCAGACCTCCCTGTCCATCACCAACTTCCGGAGTTCACTCAACTGGAATTCCATCACCCCCACTAGCTTTGTTCGTAGTGATGGTTCCTACAGCCCACTTGACTTCACATTCCAGGATGCCTGGCTCTAAGTGAGTGATCACACCATTGTGATTATCTGGGTCCTGAAGATCTTTTTTGTACAAATCTTCTGTGTATTCTTGGCACCTCTTCTTAATATCTTCTGATTCTGTTAGGTCCATACCATTTCTGTCCTTTACTGAGCCCATCTTTGCATGAAATTTTCCCTTGGTATCTCTAATTTTCTTGCTGCTGCTGCTGCTGCTAAGTCACTTCAGTTCAGTTCACTTCAGTCGCTCAGTCGTGTCTGACTCTTTGCGACCCCATGAATCGCAGCACGCCAGGCCTCCCTGTCCATCACCAACTCTCGGAGTTCACTCACATTCACGTCCATCGAATCAGTGATGCCATCCAGCCATCTCATCCTCTGTCGTCCCCTTCTCCTCCTGCCCTAATCCCTCCCAGCATCAGAGTCTTTTCCAATGAGTCAGCTCTTCGCATGAGGTGGCCAAAGTATTGGAGTTTCAGCTTCAGCATCAGTCCTTCCAAAGAACACTCTAGTAAAGTAATGCTGAAAATTCTCCACGCCAGGCTTCAACAATACGTGAACCGTGAACTTCAGGATGTTCAAGCTGGTTTTAGAAAAGGCAGAGGAACCAGAGATCAAATATCTAACATTCACTGGATCATTGAAAAAGCAAGAGAGTTCTAGAAAAACATCTATTTCTGCTTTATTGACTATCCCAAAGCCTGTGACTATGTGAATCACAATAAACTGTGGAAAATTCTGAAAAAGATAGGAATACCTGACCACCTGACCTACCTTTTGAGAAATCTATGCAGATCAAGAAGCAGCAGTTAGAACTGGACATGGAACAACAGACTGGTTCCAAATAGGAAAAGGAGTACGTCAAGGCTGTATATTGTCACCCTGCTTATTTAACTTCTGTGCAGAGTACATCATGAGAAATGCTGGGCTGGATGAAGCACAAGCTGGAATCAAGATTGCCAGGAAAAATATCAATAACCTCAGATATGCAGATGATACCACCCTATGGCAGAAAATGAAGAAGAACTAAAGAGCCTCTGGATGAAAGTGAAAGAGGAGAATGAAAAAGTTGGTTTAAAGCTCAGCATTGAGAAAACTAAGATCATGGCATCCGGTCCCATCACTTCATGGCAAATAGATGGGGAAACAGTGGAAACAATGACAGACTTTATTTTGGGCGGCCCCAAAATCACTGCAGATGATGAGTACAGCCATGAAATTAAAAGATGCTTGTTCCTTAGAAGAAAAGTTATGACCAACCTAGACAGCATATTCAAAAGCAGAGACATTACTTTGCCAATGAAGGTCCATCTAGTCAAGGGTATGATTTTTCCAGTAGTCATGTATGGATGGAGATTTGGACTATAAAGAAAGCTGAGCACCGAAGAATTGATGCCTTTGAACTGTGGTTTTGGAAAAGACTTTTGAGAGTCCCTTGGACTGCCAGGAGATCCAGCCAGTCCATCCTAAAGGAAAGCAGTCCTGAATATCCATTGGAAGGACTGATGCTGAAGCTAAAACTCCAATACTTTGGCCACCTGATCCAAAGAGCTGACTCACTGGAAAAGACCCTGATGCTGGGAAAGATTGAAGGCGGAGGCGAAGGGGACGACAGAGGATGAGATGGCTGGATGGCATCACCAACTCAATGAACATGAATTTGAGTAAACTCTCGGGAGTTGGTGATGGACAGGGAGGCCTGGTGCGCTTCTGTCCATGGGGTAGCAGAGTTGGACATGACTGAACAACTGAACTGAGTATTCAAAAAAAAGGGCACACAACAACATTTTCCATGTTTTAAATGAGCACAATGAAGTTTCGAAAGCAATATATGGCGTGTTGAACCGTGGAGAAACTGATACTTTTAGTGCTGATAGTCTAGTTAATTTGTTCAAGATTTTCTGGAAAAGAGCCATAAAAATGTTCCATAAGAGAATTACCTGGCGATCCTGTTGTTCGGATCCCGCACTCTGGCTGCCAAGGGCCTAGGTTCAGTTCGTGGTCAGTCCCTGACCAGGTTTTTGTCCCTGACCAGGAACTGATGGCTCAAGCCTTGAGGCACAGCCAGAGGGAAAAAAAAATGTTCCTTGGAGTAAGCTTAGTAAATGTTATGAAAGAAGGAAAAATGTCCCTCTACAAATATTCTATTTGCAACAGTATGTGTAATAGTGACAAGTTGAAACTAATTTAAATGTTCAGTGGTATGAAGATAATTTGCTGTATGATAAACTCAATGTTTTTGTTAAGTAATATGAAAGCAGTGATGAAATAGGAGGAAAGGTCTGAAGAATGCCATATTTTATTGAATCTCAGATTTTATTGTTAGTAAGATACCTTTATTGTATGAGCCCTCAAGAAGGAAACACTCTCGCAATTAACCTTTGACACAGTGTCAAATGACATGTGAATTGTTCATACAAGTTTCTTGGTGGTTTGACAGGTCTCAATTTTTGGCGTTTTCTCTTCCCTTCATTTATATTACTTAGCATGAATTAGACAGTCTTTTCAGAGGTTATTTCAATAACAACACAACACAGTTTTGTCTCTTTGTGGAGATCCTCCTTTCTTAGGTCTTAGAAAGTGGTGGTTTTCTCCCCCTGAAGAAGAACATGGAAGCGTAGGCATTCTTCCATCAATGAGTTTTTGCTTCCACTAATAACAAATTTGCGCCTTAGTGTTCTGTTCCATGCCTTTCTACATAAAAATATAACCTTTTGTATAAACTTAAAAAAAAAAACCACTTTAAATAGAAGTTAATGTGAACAGCACAAACAGTGCACGTGTTGCAGCTGGAGCAGCAGCATAGCCACAGTGTTCACATGAGCAGGCAGTGGCAGCTGCGTGACTGACTGCCAGTGCTTGGAGGACACATCGTGATTTCAGAGACGTTACATGTGAACATATGTTAGTGTTAAAAATGATGGAATAGGAAATATGAGGAGTAAAAAGTTTTGCATTCTAGATTAATATTAAAATGTGTTGCTAATAGACAAAAAGATTATTTGTATTTGGGTTTTTCAACATGAGTGAGACTTTATAACATTTCTCTTAGAAGTGCATCTTGCTAAAACTAAATCAAAGGGATTCTGTTTAACATCATAAATATGTAAATTTGGGAGAAAAGTAGATTTCCATAGTGTATATATACATTTGTATTAAAAGAGATTTTCCACTTATATTTTAGGAAACCCACGGAAACATATAACATCTTTGAAGAAAGCTGTAGATATGACTTGCCATGGAGAACCATCTCTTTATAACTCCTTAAGCATGGCTATGCAGACTCTAAAGTTGGTATTTTACACTTATTGTTTATAATTTATTTCAACATGTTTTGAATGAGTTAAGTTGAAATTATGATGTTAATATGCATCTCCATAAACCTAACTATAATGAAACTGTGATTAAGAGAAATGTGTAACATTATAGTATATAGTATGATATTGGTTAATGATTTTGATTTTATATTTTAGTTGCTGAGGTATATCCTTAAGGATTTGGGAAAAATAAAATTAAAGCTGTAGCAATATTACTAGTGCAAAAGAAATACCATAAAATTTTTTTTATTGAAAATGGATTATATATGGAAATTACTGTGGTATAATAACTGAGTTGGTTGTATACTGGTTTTTATTAACTTACTTTGTAATATATCTGTAAATTAATAATAGCACTTTTCTAGCAGTTTTAACTATGTAGAATATAGCTAAAACCCCCAAAATTCAGTATAGTTAAAGCTTATATATTTTATCCTTAGCTAGTCTATCCTGACTCAGATTTTTATACCTTTAAATAATAGATTTTTTTCAGTTTTGAAGTAGTTGAGGAGGTAACACACACAGTGAAGGTAGATACAATAGCAATATCCACAGTGAAAACTGAGCCTAACAATGAAAATTAAAGCAGGAAAGCTATAAATAATTGATAGCATTGCATCAAAAAGCATAGATATCTCTATTTAGTGTAGAGGAGAGCAGTTCATCATACCTTAAAATCCTGTAAGCCATCATTTAATTAAATGGTGGTAGTGCTCAGTCATGTCCAACTCTTTGCAACTCTGTAGACTGTAGCCCACCAGGCTCCTCTATCCATGGAATAGTCCAGGCAAGAATATGGAGAGGGTTGTTATTTCCTGCTCCAGGGATCTTCCCAACCCAGGGATTGAACCTGTGTCTCTTGAATCTCCTGCATGGTAGGTAAATTCTTTACCAATGTGCCACCTAAATGGTACACAGTCATTAATGTTTATGAGTATTATGACAGTCACCATGAGGTTAAATTGTAGTGCTTAAAAAAAAGTATGTTACTATTTTCAGGCCACACATATGTGCTCTAACATTGATTCATATGGTATTGTCATACTTTCTAACGTACACCTTAAACTTTGTATGAAACAAACCTATTAGAATGTAACCTGCATGATGTCAGGAACCTCATTGACCTTGTTTATCCTTTATCCTTAGAATTTGAAAGAGTGTTCATAAATATTTATTGAATGAATGAATGAATCTGAATTATTTTTGTGTGTAGCTAATTTTAGAAAAACTGGTGTTAAGGTTTTTAGAGTATACTCTCCACTCATTCCTTTGTAATGCTGAAACAGATGGGGTTGTTCTGTAGTCAAAGTGTGTAAACCATGCGTACTTATTTTTTGTATGTGTACTAACTAGTCTTAAGTTTTTTTTTAACTAATGTAATTTATTATACCTAATTGGAGTGGTTTTTTTTCTTCTTTTTCAGACACATGCCCGGACATACAAGTAGAGAAGTCCTAATCATCTTTAGCAGCCTCACAACCTGTGATCCCTCTAACATCTATGATTTAATTAAGGTAGAACCAATAATTTTTTCATAATTAAAGCCAGTTACAGCTCTAAAGAGAATTCTTCAGAGTTCTCTAAATTTATTACTAGAATTCTCCAAGTTTATTACTAGTTTTCAGAACATTCTATTTATCAAGCATATTAATTATTCATTTTTTTCCTCCTTCAAAACTCTCCATTTACTTGGATTTTACGAAGACCCTAAAGGCGGCTAAAGTCAGAGTGTCTATTATTGGATTGTCTGCAGAGGTTCGAGTATGCACTGCGCTTGCTCGTGAAACTGGTGGTATATATCTAGAATCAATATTTACTCATAATCACTATGTAAAAAGTAACAATTTATTAGTTAGAATACTTTTATTGGTTATTTTAAGCTGCTAAATTTAAATTAGTTTGTGTACCAAAGTCCAAAATGTGGGTAGTCATATTAAATGTATCACCGGTTCTATAACCTATCATCTCAAAATGTAAGAAAGTTTTAGTAGCTATGTCAAATTTTTTGGAAAGTGATCATTTAACATAAACATTTATTTTGAAAATGAACATTTTTAGATGGTAATTTACAGAATTATAGAGAAATTACAGATCATTCTTATGTCTGGAAAGCTCATGTTTCTTTTCTTTTTCTCTTGTCTTCCTAGGCACGTACCATGTTATTTTAGATGAAAGCCATTACAAAGAATTGTTAACACATCATGTTAGTCCTCCTCCTGCTAGCTCAAATTCTGAATGCTCACTTATTCGAATGGGTAAGTGTTTATTTTGTGTTATTTAATTACATTAATTAAAAATATATATGAAAAATAAACTACATAGGTTAGGGCATTCCAGAATTTTAAACGTAGAAGTATGTTCTTGTATAGAGTGAAAATAGACTGTAATGGACTCCTCTGTTGTTCAGAAAGTATCTCAAAATTACATTTTCTTTTAAAAATGTAGTATGTGTTATGTATTCAGTGTTGTTAAGTTAGAAAATATGTTTATGAAACTTTAGAATCTGAGACCATATGTATGGACCTATGGTCCTCCACTTACCCGTTTTCCTCCACTATTAATTTTTCTTCTAACCAGAAATTGCTGTCAGTTTGACCATGCTCTAATAAATGTACAAAAGACAGGAAAGAGAACTTTTGCACAACTTTGTGAGCTTTCTGGTAGGAACATTTTTAGGTTTCTATTACTAGAATTTTTCTATTTCCTTGGGGGAGAAAAAGTAATATGTATTTTCTTCCATAAAGGATTTCCTCAGCATACCATTGCTTCTCTGTCTGACCAAGATGCAAAACCCTCTTTCAGCATGGCGTAAGTAAAAACCTTAAAACTGTTTATGATAATGTTTTTACATTGTCAATTCCTTCCTGTGAGTTATGAATTAAAAAGACAGGCTTGAAATGTAATGACTTTTGTAGACAATTACTTTCTATGTAGCTGTAAAAAGGAGAGAGAACTATATATACTCTTGCAATATTACTAGCTAAAACAGCAAGGTAGAGAAAAGTCTGTAGTATGCTATCGATCATCTAGCAAACTGTGTAAAATTCTTAAAGATATGGGAATACCAGATCACCTGACCTGCCTCCTGAGAAATCTGTATTCAGGTCAAGAAGCAACAGTTAGAACTGGACATGAAACAACAGATTGGTTCAAAATTGAAAACGAAGTATGTCAAGGCTGTATATTGTCATCCTGCTTATTTAATTTATATGCAGAGTACATCACGCGAAATGCTAGACTGGATGAATCGCAAGCTGGAATCAAGATTTCTGGGAGAAGTATCAGCCGCCTTGAATCATTAGCTGAGTGTTGATGTGTACATTCCTATCAGGACACTCCTGGAAGCCAGAGAAAGAAGCACTGGAGTAGAGCAGCAGAACAATCCCTAGAGCTCACGTGGGCAGGGAATGGCTCATTCCTACCAGTCAGTGTGGAAAGGCCTCTTAATGTCACAGGCATTGAATGGAGTCCACAGTAATGAAACCAAATTTACCCTAGACTAGCAGCCGTTCTGGACAGCCAGCAAACTTAAAAGCAAGTTTCGTCATCAAACTATTTGCTTAAGTATATTTTGGAAGAAAAGCACAACATATTTAAATCAATACCAAAAAAAATATCCATCACCAAAAGCAGAGTAAAATTCACAGTATCTGGCTGCCAATCAAAAATGACCAGTCGCACCTCATAGACTTAGAGAATGAACTCATGGTTGCCAGGGGAAAGGATGGGGAGAAGAGATAGAAAGTTTGGGATCAGTGTGTACACACTGCTATATTTAAAATGGATAACCTACAAGGACCTACTATATATAGCACAGGGGAGTCTGCTCAGTGTTATGTGGCAGCCTGGATGGGAGGGGAGTTTAGGGGAAAATGGAAATATGTATAGGTATGGCTGAGTCTCTTGGCTGTCCAGTTGAATCTATCACAACATTGTTAATCAACTATGATATAAAATAAAAAGTTAAAAAAAATTTACCAGTCATACAAAGAAGTAGGAAGGTATGACCCATAACAAGAAGAAAAATCATAGAATGGAAACATATCCAGAAATAACACAGTTGATAGAACTAGTAGGTAAGGTGTTAAAATTATAAATGTATTTTATGTGCTCAGAAAAATTAAGGAGTACATGAATTCGATAAGAGATAGGGAGGATAGAATAAAGACCCCAATCACATTTCTAGAGATGAACAATACAGTGTCTTAGGTAAAAAATACACTGGATTAGAATTAACGGCAGTGAAGTGAAGGGAAGTGAAAGTTGCTCAGTCGTGTCCAACTCTTTGCGACCCCATGGGCTATACAGTCCATGAAATTCTCCAGGCTGGAATACTGGAGTGGATAGCCTTTCCCTTCTCCAGGGGATCTTCCCAACCCAGGGATTGAACTCAAGGCTCCTGCATTTTCAGGCAGATTCTTTACCAGCTGAGCCACAAAGATTAATGGCAGATTAGTCGCTAAAGAAGAAGAGTGAATTGAAAGACATTAATAGAAGCTATTCAAAACAAAGCACAGGGGAAAAAAAGACAAACGTGAACAGAGCGTAAGTGAGCTATGAAACAACTTACAAGTTTTAAAGTTACAGTGGTGTCCCTTCTTTTGCTGCAACTGCTCACATCTTTGTGTATCACTTTTTAAAAGGTAATATTCCTCTCCCCTGCCCCCCCAACAGGCATCTGGATAGCAACACTGAGCCAGGACTTACATTAGGAGGCTATTTCTGCCCACAGTGTCGGGCAAAGTACTGTGAGCTTCCTGTTGAATGTAAAATCTGTGGTAAGAAACCAGCTGTTGATTATCTAGTAAATTAATCTTGGGTAACTATATTGCTGTTGAATATAAATATTAAGCTCTGCTTATCTTTCTGGATTTGATCTGTTAAAGGAGATATAGGCTACTTTTTTCATTGTGTGCCTAGTACTTGGCATTCTAGATGGTTCCTGATTCTCTTTCCAGAAAAACTATGTTCTTTAAAGGCAGTGCCATAGATCTAGTCAATGTTTTTGCAGCTCTTCATGAAATAAATACATATGAGGAGAATGAAGAATTAAAATAATAGATTTGTAGAATTTTATTTCATTTACAAGTAAGCAAATGGGCCGAGAGAGATCACATACTTAGTGACAGAGCTAAGGAGATTCCATCTTGGAGTCTCCTTTTATGGCCACTGATAAAGTAAGAATTGAATAATTGCAATCCTAGAAAAAAACAAACTTGAAAATATTTAG
The DNA here is from genome assembly GCF_001704415.2 of Capra hircus. NCBI lineage: Eukaryota > Metazoa > Chordata > Mammalia > Artiodactyla > Bovidae > Capra > Capra hircus. The sequence continues at coordinate 10,212,496 of NC_030827.1, read as the reverse complement.
CCTAAGTTATATCATTTGACATTTCAGCCATCATCTTTGTGAGGTTTCGGTTATTAAATATGTCTTTCTGCCTTGTATGTTAGGTCTTACTTTGGTGTCTGCTCCCCACTTAGCACGGTCTTACCATCATTTATTTCCTTTGGATGCTTTTCAAGAAATTTCCCTAGAAGAACATAATGGAGAAAGGTATATGAGTTTTGATTAAATTATACCTGTTTCAAGTGGTAAAGTTATGTTCAAATATGTTATTATTAACACTACATAAAAAAGTGTCATTCACTTGGGCAAGATTATTGCTACTATAGAAAATGAGATGCAGAATGCCTTGTTTATGACTAAAATGATTCATTGAACAGATCTGGATCTCCAGAAATCTATTTCCCTGACCCCAACTATATGTTGCAGGAGTGGTGGTGTTTTGGTAAATCAGCTCTCCAAAAAGAAACAAAAAGCCCTGACTTGTAGCATTTGTTGATTTCTATCGTATAAAACTGGAAGATTTATCCAGGAAGCCTAATATCAAAATAATGTAAGAAATAAAGAAAAGATATAAGATGGGAAAGAAATATTCAAGGATATTTTCTACTATTGAAGGAGAGAGTTTTCTGGATTGAAAGGAACTGTCAAGTACTTGACATGTTGAAGGCAAACAGACTTGCGCTAACATGTATCACTGTGAAATTTCAGAGTACGCTGCAGGAAAACATTAGCCCTAAATATTTCTATAGAAGGAGAATGGGGTCACATGACCTGGAATTAAAATCGTTTGCCACTGGGTCTTGCAGTTAAGACTCCACGCTTCCACTGAGTGGGGTGCAGGATTGATCTCTGGTCAGGGAACTAAGATCCCACATGCTGTGTGGATCAGCCTGAAAAAAAAAAAAACATTGTTTGACATCTCGTGAGCAACACTGGATGCTGACACGAAGCAATTTCCTTCAAAATTTGGAGTGAAAATTACTGCCAACCAAACTGTATACCCAGCCAAGCTATTGTTTAAATGTAGGTAGAGTAGGGACTTCCTTGGCAGTCCAGTGGTTAACACTACAGGCTTCCAGTGCATGGGTGCGATCTCTGGTCAGGGAACTAAGTTCCTACATGCTGCATGGTGCGGCCAAAATATATATAAACAGGTAGAATAAAGGTATTTTCAGATTTGTAAGGTCTCAAAAAGAGACTTTCTTGGGAAGCTGTGGAAGAGATGACTCAAAGGAACTGAGAATGAGAATGAATGAAAGAGAATAGGAATATTTATCTAATTCAAAAGTGGCTAAAGCAAACTTGTAAGATGAAGTCCCAGAATGACACTTATTTGTCAGATACAGAGAACAGTCAGTCCAGTTTGGAAAACGTCAGAATGCTCCAGGAGAGTTGTCACCAGAAGATGGAAAATATAGAATTCTCGATGTAGCTGAACATAACAATAGGGTATTTAGGCTTCTCAGGGAATGGTTGGGGCTGAGTTGGTGGTAATTAGACAACTAAGCTTATGAATAACATAGTTATTAACTCCAGGAAAAAATGTGCTTTACAGAGAGGAAAAGTTGTATGGCATGGCTCAGCTGAATACATCTATACAGTGATGATAAACTAAATATTTAAATATTGTTTCATCTGGAATGATTTAGCTACATAGAAAGAGTTGAGAATGGGATTTGTTATGTGTGTACTGTATTGTAATGGTTTAAGATGTTTGAAAGAGAAATAAAATCTCATCTTCCATAGTGGAAAGTTCATAGCCAATGCCTATGAAAAGACCAAGAGTTGTGAGCATAGGTAACTGTCAAACAGTTAAAATTTTTGAAAGGATTTATTCTGTAAATGAAGTGGGGGGTGGGTAGGGAAGGAACTGCTCTTTTTTGTATTAAGTTTGGAGAACTTTTAATTCTTTAAACCATTCCTTGAAAATTAAGCCCTTAGGCATCCATTTTTGCCATAAATTAACGCCTCTCTGTTCATCTGGACTTACTTCAGCTGTCTGCTGTCTTTGGGAAAGTTGAAAAATAGTCATGAAAATTGTTTTCTCTAGAATCACAGTTGAGAAAGCATACTCATATTTAACCTTGATGTAAATAAAATTAGTTTAAGGAAAATTTTAAGCTATCAGATAACCTTGGGTTATAGTGTGGAATTTTCTTAAATTACTGGTATTCCTAATTATTTCTCCTAAAAATCATGCGTAAAGATAATTACAGTTGACCCGTGAGTAACATGGATTTGCAATGCAAGGGTCCACTTACATGCAGTTTTTTTCCGTAAATACATACTACAGTATTACGTGTTCCATAGCTGGTTGAATCCTCTAATGTGAAACTGCAGATATGGAGGGTCAGAGGGCCAGAGAGCCAACTGTAAAGTTACACTCAGATTTTTAACCTTGGGGGTTGACAGCCCTAAACTGCCTGTTGTTCAAGGGCCAACTGTACTTAATAATTAGAGAATTCTTGTTATTGAGATTTTCCTGAGCTATTTTAATGAGTAAATTCTTAACAAAATGATTCTTAAACTTTCTTTTTCAGGTTTTGTTATGCCTGTCAGGGGGAATTGAAAGACCAACATGTAAGTTCATGTGCTTTGTGAATATTAAGTATTGTACAATAAATATTGAGGAAATGGCATTATAAGTTTTCAACAGATTGTTGAAGACCAAGCTCAAATCAGGTTATTCCTCAGAAGTATAGCAGTAGGTGGAGATTAAATGGGAGCTATTACAAACAGTTTCTTTACTTTGTCTTCAGTTTGCAAGCTAAACTGCATTTAGTTTGGGAGTACTAAAAGTTTTTTCCTCTTTTTTTTTTTTTTAACTTTAGGCTCTCATTTTTTACTTTATTTTACTTTAGGCTCTCATAACTCATTTTGAAGTTACCATTTATGGTGGCCTTAGATCTTAAGGATATTCTCCCTGTTGAGGAACTGAGAAAATATTTTTTAAAATGCTAACGGGGGCCAATTTGAACACGTCAACTTACATAAAGTTGCAAATAAGATAGGTCACTGTTTAGTTTTCATTTAGTTACATGTCCATATTTAAAACTATACTTTATAAACTATATAAAACACTAGTAGAAAGGATTGCTTGTTTTATTTTACTCTCAGCATCTCATAAAACAATTTTATTTGGAATTATCTGGTGATCTGGTGGTTGGTAATCAGTGCTCTCATTGCCGTGGCCCATCTTCAGTCCCTGGTCAGGCAACTGAGATTCCCATAAGCTGTGAGGCATGGCCAAAAGAAAACCAGTTAAAAAAAACAATTTTATGAAGCTTTGCATGCCTCTTTGACATCATTAGCTACATCCTCACTAAAATCACTGTTTGACTCATTTGATAGTTTTTAAGAGTACAGCATCATTACTTCTGTGCTGTTTGAGAATTGATGGTTTTTTAATCTGTGTATGATGTTGCCCTGGAAATTTCACCCCAAGGCACTAGTATTTTATATATAATATTGATAGAATATTATTCTTTTTTCTTACCATTTTATTTTAGTATTTATTATATAAATATGACAATAATAAAAAATAAAATAATTTATATATTTTATATATATGTCTTTTGCCTTATTCTTTAGTGGTTTAATTAAAAGATTAATATAATTTTTATAATTCCCTAGGTATAACAAATTTTTGTTAAAACTTTTGTGCTTCTCTTTCTAATTGAATCACTCCAGTAACCTGTCGAAGAATTCAAAACTAGCAGTGATTTCAAGCTCATGTGTCTTCCCCAAATAATTATTTAAAATGAAGTAATCGAGAGTATCCTATAATTCAAGGGACTTTAAGGACTCAGAAACAAAATTATTCCCTCATTTCTAAGGAATAATTTTTTTGGAAAGAATTTCCATAGATTTGAGAATATATAGTACATTGGAAGTAATAAAGCAGGTAGGTGAATGGGGAAAAAGTGATAGGTGTATGAAAGAGCAAAGCAACTTGCAAGTCTTCTAGCTATGCTGAACCTAACTTTTGGAAACTTCTTTTTAAATTCAGCTCTTCTTCTTTTTATTGCAGGTCTATGTTTGCAGTGTGTGCCAGAATGTGTTCTGTGTGGACTGTGATGTTTTTGTTCATGACTCTCTTCATTGTTGTCCTGGCTGTATTCATAAGATTCCAGTTCCTTCGGGTATTTGATTCCAGCATGTAATACACATTGAATGAGTCAAAAAGAAATTTGCAACTGTAAATAAAATGATTCTTTAGTAGAAACTCCAGTTAAAATATCAAGAACAGTTTGAAAGGAAAATCTGGTTTCAGAAACCTGTTGCTTTAAAGCGTCCTCTATAATGATTGGTTAAGTTTTCACTTAATGGAGTCTATCTAATACCACCATTTTGGTGGTTTGTTATCTGATTTACCTTATAGTTCAGGTTAATGAATTATCCTTGTTAGCCTCACTAAGGTTCATACCCAAGGACTGTTTAACTTAATCCTCCTCAACTTTCCTACTCTAGGTCATCGGAAGAATATAGGTGAGAATGTATGATGAGGTCTGTGTTTCAGGTTCAATGAAGGTGTACTGCTGTAGGCAGAAAGGCAGAACTCTTTTTAGGGTGTACCCTTCTGAGAGTGAATCAAATTTCCATAGCAAAGTAAGTGTATTTTACATTTACAAACTTTGGTCATTCTAGATTGAGTTTCATTATGATATTCATGATTTTATAAATAATAAGTCTTAGTGAAGAACATTATCAGTAAATACAGGGTAATCCCATCCTGAAGAGTCTATTCAGTAAGTCTTGGGGGGAGCCCAGGAATATGCTTTTTTTTTTTTTCAGTTATACATACATACATATATATATTATTTTTCAGATTCTTTTCCCTTATAGGCTATTAGAAGAAATATGCATTTTTAATAGCGCATGTGTGCACACACTTACTAATAGACATAATTAGACATAAGTACAGATCTTTCTCCCAAGAATCATACTCTCTGCCTAGACCCAAATGGTTCTTTACTAGCAAACAGATTTCGCTATAGGTAACCAGGTAACTGCCAACTTCCTTCCTTCTGCTCTGTCCACAAGAGGTATCAGTGGCTTGAAAGAGATGCCTTTAACATAATCAGAGTATCCTGTCTCCCTCTACTTGAATTAAAACAAAGGGTATGAGTAGGCACCTCTTGAAAAGTTACTTGGAAATACATTAGACACACACCCACACTACTCTATAATATCTATAAAGATATTGAGTGCCTTTTGAGCCAGTTTTATCTCTTATCTCTTTATCTCTTTGGGGTTTTATTAGTATGATTGACATGGTTAAGGTAAAGATTTTAGTTAGGCTTAAGGAGGAATTTCCAGTCTCAAAATCATAGAGAAAATCCTAGCTTGTTTAAGATTATAGAAATAAAAATGACAATCTGATAACAGTTAGTTCTGGCCTTAATTTCCCTTGTGGAACACCACAATATACTATAAAAATGAAGGAAACTATTCAACAATAGAGACCTTTGTGAGCAGTATGTCTTTCTGAGTTCTATTGTTCTATTAGAATACACCTTGATACTTTAATTATTAAAATTAGACTTTTTAAAATACTTCAGAATGCATACTTTTTTTTTTTTTTACTTTATTTTACGTTACAATACTGTATTGGTTTTGCCATACATTGACATGAATCCACCACGGGTGTACATGCGTTCCCAAACTGCTTCATATTCTTTTTTATTATGCCTGACAATCTTTTATCTTTTAACTGAAGCATTCAATCCATTTATATTTAATATACCTACTGATATATTTTGGTTTAAATCTACCATCCTACTTCGTGCTATTTGCTTCAGTTATTCTATTCTGTCTTCATTTTTCTCTTCTTTTTTTGCCTTTTTTTTTTTTTTGGATTGCTTGTTTTCCACCGTTCTGTGTTTTCCTAAACTAGTTTGGAAATTGTATACTTTATTTTTATCTTTTTAGTGGTTATCCTAGAAATTATAGTACACATAAATCCTTAACTTGGGTCCTCTAGAAAGTAGAACCTCCAGCAAAGGTGAAAGTGTTGTTACTTTATTTGAGAGGTGTAGCTCAGGGATGTAAAGATAAGGAAAAAAAGGAAAAGTGAGACAAGGAGAAACAATATGTTATCGTGGTGGCCAGACTTGATGACGAGCTGTGAAAAATCATAGGAGTCTCCCAGCAAGTGTGTTCACTTAAGAGTTTGGGACGTCTCCAGAAGATTTATAAGAGGAGCTGCCCCTCTGTGCGGTCCATCAAAGGGAGGAAGGAAGAGTAATGCAGTTTCCTGACTTCTCGCGTTTCCCACTGGGCAAGGTCTGCCACACAGTGCAGCGTCATCTGGTCCTTCGTGCTTAGTCGTTCAGTCGTATCCGACTCTTTGCAACCCCAAGGCCTGCAGCCCCTGAGGCTTCTCTGTCCATGGGGATTCTCCAGGCAAGAATACTAGAGTGGGTTGCCATTTCCTACTCCAGGGGATTTTCCCAAGCCAGGGATTGAACCCAAGTTTGCCACATTGCAGGCAGATTCTTTGTCGTTCAGTAATTGCTAAGGAAGTCAGTTTGGAGAAGGAAATGGCAACCCACTCCAGCCAGTATTCTTGCCTAGAGAATCCCATGGACCGAAGAGCCTGGCAGGCTACAGTCCATGGGGTCACAAAGAGTTGGACACGACTTAGTTACTACACCACCACCACCAAGGAAGTCAGTCAGCCCCACCCATCAACAGAAAATTAAAGAGTTACTGAGCATGACTGAAGGCAGGAGGAGAAGGGGACGATAGGATGAGATGGTTGGATGGCATCACCAACTCGATGGACATGAGTTTGAGCAACCTCCAGGAGTTGGTGATGGACAGGGCAGCCTGATGTGCTACAGTCCCTGCGGTTGCAAAGAGTTGGACATGACTGAGCGACTGAACTAAACTGAACTGAACATAGCCCTGCCCGTCAGAGCAAGACTCAGATTCCCCCGCAGCCAGTCCCTCTCATCAGGAAGCTTCCACAAGCCTCTTATCCTTATCCTTCAGAGGGCAGACAGAATGAAAACCACAATCAGAAAACTAAGCAAACTTGATCACATGGACCACAGCCTTGTCTAAATGAAACTATGAGCCATGCTTTGTAGGGCCACTCAAGATAGACAGGTCATAGTGGACAGTTCTGACAAAACATGGTCCACTACAGAAGGGAATGACAAGCCACTTCAGTATTCTTGCCTTGAGAACCGCATGAACAGTATGAAAAGGCAAAAAGATACGATACTGAAAGATGAACTCCCCAGGTCAGTAGGTGCCTAATATGCTACTGGAGAAGAGTGGAGAAATAGATCAGGAAAGAAAGAAGAGGCTGAGGCAAAGCAAAAATACCACCCAGTTGTGGATATGACTGGTGATACAAGTAAAGTCTGATGCTGTAACGAACAGTGTTGCATAGGAACCTGGAATGTTAGGCCCATGAATCAAGGTAAATTAGAAGTGGTCAAATAGGAGATAGCAAGAGTGAACGTCGACGTTTTAGGAATGCGCGAACTAAAATGGACTGGAAGGGGCAAATTTAATTCAGATGACCATTACATCTACTACTGTGAGCAAGAATCCCTTAGAAGAAATGGAGTAGCCCTTATAGTCAACAAAGGAGTCTAAAATGCAATCTCAAAAACAACAGAATGATCTCTGTTTCCAAGGCAAACCATTCAATATCACAGTAATCCAAGACTATGCCTCAACCAGTAATGTCAGAGAAGCTAAAGTTGAATGGTTCTATGAAGGCCTACAAGACCTTCTAGAACTAACACCAAAAAAAGATGTCCTTTTCATCATAGGGGACTGGAATGCAAAGGTAGGAAGTCAAGAGATACCCGGAATAACAGGCGCCTTTGGCCTTGGAGTATGGAATAAAGCAGAACAAAGGCTAACAGAGTTTTGCCAAGAGAACTCACCGGTCATAGCAAACACCCTCGTCTAACTACACATAGACATCATGTAGAGATGACTCTACACATAGACATCACCAGATAGGCAATACTGAAATCAGATTGGTTCTCTTCTTTGCAGCCAAAGATGGAGAAGCTCTATAGTCAGCAAAAAAAAAAAAAAAAAAGACCAAGAACTGACTGAGGCTCAGATCATGAACTCCTTACTGCAAAATTCAGACTTAAATTGAAGAAAGTAGGGAGAACCACTCGACCATTCAGGTATGACCTAAATCAAATCCCTTACGATTATACAGTGGAAGTGACAAATAGTTTAAAGGGATTAGATCTGATAGAGTGCCTGAAGAACTATGGAAGGAGGTTCATGACATTATACAGGAGGCCGTGATCAAAATCATCCCCAAGAAAAAGAAATGGAAAAGGCAAAATGGTTGTCTGAGGAGGCATTACAAGTAGCCGAGAAAAAAAGAGAAGTGAAAGGCAAAATATAAAAGGAAAGATATATCCATCAGAATGCAGAGTTCCAAAGAATATCAAGGAGAGAAAGCCTTCCTAAGTGATCAATGTGAAGAAATAGAGGAAAACAATAGAATGGGAAAAACTAGCCATCTCTTCAAGAAAATTAGAGATACCAAAGGAACATTTCATGCAAAGATGGGCACAATATAGGACAGAAATCCTAACAGAAGATATTAAGAGGTGCCAAGAATACACAGAAGAACTGTACAAAAAAGATCTTCATGACCCAGATAATCACGATGATGTGAATACTCACCTAGAGCCAGACATCCTGGAATTCGAAGTCAAGTGAGCCTTCGGAAGCATCACTGCAAACAAAGCTAGTGGAGGTGATGCAATTCCAGTTGAACTATTTTAAATCCTAAAAGATGATGCTGTGAAAGTGCTGCACTCAATATGGCAGCGCATTTGGAAAACTCAGCAGTGGCCACAGCACTGCAAAAGGTCAGTTTTCATTCCAATCTCAAAGAAAGGCAATGCCAAAGAATCCTCAAACTACCACACTATTGCACTCATCTCACACGCTAGCAAAGTAATGCTCAAAATTCTCCAAGCTAGTCTTCAACAGTATGTTAACTGAGAACTTCCAGATGTTCAAGCTGGATTTAGAAAAGGCAGAAGAACCAGAGATCAAATTGCCAACATCTGTTTGATCATAGAAAAAGCAAGAGAATTCCAGAAAAACATTACTTCTGCTTCATTGACTACGCCAAAGACTTTGACTGGATCACAATAAACTGTGGAAAACTCTTCAAGAGATGGGAATACCAGACCACCTGACCTGCCTCCTGAGAAATCTGTATACAGTTAGAACTGGACATGGAACAACAGACTGGTTCCAAAGAGGAAAAGAAGTACGTCAAGGCTGTATATTGTCACCCTGCTTATTTAACTTCTATGCAGAGAACATCATGAGAAACGCTGGACTGGAAGAAACAAGCTGGAATCAAGATTGCTGGAAGAAATATCAATAACCTCAGATATGCAGATGACACCACCCTTATGGCAGAAAGAGAAGATCTAAAGAGCCTCTTGATGAAAGTGAAAGAGGAGAGTGAAAAAGCTGGCTTAAAACTCAGCATTCAAAAAACAAAAGATCATGGCATCCGGTCCCATCACTCCACGGCAATAGATGGGGAAACAGTGGAAAGAGTGACAGACTTTATATTCGCGGGCTTCAAAATCACTGCAGATGGTGACTGCAGCCATGAAATTAAGAGGCCTGCTCCTTGGAAGAAAAGCTATGGCCAACCTAGACAGCGTATTAAAAAGCAGAGACATTACTTTGCTGACAAAGGTCCATATAGTTAAAGCTGTTGTTTTTCCAGTAGTCATGTATGGATGTGAGTTGGACCATAAAGAAAGTTGAACGTTGAAGATTGATTTGATGCTTTTGAACTGTGGTTTTGGAAAAGACTCTTGAGAGTCCCTTGGACTGCAAGGGGATCAAACCAGTCCATCCTAAAGGAAATCAGTCCTGAATATTCATTGGAACGGCTGATGCTGAAGCTGAAGCTCCAATACTTTGGCCACCTGATGCAAAGAACTGATTCATTTGAAAAGACCCTGATGCTGGGAAAGATTGAAGGCAGGAGGAGAAGGGGACAACAGAGAATAAGATGGTTGGATGACATCACTGACTCAATGAACATGAGTTTGAGCAAGCTCCCGGAGTTGGTGATGGACAAAGAAGCCTGGCGTGATGCAGTCCATGGGGTTGCAAAGAGTTGGACATGACTGAGCGACTGAACTGAACTGAACTGAAGTCAGTGTTATGGCATTGCAGCCAATTCTGTAAAGTCAGGTAGGCTTGGTGCACTTCAGTTTGGACTCCAGCCAGCTCAGGAAGCTGGGCAAAGACTGCAGCAGTGCAGAGGTGGAGGCAGGCAGCACCTTGGAAAGAAGGAAGTGGCCAGGAGAATCTGAGGCAGCATTCCTTCCAATACTCCTGCATAACATCAGACCTAAAGTTAACTTGTACCTTTGCCCTCCCCACAGATAATGTATTTAACCTCATTTATCTCCTTCCTTCTTTATATATTATTACCATTGTATATTTCTTTTGGTGTTTCACTAGACATTTATATTTGTTTTACCCAGTTAGTGTTTATTATGATTTTATCACATATTTACCACTTTCTTGGCTCTTGATTTATTCTTATATCTTAGATCTGTTGAGGATCATTTTACTTCTACCAAAAGTATACCCTTCAGAATATACTAGTGTTCAGGATATATAATATGCTACCTGGTATGTAAAGAAGAAAGAAAAAAAAGAATATATATTTGTATCTGAAAGAAGCAGCAGTGGAAAGCAATAGAGGAAGTCAGTGAAACCAAAGTTAGTCCAGCCAGTTGACAAATATTTCACTAAGCTGACCAAGAGAAAAAGAGGACTCAAATTACCGAAATCAAGAGTGAAAGAGGAAACATCACTTTGGACCTCACAGAAATAAAGATCACAGGGGAGTACTATAGACAGCTGGGGGCAAGAGTGAGTGTTAATAAGTATGGAGTTTGTTTTTGGACTGATGAAAATGTTGTAAGATTGATTATGGTGATGATTGTTCAACTCTGTGAATGTACTAAAAACCAGTGAATTAAACACTTTGAATAGGTTAAGTTGTATGGTATGTGACGTGTATGTCACGAAAGCTGTTTTGTTTTTTTTTAATGAGGTAATTTGGGGGCCTCCCTCGTGGTGTAATGGTTAAGAATCAGTCTTGGAACATAAGGGACACCTGTTCAATCCCTGGTCCAGGAAGATCCCACATGCCTTGGAGCAGCTGAGCCCATACACCACAGCTACTGAGCCTGCACTCCGGAGCCCAGGAGCCGCAGCTACTGCAGCCCACAGGCCTGGAGCCTGTGCTCCTCAACGAGAGAAGCCACCACAAAGAGAAGCCTGCACCCACCAACTAGAGAAAGCCTGTGCACAGCAGCCAAGACCCACGGCAGCCAAAAATAAATAAATCTTTAAAAAAAAATGAATTCCCTGGCTGCCCAGTGGTTAGGACTCTGTGCTTCCAGGGCAGCAGGCACTGGTTGGGGAACTAAGATCTCACAAGCTACACCATGCAGCCAAAAAAAAAAGTTTAAAAATGAAACACTGGAAGAATACATAGGAAACTGTAGAACAATGGATGAGAGAATTATTTCAAAATATTTTTATATAGTCTAGTATTCAAAAATAGTAAAATTTATAGAATCCTGGAAAGTTGTGGTGAGACAAATGAAAGCAAAGTAACTAATGTTAGTTATTAGTTAAGGACCTGAAAGCAATCATGTTCATCAAATAAAGCTGTGGGTATGGAGCTGGAGGTTGAAGATGGACTGTAGTAAAATTGCTTTTCCATTTATTTGGGTCATAGTGTAAACAATACTTTCCAACTATATGTGGCAGAATGTGCACTGTTTCTATTTTGTTGTGACCGTGTTTGCCCTAGAGTAACTACAACGTGAAGATGGCAGTACTGTGTGGAGGCTGAAGAAGATAAGTAACTAGATTAAAAGCATGCTAAGTCTTGTATTTGAGGAGCACAAGTTGACCCACTGTATATCTGAGTACATGTCACAATTGAAACACTAACTTATGTTGACACAGTGAGGGAAAAACAGGGATTCTGCTGCTCAGAGGTGGCTTCCCTGAGAGCTCAGTTGGTAAAGAATCCACCTACAATGCAGGAGACCCCATTTCAATTCCTGGATCAGGAAGATCCACTGGAGAAGGGGTAGGCTACCTACTCCAGTGTTCTTGGGCTTCCCTTGTGGCTCAGCTGGTAAAGAATCTGCCTGCAATGCAGGAGACCTGGGTTCGACCCCTGGGTTGGGAAGATCCCCTGGAGGAGGGCATGGCAACCCACTCCAGTATTCTGGCCTGGAGAATTCAATGGACTGTATAGTCCGTGGGGTCATAAAGAGTCAGACAGGACTGAGCGGCTTTCACTTTCACTGTTGCTCAGAATGGCAGTAGGAAAGAGGAACCGTAAACATTTTGTAAGATTTCTCAATTGCTTTGTGAAATTCCTCGTTTGTGGCCCTCTGTGTTCAGCTGTCTGTATCTCTAACGATCAGCACGCTCATAACATGAAATGCCTTCATGAATGGTAAAAGGAAAGGGTGGTACCACCAGCCCTTGGGAAGTGGGGCAGCAGAATTCCCGTCTGTAGTGGGTGAGAGTTTAGGAGAAAGGGCAAGAACTATGAGTCCCTCGGTCCTATAGTAAGGAAGAAAAGAGCATAGGAGATTGTCATGCTTCTGAGAAATAGCCTCAGAGTGTCCTGATACCCCTTTGGGTCCAGTTCTGTAAGAATAGGAGAGTCATTGTTTTCCTTCCATGTGTTCCAATTCGGTTCTATGGAGACCTGTTCCACGGTGGGCTGGGGACATAGATGGAGTCCTTATGGGATAGAAATTCTTGATTTCACCTGACTAAATTGTTACTTGAGTCACATCGCAGGCCAGGGCACAGGAAGTAATGCACAATTTGTTCATTTATCCATTCGTCCACTCAGCAAAGCTTGTACATCTGCTGTCTGTCTGATGAGACCCTAGGTGTCTGGATATAGATACCAGGAAGAGGAAACAAACCCGACCTTGCAGCCCTGTGACCCTCCCAGCCTAAGAGGCAGACCTGTACAGAGGTCCACATGACAGTGCTGATGCTTTGCCAAGTGCGTGGGAATGCAGAAGAGAGGCTGTGAAATGGGCTCTGGTGCAAATTCAAATGCCCTAGGGGACCAGGCAGGTTATGCAAATACTTGAAAAGGAGCCAGGTTAATGCAAAGTGGTAAGCACCTGAAAAGTACTGGTTCCATCCGCAGGAGACAGCCTCTGGATGGAGCAGGAGGAGAGAGATGTAGTCTTCTCAGTACACCCTTTTCTACCTTTTGAATTTTATACATGGGCATCTGTTACCTAGTCCAGAAGAAAACAGTTTTTTCAAAGGCGGTAACTATTACTCAGCTCCAACCCATTTTTTTATTTCTGAAAATGCAGTTTCCCTCAGACTGTATATTTTAATATTTGAATAAAAACTGAAAATCTGGACTTTTAAGTGAATTCCCCAAGTTTAAAATGTTGACATCTAATTTTTTAAACCACACAAATGTTAATTTTTAGAACATCATCACAACCAAGAGTAGGTGATGATTTCTTAGGACACAAAAAGCATCTATCCTAAAAGGAGAAATTAAAGTCAGACTTCATCAAAATTTAAAACATCTGCTTTGGAATACGCCATTAAGAAAGCAAAAAGAGTTCATAGATGGGGAGAACATGTTTGCAGTGCAAACATATAACAGAAGACTGGTGTCTAAAAATATATAAACAATTCTTGCAGTTCAATAATAAAAGGTAAATGACCAATTTATCTTGTTTTTACTGTTTTTTCTGACTGCACACGTCCCAGGTTTTTTTAAATTGACAGACAGTACAGAATCATGAAATGATGTCTAAGGGTCCTCAGTATATGCTGCAATGACCAAGGCCCCCATGCAATGACATGAAATCTGGCATTAGCCCCTGCAGGCTTTGTTAGACCTCCTTTCTTGATTGTCGATTACAGTTTCTGGTGTTCAACCAGCTTCAGGCATATTTGATATTTCTTGTCATGATATCTTTTATCCTCTCATCTGAAAAGCACAGCTTTCCCAACTTGGCTCATTCTTTGCCATGGCCTCCTGTACAGAAGTGAAACACCCTGAGGCACAAGCTCTCACACTAGCAGCACCCACAAGGACAGATTCCACCTCTTGTGACAGGACCACAGGCCTGCCAGTAATGTCTCTACACATTTGCACAGACAAGGGATTCTTGCTCAGGCCCCCACACAAGTAGAGAGTGCTGACAGTGTACCCAGCTGCCTGCCTGGCTTCTGTACTGATGCACACCTTGAAAGCAGGTAGAGAATGGCAAGATCGTCAAGGTCCAGAGGCCTTAAAAAAGAAATATATGAATAGCCAATTAAGTCATTAAATTAAAGCCACAGTAAGATACATGCCTGTGCCCTAAAATGGCGAAATGATACTGCTCTCTAGGTGTGTGTGCGTGTTTTGGTTAAAGAAAGGCATTGAAAATAGTATTACTTTAAAACTTTAAACATTTCAATCCAGAGGCCATGCCCTTTAGTATCAGATCTGCTGAAGGAGACTGGTTGCTGTGGAAATCTCACCAAAGGTAAATCATCAGTGAGGAAGCCCACAAGCTGAGCCTTCTTACTCAGATCCAGGTGACTGCTTAAACAGCATATGTACTTGGCATCTGCAAAGCTGGCATGACCCTGTCCCCTGTGGTCTATCAGCTTTCCACCAACACTGACCACTTTTATTCAGCCAAGACCCGGGGACCATGGCTAAAAGCAAGTGCCCAGATGCTTTAGTAGAAAAATTCAGTTTTGTGCCTATCCCCACGTGACAAGATGTTCCACAGATTACAGCCAGCCTTGACGTTACTGGCTTTCCCTCGCAGGTGTGGCTGTGCACGCTCACATCTCTAGTCACTCCCTGGGGACAGAGATGCTGGTGGCAGCTACTTTGGTGAGCTCATTCTACCATGAGGACAGCAGTACTGTCAAGCACCACCCCAGAATCCTTCTACTAAACAACCCAACTTAAAAATGGAGAAGGACTTCCCTGGTGGTACAGTGGATGAGAATCCGTCTGCCAATGGAGGAGACTCAGCTTCAATCCCTGGTCCAGGAAGATCCCACATGCCACTGAGCAGCTAAGCTCTGTGCCACAACTCCTGAAGCCTGTGCACCTAGAGCCCATGCTCCGCAATGAGAGAAACCAGTTCTTAAGCCACAATTAAGAAGCCCGCATTCTCTACAATTAGAAAAAGCCCACAAGCAGCAAGGAAGACCTGATGCAACCAAAAAGTAATTCAGAAATGGGCAAGAGATTTGATCACCTTTCCAAAGGAAATATATGAATAGGCAATTAAGTCATTAAGTTAAAGCCACAATGAGATACATACCTATGCCCTAAAATGGCTTAATGATACTGCTCTCTAAATGTGTTTGCATGTTTTGGTTTAAAAAAGGCATTGAAAATAGTATTATTTTAAAACTCAAAATGTCAGATTCTCTTTTCAGATTGTGTAGTGAACATTTGTGTCTGTTTTTTGGCTACCCACATTTTCTTTCTTTGGAGATTTTTTTCCCCTTTCTGCTATATAGAGGTGGTATGTATATCTTTTTCCAGTTAAGACTGTGCAGACGTTTTTTCCTGTCAATAGGAGGAAAAGAAAAGCTCTTTCAACTGATAAAGGGTATCTGCTGCTGCTGCTGCTGCTGCTGCTAAGTCACTTCAGTTGTGTCTGACTCTGTGTGACCCCATAGATGGCAGCCCACCAGGCTCCCCCGTCCCTGGGATTCTCCAGGCAAGAACACTGGAGTGGGTTGCCATTTCCTTCTCCAATGCATGAAAGTGAAAAGTGAAAATGAAATCGCTCAGTCGTGTCCGACTCCTAGCGACCTACCAGGCTCCTCTGTCCATGGGATTTTCCAGTCAAGAGTACTGGAGTGGGGTGCCATTGCCTTCTCCCCGGTATCTACTAGATATCGTCAAACTTTAGAATTCCTGCCAAAGTCAAGAATAAGATATCTATTATTGCTGTTATTAAGCAACTTTGTATTAAAGGATATACTTGATTCAAAAAGAAAACAAAATGATGCTAAAGACAAAACTATCATAATATTCAGATATTACAAATATCTACTTAGAAAATTCAAAAATATTTACAATCAGATGTTAAAAGTAGACCAGGCGTCCTATATATCATCAATAAACATTTAGAAAATAGAATAGTAAAAATAAAATTCAATTCATAAGGGTAACAAAATCTACAAGGTGCTAAAATAAATGTAGTGTGCATTCGTGTATATAATATTATAGGTGAGAAGTAGGTTGATGGAGCAAAATTTTATCAGCAGAAGGGTCAGCAATGTAGAGGTCCTCCTGACCTCTGAACTTCCTGTAGAAAGAATTGTTGGTCCTTAAGCAGCTGGATGTATCAGGGAAAGCGTCCTAAAAAACACTGTCATTGTAATGTTATATGTGTTAATACGAAAGTTAGGAGGAGTCAACTATTTCACAACGATTGCTTCTTGGCTGAGTAGATGGCCTTGTGGGCAGGGCTTGGCCAGAAGAGTTAATGTGCCAGTGAGGCTGGTAACAGTTTGCCTCTAACTCAGCAGCTGGCTGAACTACCAAAATGGAGAGGGACACCTATTTTTGCCTTTTCTTAATACGTAGGCTTTATGGCACAGTGGTTAAAAGTGTAAACTTCATTGCCAGACTGATTAATCAGAACCCCTATATGCCTGAGTTTCCTCATCTGTAAAATGGAGATAATAAAAATAGCTACTTCATTCGGACTGTTAAATGGATTAAATGGACATATCTAAGGTGCTTAGAACTGTGCCTGGCAAGTAGTAGGCGCTAAACAAATTTTAGTTATTATGCATAATATTATTGAAATGATTTTTGAAACTATAAAGCCAGAAAAATTAAGAAAGCAGGAGGGGACCATCAGCACACAGAATATTTTAACAAATCTTTGGAAGATGGAAACTCAAATAGAATAGTAGTAACCAGTGAAGCAGACTGACAGAGCCCACAGCCTGAATACACGTGTAACACCTGGGAGGCTGTGTACCTTGTACAGAACCCTGGAGCAGCAGGTGGCCAGAATGCCAGCTAAGAAGGTGGGCAGGAAAGCCAAGGGACTAACTGAACAATCTCTGAGATTGTTCCAGCTCCGTCTACCACCATCAGACTGTTTACTATGCAGGTGTTGTCACTAAGAAGAAACATTAGTGGATTTTTCTCTTCTAAATAAAAAAAAAAAGGAATAAACTGACTTAGAGGAGCTAGTGTGGGTCCTGCTGCTGCTGCTGCTGCTAAGTCGCTTCAGTCGTGTCCGATTCTGTGCGACCCCATAGACAGCAGCCCACCAGGCTCCGCCATCCCTGGGATTCTCCAGGCAAGAACACCGGAGTGGGTTGCCATTTCCTTGGGCATCCCCAAAGAATCCTTCAAGAATTGGTCTTTTTATGTTCCTCAGATGAGTTTTCAGCTGCTGTCTCTGACTTGACAACTGACTTAAAATCATTTTCTGAGGTGTTTCTCTGAAGTTGAGGGCTTCTCCTAGGCAAGTCTTAGCTCCCTAATCTTCCTCCGTAAAGTTCAGATCGCACTCACGCGGCTTTTAATCAGACTCTTTAACCAGAATTTTGATCAATCAGCTTTGCAATCGCCTAACTTTCAAACATGAATTGAAAACCATTGCTCTGTACATATTGGAGGAAAGCTGGTAATGTGAAAAATCTCAAAGGTAAATAGTAATTAGCCTTGGAGGAAACAGATCTTTCAGGAGACAGATGAACACTATTTGGATTAGTACTGATAAAGTTAATTTGTACATCAGACCCACAAAATGGGGACGACCTCAGTGACCTGGCCCAAGTCACAAATCTAAATCCAGGTCAGCCACCACTTACAGGAAACGCCTGGCAACAAAACCTAGTATATATACGCCAATCACAATCACCCCAACTCAGCTTCACCTAGTGTGCGTGAGGCTAGAAAACAGGACATGCTACCCTTCAATGAATCCCTGACCTCCTGGCCAGTCATGCCTCTTCCCTATAAAACCTGCCTTTACTCTCCCCGACCCGACCCCAACCCCCGCTCTCCCCTTTGGAGCAGCGCTCCGTTGCCGTGAGACCCTGTGCTCCTCCAGTCCAGGGATTGTTTTCCCTTGACTACAGAGCAACAAACTCGTGGTTTTAGCTTTGTCATTTGACAGTATTGCAGCAGAGATTTTAAAAAATTACGTTGGCTAAGAAAATTAGATCTCGTGAAAGAGGCAACAAAAAAGAGCTGTGGGAAATTGAAAGTATAATTGCTGAATTTAAAATTACTATTGGAAAGTTGGAAGATACTGAAGAGGGAGTCTCCCAGAAAGTACAGCCATAGGACGGAAAAAATAAATGAGAAAAAAAAAAAAAAAAAAAACCTTTGGTGATAAATTCCCATCTGAATAATGGGAATACCAGAAAGAGTGAAAATAGAATAGTAGGCAGTAGGAAATTACCAAAGAAATTAGAGAAGATAATTTCCCGGGACTGATGGGAGGTCCACACGTTCAGCTTGAAACAAGTCCACTGGGTTCAGTAAATGTAAAAAGACCCACACCAAGACACAATAACTTTGAGATTTTATAACACATGGATAAAAGAGAAAACCCTAAAAAGATACAGGAAAGATGGAAACTAACACCAAAGAAATAAAGACATGTATGTACTAGCAGCGGAAACATTAATCAGTCTTAAATTATTTAGAATAAAATACTTCTGTTGTGGGACTTGGTTTTGTGAGGCCTTTGCAGTCCTGACTAACCCTGATGACTCAGTACCCTAGAGAAGTTACTGGTGATTTCTCAGGAAATTGCAGCTTGTTCTGGGTGTTAGTTCCTCAAATTGTTCTCGCTGCTTCCCATTAAAAGGACGAAGAGAATAGCTGTATTTACTCTCTACATTCTCCTTCCATTCAGCTGGGACTCTGGATTAACTTCGAGGTAAGTAAATCACCACCTCTGGCAAAAGTACTTTTCCACTTAGGACCTCTTATTTCTCTTACTCTTGTTTCTCTCTTTGGAGGCAAAAGGACAGGCACCGGAGTCACACAGATGTGGACTTAAATCCTTTCCAGAACACAGCAGCAGCACTGGTACTGTTAGGACTGCAGTCAAAGAGCACGAAACCTGGAGAGGGCCTTGGAGATCTCCCCAGAAAGGCCCTGGGGCCAGCGAAACTGACCACTGAACTTTGTAGAAGTGCAGGAGTGATTCCAGCTAGTTTGTTGCCACCCTGTGCTTATTTATCTCCAGGGAGGCCTGGAGCTATGGCATTGTCTATTGGCCAAACCTAAGTGAAACAGTCTAGCGATGAATGTGGCCCTGCGCTAGAATCTGAGAGGACAGGGGCAGCCCATTCCAGCTTGTTTGAGACAAGTTAGGTGTCCTACTTTGGGCTGCATGACTGAAGCAGAATAGAATATCCCTCCTTAGGTGAGAGAGTGATTTCCCTGAGACAAAGGTACCTAGCACGTATCTAGGTGGTTCATTACCTAAAACGAACCATGGACTGTATAATAGAGAAAGGGTCCTAGATGCTGGGACTGGAGTCTGAGACCACGCTGATGTTTGCCTGCCTTTTGTTTTTATTTTTGTATCATATCTTTCAACTTTATTAAAGTCTGAAGTAAATATACTATGTAGAGGCTTGTGAGTTTTTTCTAGTATCTGACCTTGTGTACTTGCTGAAGTTGGCACTGTGAATGGGATTATGGGAACAGTTTTTGACTTGATTATTTAAATGCTTGCTCAGGCTTTGTTTAGGAGGAAAAAAGTGGGAGAACTACCTAGAAACACTGATGCCAGGTTGGCTGATTTCAATTCACTCTAGTACTATAATTATTCCTGGGGGGGAAAGCATACCAATAGATTTTCTTTTTTTTTTTTTTTTTTTTGCTATTTTAAAAAATTGAAGTATAGTTGATTTATCAGCTTTCCTGATAGCTCAGCTGGTAAAGAATCTGCTTGCAATGCAGAAGACCTCAGCTCGATTCCTAGGCTGGAAAGATCCCCTGGTGAAGGGAGAGGCTACCCACTCCCGTATTCTTGGGGTTTCCTGGTGGCTCAAGACAGCAAAGAATTAACCTGCAATGTGGGAGACCTGGGTTTGATCCCTGCGTTGGGAAGATCCCCTGGAGGAAGGCATGGCAACCCACTCCAGTATTCTTGCCTGGAGAATCCCATGGACAGAGGAGCCTGGTGGGCTGCCGTCCGTGGGCTCACAAAGAGTCAGACACGACTGAGTGACTGAACGCAACACAGCACAGCGTGTATCTGTTAATCCCAAATTCCTAATTTTCCTCTCTCCTCCCCACCACCCCCAGCAATGGAATTTAAAGGTGGCAGATCCAGAGTCACCAGAAGCATTTAAATAGGTTAAAACAGAAATTCAGAGAGAGGAGAATCGGTCAAAAACGGTGAGGCAAACAAGGCAGGCCTCAGCAGCCAGCCCGGTATCAGTGGTTCTAGACCTTTCTCCCCCTTTTCATGGTCTGGGCTGCTTTGGCAAAAATGAAAGTACTAAGATAGTACTGATGAAAGTACCAAGATAGTACTGATAAAGTACCAAGGAAGAGCCCTAGGCTGCCAAGTCCACCAGGCTTTGGCTGGTTTCTTCTGTAAAGGAAAGGAACTTGAAACCAAAGGAAGAGTTGAGCAGATACTTCTTTTGGCCGGAATGTGACCCTTATCTGCTGACCGCTAAAGGAATTCTACGGGGAGAGCGCATGAAGACACAAACTGAAATGAAGGTACTCTTCAGTCAAAAAGCCCAGTAACCTTGTGGACTGATGAGAGCTTCCTGAGGAACCACTGCTGAGATGGACTTAACATCTTAGAGACGAAGGAGTTCTTTTCTTTACACTGAGTACTTCCAGATGAAGGGCATGCTTGGGCTTAAATGAGATCTTCAGTGAGCTGCAACTTCTGCAGAAATGTGGGTAGATGGGCAAATTCCAAATCAGCTGAGCCTGATTAAAGCAGGGCACACAGAGCAAAGTTGGTCACATGGAACTATCCAACTCCACCTGTAGGCATTAAACAAAATACTTTGTTGATTCCTGAAATGTTGAGAATGCAAGCATGTGTCTTTGAACTTGTTATATGATGATACAGATTTACCCTAATCTATCCTTTTATCTACTTCCCTGGTGGTTCAGACGGTAAAGCATCTGTCTACAATGTGGGAGACTCGGGTTCAATCCCTGGGTCAGGCAGATCCCCCCAACAAAGGTCCGTCTAGTCAAGGCTATGGTTTTTCCAGTGGTCATGTTTGGATGTGAGAGTTGGACTGTGAAGAAAGCTGAGCGCCGAAGAATTGATGCTTTTGAACTGTGGTGTTGGAGAAGACTCTTGAGAGTCCCTTGGACTGCAAGGAGATCCAACCAGTCCATTCTAAAGGAGATCAGTCCTAGGTGTTCTTTGGAAGGACTAATGCTAAAGCTGAAACTCCAATACTTTGGCCACCTCATGCGAAGAGTTGACTCACTGGAAAAGACCCTGATGCTGGGAGGGATTGGGGGCAGGAGGAGAAGGGGACAACAGAGGATGAGATGGCTGGATGGCATCACTGACTCAATGAACGCGAGTCTGAGTGAACTCTGGGAGTGGGTGATGGACCGGGAGGCCTGGCGTGCTGCGATTCATGGGGTCACAAAGAGTTGGACAGGACTGAGCGACTGAACTGAACTGATCCTTTTATCTTTTTTTTTTAATTAATTTTTTGACTGCTCTGAGTCTTTATTGCTGCGTGTGGGCTTCAGTAATCGTGGTGCATGGGCTTAGCTGCCCTGCGGTATGTGGAATCTTCCCGAGCCAGGGACCGAACACATGTCCTCTGCATTGGCAGGTGGATTATTAACCATGGGACCACCAGGGAAGTCCTGATTCTTTTATCTTAAGTGATGACTGATACTCTGATACTACTTGGACTCCATAGGTGACCTTACTGTTGAAGGCAGGATAAAGGTCCGCTGTTACAGACCTACTAGTGTATTTTCTCTGAATTAGACTAAGTTATAAGCAGAAGAGCAATGTAATTCAGAAGAGAAAACAAGAGTAAAGGGTTGAAACAGCAGGGGAAGGAGAGGGTGAGAGGAACTGAGAGTAGCATTGACGTCCACACGCTGCGGTGTGTGAAGCAGGCAGCTGTTGAGAGGCTGCTGTAGAGCGCAGGGAGCTCAGCCTGGCGCTCTGTAATGACCTAGAGGGAGGGGATGGGGGGCGGTGGAAGGGAAGCTCTAGAGGGAGGGGGTCTATTCACACTGTTGTATGGGCTTCCCTGCTGGCTTAGATGGTAAAGAGTCTGCCTGCAGTGCAGGAGACCCAGGTTCAATCCCTGCGTCAGGAAGATGCCCTGGAGAAGGAAATGGCAATCCACTCCAGTATCCTTGCCTGGAAATCCCATGGACGGAAGAGACTGGTGGACTACAGTCTGTTGTTGTACATCAGAAACTAACACAGCACTGTAAAGCAATTATCCTCCGGTTAAAAAGAAATATGGTATAACCAGCCAAAAAAAAAAAAAAAAAAGAAAGAAAGAAAGGGTTTAAACAAATCTCAGGACTAGTAAACCAAGTGACGATGTTCATGAACCTCTTTTTTCCCTCTTCAGAAAATGGCCGCCCAGGAGAAAGCCCCTGAGGAGAGGATTTCACAGTTTGATCCTGCTGTGTTCCCAGAGATGTCTGCTTTTCTAGGTGTAAATGCACTTCAATATGTAAAGGAAATAGAAGAAGAAGAGCACAGAGACAGAGAAAAAATGCAAAAAGGCTTTAATCCACAAATGCGCAGTGAAGCAAAAAGGTTAAAGACGTTTGTGACCTATACCACCTTCAGCTCGTGGATGCCCCAGGAGATGGCAGAGGCTGGGTTTTATTTCACTGGCACAAAGTCTGGCATTCAGTGCTTCTGCTGTAGCTTAATCCTCTTTGGCACTAGCCTCCAGAGCTCCCCCATGGGACACCACAAGAAGTTCCATCCAGACTGTGAGTTCCTTCTGGGTAAAGACGTTGGTAACATTCCCAAGTATGATATAAGAGTTCAGAATCCAGAGGACACGTTGAGGAAGGATGACAAAGCAAGGTACCAAGATGAGAAGGCCCGACTCGAATCCTTCGAGAACTGGCCATTTTATGCCCAAGGGACGTCCCCAAGGGAGCTCTCAGCTGCTGGCTTTGTCTTTACAGGTAATTTGAAATCATTTTCTGAAATGTTTCACTGGAATTAAGTTTAGGTTCAGTTGCAAAGTTTTGTTCAGTTGCAGCATTTTGTGAATCTTTTCTCACTTGGTCAACATATTATACTAGGTACATCTATTTTCTCAAGATTCAACTTCAGTACTTTTACTTGAGCTTTAATACAACATGTCAGTTTACCAAAAATATAAGCAAAATAAGAAAGTGACTTTTTCTAAAATTTTGGATGTTAGATAATACTTGACTGGATTTCTAAGGCCCTGAAAATAAACTGTGAGGTCAGTCTGACCCTAGTCTCCTTCTTACCCATCCTCCTTTTACTGCTCTTAAATGATTGTTCTCTGATCCTTTTAAATGATTCTTTTAAATTCTTAGGTGATTGTTCTCTTAATTGCTGCAGCACTGGAGGGTTTTGGTGTGTGTATTTAACCTTAAATTTAATTATAACATAGAGGTCAAGTTGCATTTCAGAAAACTGCGTCTGTGTGCTCAGTGCTCACTCAGTCATGTCCACCTCTTTGTGACCCTGTGGACAGGGGCCCTCCAAGTCTCCCCTGTCCACGGAATTCTCCAGGCAACAGTACTGAAGGAAATTGTGCGTTGTTTGAGTTGTCCTAGCCACGCCATAAATGTCACGACAGATCTGAGTGAGAATCCTGATTAATGCATACAGCTATCGTTTACTGAGCACCTACTTGAAGCTAGGCCCATCACCACCACCAGGCACGGGTTAAGCACTTACACTAATCCAACAAACTTGTCCTTTCCCCCCATTTCACAACTAACGTCACTGAGGCCCAAAGAGTTTAAGAAATGTGCCTAAGGATAGCCAACAAAGACCTACTGTATGGCACAGGGAACTCTGCTCAATGTTATGTGGCAGCCCGGATGGGAGGGCAGTTTAGGGAAGAATGGATACGTATATATGTATGGCTGAGTCCCTTTGCTGTCCACCTGAAACTATCACAACATTGTTAATCGACTATGTGCTGTGCTTAGTCACTCAGTCATGTCTGACTCTTAGCGAACCCATGGACTGTAGCCTGCCAGGCTCCTCTGTCCATGGGATTCTCCAGGCAAGAATGCTGGAGTGGGTTGCCATACCCTCCTCCAGGGGATCTTCTCAACCCAGGGATCAAACCCAGGTCTCCGGCATTGCAGGCGGATTCTTTACCATCTGAGCCACCAGGCAGTGACTGTTAGTTAGTTCAGTTGCTCAGTTGTGTCCGACTCTTTGCGACCCTATGAATCGCAGCATGCCAGGCCTCCCTGTCTATCACCAACTCCCGGAGTTTACTCAAATTCATGTCCATCAAGTTGGTGATGCCATCCAGCCATCTCATCCTCTGTTGTCCCCTTTTCCTCCTGCCCCCAATCCCTCCCAGCATCAGAGTCTTTTCCAATGAGTCAACTCTTCGCATGAGGTGGCCAAAGTATTGGAGTTTCAGCTTTAGCATCAGTCCTTCCAAAGAACACCCAGGGCTGATCTCCTTCAGAATGGACTGGTTGGATCTCCTTGCAGTCCAAGGGACTCTCAAGAGTCTTCTCCAACACCACAGTTCAAAACCATCAACTCTTCGGCGCTCAGCTTTCTTCACAGTCCAACTCTCATATCCATACATGACCACTGGAAAAACCATAGCCTTGACTAGACGGACCTTTGTTGGCAAAGTAATGTCTCTGCTTTTCAATATGCTGTCTAGGTTGGTCATAGCTTTTCTTCCAAGGAGTAAGCATCTTTTAATTTCATGATGACTGTACTCCAATATAAAATAAAGTTTAAAAAAAGAAATAAAGTATTTAAATTCCGTCTCAGGTACACTGCACAGTGCTTGACACACAGTACGTGCTTCCCTGGTGACTCAGAGGTAAGAGTCTGCCTGCAATGCGGGAGACCCAGATTCGACCCCTGAGTCAGGAAGATCCCCTGGAGAAGGAAATGGCAACCCACTCCAGTATTCTTGCCTGGAGAATTCCATGGACAGAGGAGCCTGGGGGGCTACAGTCCATGAGGTCGCAAAGACTTGGACATGACTGAGCAACCAACACTTTCATATGTTAGATAAAAGATATGTTAATTGTTACTATTATTGTTATTTAATAGCAGAAGCTTGAAGAAATTCATATTGATAGTGTTACCCAAGTTGAATGTAAAGAAGAATTTAAAAGATTTCTAGTATAGGATTCCCCAGATGTCACAGTGCACTTATCACATATTTCTTCAAGATATTATAGTTAATGTCCTAATTGACCAAGAGACTGAAGCAGAGAAAATGCAGAAAAACCACATCTTTCCGTCATGTTCACAGTGGTTGAAGTTTGTAGTTTGACTTTAATCTGCCTACCAGTTTGTGTACCATTTACATCTTAAAATGCCTAAACCACAAGTTGGTTTTCTTCTTAGTTTTGAAAGCTGATCCTTTTGTAATTCCCCTAAAAACAGTTGTCAAAAAAGAAAAATATACTTGTCGAACATACATTTCAAAAGTGGAAAAAACTATGGCCAAGTTTCCACAGAAATTTCATAGCAATGCTCCAGCTTAAGTCTTCTGTGCTTTACTTCATGAGTACAGGGTTCCTCTGCTTTCCCACTGCTTTGGTGGGCATGTTGAGTTCAACAGCTTGGAGTTCTGTGTGTGAAGTATGGCCACCGCTAAGAGGTGAGGTTCAGGCTTCAAAAATGGTCACTGAGGGCAGTGGGACTGTGGATGGGGATTCAACCGGATGAGAGTGTGAATGAGCAGATGTGGTGGAGCATGTCTCATCTACGCACAGGGCAGTCAGCTTGCAGAGACACCCCTTCCGGACGACCCCATGGTGCTATTGCCGGGCCGTCTAAGTGGCTTGCTTCCTAGGTAAACGCGACACTGTCCAGTGCTTCTCCTGTGGCGGATGTTTAGGAAATTGGGAAGACGATGATGATCCCTGGAAGGAACATGCCAAGTGGTTCCCTAAGTAAGTAGATAAATATTTTTTGCTTGTAATTTTTTTAAGACAAAGCAAAACTAAAGCGTCACCTTCCCAGAGCAGAACCTTCAATTTTGACCTTTCTCCTTCCTAAATAAGAATGCTCCAAAATTTATTCAAGCAAGAAAGTCCTGATGACACTGTGAAAATTTTTAATTATATAATTTTAAAATAGTTTCTTAATATTGTTTCATTATCTAAAATACTAAGATATGATTTGCCAAGTAGAAGTTTCAGAATCTACCTTAATAAATATGGATAATTTGTATTGGGATGATGTAAAATTGTATAAAACAATGTTTAAAACATCATTACAAATGGTTTCATGTACTGCTGAATATATACCAGATGTAAACATTGTGTTTCAAAAACTCAGTAAGAGTTTTGATTATTACAGTGGTCTTGAGTTCTCTGCTTAGAAAATGATGTTTTAAAAATTATTTCTAATGTTACATTTATTAATATTTTCTACATGACTGTATCTACCAAATACACATTTATTCCTTTAAAATTTTTAAAACTTTCATTCTGGAAAATTTCATATGCAAGTATAGAGACCACTTATCAACACATGGGCAAATCATATTTCATTCATCTCTCACACACCTTTCCCCAGAAATAAAAATAACTAGATTATTTTAAAGCAAATCTCATTATATAATGTCACTTGTTGATATTTTAGCATATACTCTAAAATGCAAGAATACTTTTTAAAAACCTAACCATAGTATTATTCTGCCTCCTAAAGAGGATTAGCAGTAATTCCTCAATCACAACAAATACCTGAGGCAGTGTCCTAATGACCACATCCCGTCTCTCTTCCCTGTTTACTCTCTTTACTGATTTGAAGTAGGACGCAAACAGGGTCCTTACATTACATTTGGTTGATATCTCAAGATTTTTGGTTTACAGATTTCCTCCTCCCTGACTTCTTCTTGTCACTTTCTCATGAAAGGAGCTGTGTAGTCTGTCCCGTAAAACTTCCTCCCCTGGGTTTGGCTGAATGTTTTTCTGGTGTCATTTAACATGTTTCTTTACTTCCTATATTTCCTGTAATCTGATAATTGGATCTGCAGTATGCTTTGGCTCATTTTATTTAACATACTTGTCATGTACCTACCACATGCAAAGAAGTTGCTGGTTAGATCTTAGGTCAACCACAAAAAAACTGGGCTGTTGTTTAGGATTCTATGTCATCTTTCACACAGACAGCCATGCTCACAAAAATGGAGGGATGTCTGATCTGTTCAGTAAGGAAAAAAAAGCAATATGAATGCGTAGTGTATGGACTTGTTTGAAATATATAGAGGAAAAAGTTAAAATATACAAATCAAACAATTGATATTTTAAGGTTTGGGTTTGTCAGGAGATGAGGTGGAGAGGGATTTTTCACATTTTACTTTGTTCACCTCTATCTTGTTTAAATTCTGGGAAACAAATGTATTTCTTTTAAAGTTGTAAAACAAGTGAGGGGGTGGGAGGGAGGAAGAGAACAAAGAGAAGGGATTGGGGGAGAGAGAGATGGAGAGGAAAGAGAAAGGGCGGGGAGCTCTTCCTGACAAGCAGATGAAACAGTTATAGGGAAGCATGAAGCCAGATGGTTAAATACTGATTACTTTTTGGCTGCTCACGGCTTCTGGGATCTTTGTTCCCTGATCAGGGATCAAACCAGCATCCTCTGCAGTGAAAACAAAGAATCTTAACCACTGGACCACCAGGGAGCTCCCCCAGATGGTTAATACTTGGAATGTCATTCTGATTCGTTGACCAATCAAAAACAGACACCCAGCCAATCATACTTAGCATTGGCAGTGCCCCACGTGGGTATGTACCGAGTGAACATCGATCCTGGCTCTGGGGCACCTGTCTCAGCTCTGGCCTCAGCCATTGCTTCACTTATCCTTAGGGCCACTATGCTTAGTGTCCCTGGGCTACACAATGGGCGACTCCCAGCAACACCGTTCACACAGACCCTCATGCAATGGTCTAGCCCCAACCAGAGCTGCAGATTCTGTCAGGTGGCCCTCATACACCTTCTCTAATGTACAGCCTAGGGAAAGGTGAGAAGCATCGGGGGAAGATGTGAGTTCCGTGCTCAGCCCCAGATCACGAGGGAGCTAAGGTCTGCTGCTGCAAAGGGGTGGGCAAAGTGCAGAGGCTCGGAGGTGCACAACGCTGCTTCCTAACACCCAGACCCTAGCCATGTTACTGAACCTCTGCATCTCATGTGTAAAAAAAAAAAAAAAAAAGATAATCCATAACTGGTTGGTTGTTGTAAGGATTATAAACAAAGTATATGGAGCAAATGCCTTGTAAAAACTACCATGTGTTATATGACCATTTCACCTTTCACCTGTTTGTCATCATGAGTATATGGTTAACCAGTGTATTTCAGAGCTGGAATTAGAACTAAGACTCCTCCAATTTCTTGTTGATTGTGCCCTAGCCTTAACTGTTTGGGCATCATTAAAAAATATGTATTTATCTCTTGGCTGCTCCGGTCTTCGTTGCAGCACATGTTATCTTTGTTGCGTCATTTGGGATCTTTCCTCTGCCCGTGGACTCTCTAGTTTTGGTGCATGGGCTCAGTGGTTGAGGTGCTTGGGCTCTGTTGCTCTGCAGCATATGAGATGGTAGTTCCCCGACCAGGGACACAACATGTGTCCCCTGCATTGCAAGGTGGATTCTTAACCACTGGACCATCAGGAAGTCTCTGGGCATCCGTTTTTGCTTTGTTGCTGCTTTTATAAGCTATGGACACAATGTCTGAGTATATTTGTACAATTTAAAATGTTAGTACTCAGCGTACTGTGTGTGTGTTAGTTGCTCGGTCCTGCCCAACTCTTTTCGACCCCATCAACTGTAGTCTGCCAGGTTCCACTGTCCAAGGGATTTCCCAGGCAAGAATACTGGAGTAGGTTGCCATTCCCTTCTCCAGGGGAGCTTCCCAACCCAGGGATTGAACCCAGGTCTTCCACATTGCAGGCAGATTCTTTACCATCTGAGCTACCAGGAAAGCCCACTCGGTGTACTAAATCATTGTAAATAAATAAAATGATTTTTACTGTGTTTTTAAGAGAAGTAGTATGTATTGAGCTACTTCTCAACCCACTCTAAGCATGTGGGGAGGCCCCTCCCCTCATGCGCTATGTGGATTGTGTGCAGATTCAGGTTATGTATGGATTTGAGTTGTGTGGGGATTTGGGCACTCCTTGGAAGGATCTGTATACCTAAAAACTGGGGACCTCAGTGGCCCAGAGAGATGGCCCTCCAGTGATGTATGACTCATCTAATGGAGTTCACTTTCTCACATCTGTTCAAGAGAACACTGGTGAGATTGACCGCTTTGGGCAGGGGAGGTGGTACGACGGAAAAAATCAAAAGGTTTATCTCTTCCCCATGACTGGCAGAAAGTGGAACTCACACTCTAGCCTCTTGACTCTCAGCCCTCTTGTTACTCTGACATCACTAGAAAGGGAGCTTAAATTTGTAAGAGAGAGAGTTTTAAAAAGTGAACCTAAAATTGCTTCTGTTTTGTGGAATGTGTTTTTTAAGTGTATTCAATATGCTCTTTTTAAAAAATTCTAACTATCAATTTCCATTGTATATTTCTAAGGAGTAGTATATATATTTTTCAATAGATGAAATTTATTATCGTTTGTTACCTTTACTGCCAGTAACTTTTATGTAAGCGTAGGAACTAGTTCGTCACTGTAGTTCAACTTAACAAAAACACCTCCAATCTATATATTGTTATAAATCCATCTCTTTGATTGTATTATGTTTTGTTTAGGATAAAAGATAATCTGAAGATTTAGTTTTGCATTATTACACATGTCATTAATGGAAATGGTAATTATATAATAAAGTTAACTGTCATAAGTTTTGGGGTAACTTTTTTTGACAGTTTTATCAGAGTAAAAAAGAACTGAGCAATTTAAAGTACGCAATGCCATAAGTTTTATTGTGTTTTTTGTGTTAATGTGTTAATGATTTTTGTGTCACTGCAGTTATAAAGATACAGGATATCTCTATCACAATATCAGGGTACACTTTAATTTTGTTTGTTTGTTAATTATAGATGTGAATTTCTTCAAAGCAAGAAATCTTTAGAGGAAATTACCCAGTATATTCAAAGCTACAAGGGATTTGTTGATGTCACGGTAATTTATTATTCTTTTTAATTAATTTTTATTGGAGTGTACTTGCTTTACAAAGTTGTGTTAGCTTCTGCTGTACAGCAAAGTGAGTCAGCTATATGTATACATATGCCCTGAGCTAAGTCGCTTAGTCGTATACAACTCTTTGCGACCCCATGGACTGTAGCCCATCAGGCTTCTCTGTTCATGGGATTCTCCAGGCAAGAATACTGGAGTGGGTTGCCGTTTCCTTCTCCAGGGGATATTCCTGAGCCAGGGATCGAACCCACGTCTCTAATATCTCCTGCATCGGCAGGTGGGTTCTTTACCACTAGTACCGTGTGGGAAGCGCTGTGCATATAACTGCTCCTTTTTGTATTTCCTTCCCATTCAGGTCACCACGGAGCATTGAGTAGAGCTCCCTGAGCTATACAGTAGGTTCTCATTAGTTATCTCTTTGGCATCATGGTAATTTATAAAAAATTTATAAATTAATTGGAATGAGGAGAGTACGTCCCTCTTTTGTCATGGCCTCTCCTGTTTCTTCTTCCTTTATCCCATTCCCCTACCTCTCATTGGGCAGGGGGAAGGAAAACATGTTCTTTTGGTCAACTGGAGTCCTTAGAATGGTCTGCCTTCCTGGTAGTTCTCTCCTCTTTGGCTGAGGTCAGTTCCTCCAGCTTCCAGTGTCCTCATGAGACATTCAGACCACAGGATGCTACCCACAGTAAGCCTCAGAGATGGTTACCTTATGCTCTATCATATGACTTCCCTAGTGGCAGTTGTTGGGAAAACCCATCTTACACAGGCTTATGCCAAAAAAAAAAAAAAGCACGGAGGGCTGGATTTATTGGCTAAGATGACTCAGATGAGAACCCTGCAGGGGCAGAAGTGTTTCTTCAGACAGAAATCTGGGTGCAGTTTTCAGAGAAGAATCAGTTACTCAACACTTAACCATCCTTCTGAATCTAGTTTCTTTCCTATATCTCATACCTTCCTCATTAGTCAAAGGACCTCTGTGATATCTTATTGTAACTTAGCTTTTGAGTTGGATCTCTGGAAAAACTGACCCAGAAAAGGCTTGTTGTTGACTATAAATATTCACAGGTTTTCTTTTCCTATTACACTGTGTAAAAAATGTCAATATTAATAGATATAATAATTAAAGGAATAATTCTCTAACAACTCTGCCATTCAATTCAATTAAACTCTTAATTTACAGGCAGAGGGTGGAGGAGGGAGTTCTTTTAATTTTTGTTCATAGATAGTTGTATATTTCAAATTAGTAACTTGAATTTTTTTAGATTGAGGTACAGTCGATCTACACTCAGATGGTAAAGCGTCTGTCTGCAATTCAGGAGACCCGGGTTCGATCCCTGGGTTGGGAAGATCCCCTGGAGAAGGAAATGACAGCCCACTCCAGTATTCTTGCCTGGAAAATCCCATGGACGGCAGAGCCTGGTAGGCTACTGTCCATGGGGTCGCAAAGAGTCAGACACGACTGAGCAACTTCACACACACACACAAAAAATAGTCGATCTACACCTGAAACTAAAATATTATACAACACAGTGATTCACAATTTTTAAAGGTTATACTCCATTTATAGTCACTGTAGAATATTGGATATGTCCCCTGATACATGGCTATATCATACCTATATATGTAATATATAGACATATATAGTGAATATATCCAAAATATATAGAATTTTTATTGGATATATTCACTATAGAATATTGGATATGTACATTAGATACTTGTGGCTTATTTATTTATTTTATGCACAGTAGCTTACATAATAGCTTGAGTTTTCATTTTCTTCAGGGAGAACATTTTCTGAATTCCTGGGTCAAGAGAGATTTATCTGTGGCATCAGGTAAAGACTCAGACATATTTGGAAAAGCTCTAGTTGTTTATTTCTTTTGCTTTTTTCCCCCTAATCTTTCCACTTTCCTCCTCATTTTGTGGTGCCATCGTAATTTTTTAAAAAACCATTTCATTAGATTTTCTTGGTCTCCTGGGGTGACTTAATTTTTTAACATAAATGAACGTAGGGAAATATATCAGGGTTGGGTCCTTAATTGAATTTCCTTTAAAACAATTAAGATTTCTGGATAAAATGGTTTTGAAAACATTCTTAAATGGATCAGTGTCTATTAAGAAATTAAATGTGAAGTAATAGAAAATAAATGTTGATCTCTGCCCCCAATCCTGGCACAGAGCTCCTCAGTTCAGTTCAGTTCAGTCACTCAGTCATATCCGAGTCTTTTGAGACTCCATGGACTGCAGCACGCCAGGCCTCCCTGTCCATCACCAACTCCTGGAGTTTACTCAAACTCATGTCCATTGAGTCAGTGATGCCATCCAACCATCTCCTCCTCTGTTGTCCCCTTCTCCTCCCGCCTTCAATCTTTCCCAGCATCAGGGTCTTTTCCAATGAGTCAGCTCTTTGGATCAGGTGGCCAAAGTATTGGAGTTTCAGCTTCAGTATCAGTCCTTCCAAAGAATAGTCAGGACTGATATCCTTTAGGATGGACTAGTTGGATCTTCTTGCAGTCCAAGGCACTCTCAAGAGTCTCAACACCACAGTTCAAAAGCATTAATTCTTTGGCACTCGGCTTTCTTTGTAGTCCAACTCTCACATCTGTACATGACTACTGGAAAAACCATAGCCTTGACTAGACGGACTTTTGTTGGCAAAGTAATGTCTCTGCTTTTCAATATGCTGTCTAGGTTGGTCATAACTTTCTTCCCAGAAGCAAGCGTCTTTTAATTTCATGGCTGTGGTCACCATCTGCCGTGATTTTGGAGCTGAAGAAAAATAAAGTCAGCCACTGTTTCCCCATCTATTTGCCACAAAGTGATTGGACCAGATGCCATGATCTTAGTTTTCTGAATGTTGAGTTTTAAGCCCACTTTTTCACAGAGCTCCTAAAACCCATGTAATTTCCTAAGTGATAAGATCATGAGGAGCATCTCTTGTTCTAATATTTGATCTTTGACACTGTCCCTGATACAGGGCTCCTAAAACCCTTGTAAACTCCTGTGGAGACTCTGGGTGGGCTCTTGGTTGGGGGTTGGTCACTGGGAGGAACAAGTTATGATTAGAAGCTTGGAATTTTCGTCTCAAATCCCTTTTCTTCATAGCGGAGAGAGGGGATATAAATTGAGTTAATGATTGATCATGCCTATGGGAGGACGCCTCCATAAAAATCCCAATAGTTTGTGGATCCAGGAGCCTCTGGGTGTGTGAACACAACCACACAGTGACACATCCCAACTCCATGGGGAGGGAAGCTCCCAGATCTCAGTCTGTGAGCCAGTTCATCTGCACATGTGTGCATGCCAAGTCGCTTCAGTCATGTCCGCGTCTTTGCCACGCTATGGGCTGTAGCCCACCAGGCTCCTCTGTCCATGAGGTTCTCCAGACAAGAATACTGGAGTGGGTTGCCATGCCCTCCTCTAGGGGATCTTCCCGACCCAGGGATGGAACCTGCATCTCTGATGTCTCCGGCATTGACAGGTGGGTTCTTTACTAGTAGCACCACCTAGAAAGCCCCCAGTTCGTCTGTACCCTTGATCATGTCCTTTGCTAAACGAGTGTTTCCCTGGGTTCTGTGAGCCACTCCATCGAATGAAGTGGAGTGGGAGCAGTCTTATGGGATTGAGCCTTTAATCTGTAGGATCTGGTACTACTGAGTAGATAGTGTCAGAGTAAATTGTAGGACACCCAGCTGGTGGTGCAGAGAATTGCTGGGTGGGGAAAGTATCAGAAGTACTGTGGATGTGACGGTAGCGTGAGAGTAACGGATACACACTGGAGGAGAAGACTGGAGCTTCTCCAGCACAGGAAGTCATATTCCAATTAATCCTGGGATTAAATGTCATACTGAAACAAGCTTTCATCTTAAGGAATTTTGCAGTATCTACTTTTGTTACCATACTTAATAGACACATAACTTGGTTTTCAAATCCTCAAGGGGTGCAGAAGACAGGACCCAAACTCTAGGGCCAATGTGGAAAGTCTAATGGAGACCACCCCCATACAGCTGACACCCAAAAGGCAAGAAATAAATCTGCCTCCTTTTTAGGGGGCTTCAAGCAAGATTTGCCTTTCTCAAGTCTTGATACTAACGTGGGGAGGAAGGGAAGCTGCTCTAGCTTACTCTTGCTTTATTCTGATGCTCTACAATGAAAAGATAATTTGAAAATATTTTATTATAAAAAAAAGGATACAGAAATAAGACCATAGCAAATCCCCACCATGTATCCACCATTCTGTTTCAACAATTTAACACGTAGTCAGTCTGGTTTTGTTTCTCCTTTTCTAAGCCCCTCCTTCAATCGTATTGAAACAAACTCAGACATACTGTTCTATCTGTAAACACAAAGAAAGAAAGAAAGTGAAGTTGCTCAGTCGTGTCTGACTCTTTGCAACCCCATGGACACCAGGCTCCTCCGTCCATGGGATTTTCTAGGCAAGAGTACTGGGGTGGGGTGCCATTGCCTTCTCCTATCAAAGCTTGCTAGCCTCACCATATGTCTTTTATTCCAGTCTGTTGCAATGGCAGCATCTTTGTTAATGAAGAACTCCGCCTGCAGTCTTTCAAGTCCTGGCACCCGTCGTCCCCACTGGGAGCAGCAGCTCTGGCCAAAGCAGGTTTTTTCTACACAGGTGAGCCAACAGTCTGCCCCAAGCTCTTGCCTTGCTGCCCAGTGAAGCCCACATGCACTTCATGGTTCTGGGCTTGTATGTAACTAGGCTCAACAATCCCTACTTCTTCTCATTATTCCTCACATATTCTATTTCCTTTCTGCGTCATAAATCCTCTCCCAGTTCTCCACACCTCCTTTAGGTAGTAAAGCCCCAACCTTGAAAACTTAAGGTCTGGGCTAACAACAAATACAAGTATTCTGTTGAGAATAATTATCATGCCTTGGTACACTTTACCCTCTACCCCCACCCCTCTGGAAACTGTCACGTGACTCTGAGTCCCTCACTCCTGAACCAGAGCCGAGCAGTCGGATGTCCATACCTACGTAGCAGAGGAGCTGGGACGTTAATATTTTTTTTCTTCCAGGTAGCAATGTGCCCAGCTGAAAATTGGAGTTTCTGTTACTGAGGAAGATTGAGAGATATCTAGGAGTGTGGATAGGGGTCTTTTTAAAAATATATATTGATTTGACTGTGGGATCTTGGCTCTTCGTTGTGGCATGCAGTATCTTTAGCTGCAGCACAGGCGCTCTTTAGTTGAGGCATGTGGGACCTAGGTTCCGGACCAGGCCGTCTGCATTGGGAGCACGCGGTCTTAGCCACTGGACCAGCGGAGAATTCCCCTGGATAGAGGGTCTTTGCCACACTCTCCTTGGAAAAGAAAGTAAGAACATTCCTTTTTATAATTCCTAAGCATGGAGAATCTGCCATCGGTTCGTAGTATTCTCTCTTTAGCTACTGGTCGTCAGGAGTTCCACTTTGTTATGTGCAGAGAAAGGGGGGTTCCCCTCAACTTCACCTCTGCCTGAGGTATAGAAAGGTGAAATGACATTGTATCCTTTCTGGGCACCTTGCTGACCTTCTCCAGACCAAACACACACGCTCAATTACGGTGAAGGTCCATGGGGGAACTTCTGCTGTGGGGTCAAGTCATGAACACCACCGAGCAGTACAGAGCAGGGGAGTGCAGTGCTCACTTGATAATAGGCGTGTTCCATTGGTACAAAAATCCCAATGCCTCCGTATCTTCAGCACTTGGAGAGTTAGTGCTCCCCTCTTTTCTTCTTTCTCTCTCTGTTCTCTCTTCCCCGTGGCAGCCTTACTCAAGGACCTTCTGCCTAGCAGTGTCCTCACCCTCTTCCTCTCGAACCTCCTCGTCACCCACAAGTCCTAGTCATCTCACCCTTTTGGGATCTCGCAAGCTCTAGGACCTCCTCTTTCTGTACAGACACAAAGGGAGATTTTCCTATGCTCTGGCTTTATAATGACAGCAGGAGTCCAAAAGGAGAAGGAAGATGAGGAATGTTCCATCATCTTACTAGAGTGGGTAGCTGTTCCCTTCTCCAGGAGATCTTCTCAACCCAGGAATCGAACCCTGGTCTCCCACATTGCAGGCAGATTCTTTACTGAGTGGACTCCCAGCTGAGCCACCAGGAAAGCCCAGGACTACTGGAGTGGGTAGCCTGTCCCTTCTCCAGTGGCTCTTCCTGACCCAGGAATCGAACCAGGGTCTAATGCATTGCAGGTGGATTCTTTATCACCTGAGCTACCACGGAAGCCCACTTAGAAACAAGGATGTTTCTAGTTCAGTTCTTTGGTAGATCCAAATGCTAATTTCCTTCCAAAAAATAGAGTCTCACACAAAGACTTGATCCTATTTCTAGTGGAATAAACCTATAGTAAGAGGTGTCTGATTCTTCACGATCTTACTTACATGAGAGTGGCTATATTTGCTCACATATATTTTCCTGAGCTCCAAATAATATTCTTTCTGATTTATTCATTGAACAGATAACTTATTAAGTGCATAATAAGTGCTAATCACTGTTCTAGGTCCATGAGATTCATTGGGGAGCAAAACAGGCAAAAATCTCCTCCTTCATGGAGCTTCAATTCCACATTCTGATTTGTAAATCTCTTGCCCCATTGAATGAAGAGGGGACAGGGACAGGGTTTGATTAGAGTGCATGGTAGGTAGGAACATTCAGTGATACTTGCTCATGACCCCACTGGCGCGAGAAGAGCCCTAGTTAGACTATTTCCTCACTGGTGACACAAAGTTGTGACTTTGTCACAAAATCTGATAGCAAGTGTAATTGGGTTTTGCTAATATGGTTATTATCTGTGTCACTTGACAACTACATTGGCCTGTGGCACTGATCAAATTTGCTTACTGCTAGGTGAATCGGACATTGTCCAGTGTTTTTCCTGTGGAGGATATTTGCATGAGTGGGAGGAAGGTGATGACCCATTAGAAGAACACGCCAAATTTTTTCCCAAGTAAGTGGAATGAATGCTTAGTATCTACGAATCTGGATGTATTTGAGCAATTTTCCCCTCATTTCATATTCTGATTAAGGCTTTGCCCACGTGTCTCATTCTTACAATAAGGGATGAGTCTTCCTTTTTTTCATTTCATTGCTTTCACAACCCCCTTCCCATCTAGCCTTCCTCTCACAGTAGTTACAGCACAGTTTTGGTTCAGTTATTATTTTCACATTACTGTCTATGTTATCATAACTTCATAAAGACAGAGCTTTTTAGTAAATAATTTTTTTCTCTTCCTGTACAATTTCCAGCCTTGGTAGGGAGTGATAATTGTTTTATCAGTATGTTTGCTTACTTTTTTTTTTTTAATTCACACACAATCTCTTTTAAAGTACCCAATCCAGTAGCATTTGGTACATGAGCAGTGTTGTGCAATCACCTCCACGAATTCCAAAACATTTCATTTTTCCAAAAGAGAACTCTGTACCCATGAAGCCGTCATTCCTTGTCTCCCCAGTACACCCTACTTCCTGAGAGCTACCAGTTAGCTTTCTGTTGCTATAGGTTTACTCTCTTGGATATTTTATGTAAATGGAAGCATATAATGTCTTTTGTATCTGACTTGACTTAGCACAGTGTTTTGAGGTTCATTCATGTTGTAGCATGTATCAGTACTTCATTCTTTTTCATGACTGAGATATATGTGATTGTACATGTCTATATATGTGTCTGTATTTTAGTTTCTCCATCTCCGCACCAATACCTGTTATTTTCCTTTTTAAAAAATATAGCCATTTGCTTAGTTTTTAAAATGTATTTAGCACCAGTTCATCTTCAAATTATCCCAAATGTTTAAATCTCCTCTCTGATCGTTCATACTTGTGACAAAGCCCACTATTTTCATTTTCTTAAAGATGCTGTCATGAAGTCTCTGACCTGCTTCAATGTGAACTCTTTGCCCTGAAGTTACCCTAGGATCCTAGGATTGCCTTCAAGTCATCCTAGGGATTCCTATTGCCTCTCCTCTGTGTTTCCTGGATCTGTCGTCATCCTTTTCTTGACTTATTCACTCACTTTGAAATACTCCCCCACTGATCCCTGGGAAAGACTGCATAAGAAATGCACGTTTTTAGCTTCCACTTAATGCATATATCTGAATATTTATATATATTTTCTCATGCTCATTTGGTAGTTTAGCTAGGTATGGAATTCAAGGTTGGAAATCATTTTAATTCCAAATTGTAGAGACATTGCTATCTTTTCTAATAACTTCCAGTATTGCTGTTGAAGTTTCATGTCTTTCTGATTCTTAATGTTTTTATTACTTTTTCCCATTTTGGAGGCATTTAGGATTTTCTCTTTGTTTCCAGGGTTCTAAAATTTCATGAAGAAATGGCTATTTTTAAATATTTGTTTTCTGTAGCTCTTTAACATTTTGGAGGACTTATTTCTCACTCACCAAACTCTTCAAAAATGTTCAACTATAAGAGGACATTTTGTTGTTTTCACTTTGTAATTAGTAAATGCTCTTCTACAAATAAATATTAATACAAATAGATCTTAAACGCTTCTATCTAAGATTCTTAAGAGATATAGTTTTGAAGGTGTTTTCACAGAAGTAGTTGCATTTTTCTTTATTTGAATTTACTATTTAGTAAATTGTTAAACAGTGAAGATGGTCTTCTTAGTTTTTGGAAAAATAAACTAGGATACAGTCTGATTGTATTTAGGACCTTTTCTCGACTCTGTCATTTCCTTTTTTGTGAAGATTTTTATTTCTCCTCTGCCTTTTTTTTTGTTTTTTTTTTGGTCCTCTGAGTGAGGCTTGAATCTTTTGCCTCTCTTTTAAAATTGCAAACTAGGATGCCCTTAAATAAGCATGTGTGACTTAAAGGAAAATTAAAGAAACCAATGAACCTACCGCTACAGTTAAGAAATTGAATGTTATCAAGTCCTTAGAAGGCTAGTGTGTGCCTACCTTCCAAGTTCTGATTATATCTGTGTCCCTCCAATCCAGAACACTTCCCTGTTGCCTCAGTTCTGCCTGCAGTGCAGGAGACCCAGGTTCTATCCCTGGGTTGGGAAAATCCACTGGAAAAGGAAAAGGCAACCCACTCCAGTATTCTTGCCTGGAAAAGCCTGCCAGGTTCTACTGTCCATGGGATTGCAAGAGTCAGACATGACTTAGTGATGAAACCACCGCCAATTCTGAAATTTGTGTTAATTGTTCCTTCTACTCCAGATGGTTGGTTTCACCAGCTACATATGTATCATTAAGCATACTTAACTTTGCCTGTTCTATAAATTCAAGTAAATGGAAGGATACTGCATGGTTCTTCTGTGATGACTGACTTGTTTCACTCCATAAAGTTTTTGAGACTCATTCATAATTATGTTAGAATTGCAATTTACTTGTTCTCATTGCTATTTAGTATATTGTTTTATGAATATAAAATTTATCCTTCTAGATTCAACATCTGGGTTGTTTTCAGAATGTTGCAATTCAAATAATGCCTCTATAAATCTTCTTGGACATAATTTCCAGTGCTCATATTCCTCTAAGATACATAACCAGCCATGGAATTGCAAAGTAATACGATGTACACAGTCAACTTTACTAGATTATGCAAAACTTTTTCCAAAGTGGCTGTACTGATTTATATTCTCACTGGTATAGATGTTTCCATTCTGTCTGCTCCCTCACTAACTTAGTATTGCCCCAATTTTTGTCAATCTAATTACTAATAATGTTGAACATATTTTCATATTTTCTCACATAGTTTCCTTGCTCTTTTTCTTCAGAAACATATCTTGTGTATTCTTTGCCCTTTCCTCTTTCTTATTCAGAGAATATATGAAATGTCTCTATTTATCTGTCTTGGTACTCCTTGTTCTTGAGTCTTTATCTGATGTTAATATACTGTAGCCACTCCAGCTTTTAGTTTTTGCATGATACTATATTTTTTGAAATCTTTTTTTTTTTTTTGGCTGTGGAGTACAACGTGAGGGATCTTAGTTACCAGACCAGGGATCAAACCCAGAGAGAATGGAGTCCTAACCACTGGGCCACCAAGGAATTCCCAAAATAATTTTACTTTTAACCTGTAACTTTAAAGTGAATTTCTTGTGGACAGCATAGATGGATCTTGCTTTTTTAACAGTCTGACAATATCTGCTTTCTTTTTTTGTTGTTATTGTTGTTTGTTTGAGTGTTTTGGCTGTGCTGTACAGCTTGTGGGATCTTAGTTCCCTAACCAGGGCCCTGGCAGTAAGAGCAAGGAGTCCTAACCGCTGGCGCACCAAGAGATTCCCCAATATCTGCTTCCTACCGGGAGTGTTTAGAACATTTACATTGAACAGAATCATTGATATGGTTGGATTTTAATCTACTATTTTGCTATTTGTTTTCTATTTATCCATCTCTTGTTTGTTTCTTCTTTTCCTGATTTGCATTTATTTTTCAATATTCCGTTTTATCTCTATAGTTGGCTTTTTAGCTGTACAACTTTATCTTTTTAGTGCCTGCTCTATAATCTATATAATGCATGTTTAACAAATCACAGTCATCTTCAAATAATTTTATAACATTGACATATCATGTATGAACCAATGTAACGGTATACTTCTATTTTCCCCTTCCTATCCTCTGTACTATTGTTACCATACATTTTACTTCACATGTATTCTAAATCTCACAATGTAGTGTTATATCTTTGTTGTAAACAATTATCTTTTAAATACATTTTAGAAAGAGAGAAAGCATATTTCATATTTACCCAATGAGTTACCATTCCTGGAACACTTCATTCCTTTGGGTAAAACCAAGTTTCCATCTTTTATGATTTTCCTTTTAAGAAGAACTTAAGAACTTCCTTTAACATTTCTTGTAGTACTAGTCTGCTGGCAGCTAAATTCATTGGCTTTATTTGTACAGAAAAGTCTGTATTTTACCTTCCTTCAGAGTCCTTTCCCTTGATGGGTTTATCTGTATAGTTACCTTGGACAGAAGCATTTAAAGTCCTACTAGCTTTTTTTATAGCTACCCTTCTATTCCTGGGCTCATCTCCAAGTCATTCATCTAGGAAAATAAAAATGATGTGTCCCCTTGCTTTATCTCCTGCTTTCCTGTAATTCAGCAGCATAAAAATAAGCTGAGAGAGTTGTTTCTGGTTTTATCACTTACCTACTCACATTTATAGTTCTCATTTATCCAAGTTAATGACTGTGAATAGAGCTCTGTAGAATTTTCATCCTTGGCTCTTCAGGTAAACATCATAACTGAATTTAGAAAGGACCGCATGTTCCAATTTCATGATGTCCAGCAAATTGTTTTTAGAGCCATTCTTTAGTCTTCATATTGATGGAGGTTTTTTTTTTTTTTTCTGAAATAAACTTTTTATTTGGGGTATTTTTAGATTTAGAAAAAAGGTGAAAAGATAATACAGAGTGTTCCTGTATTCCCATACTCAGCTTCCTCTAGTACTAACATCTTACATTACCCTGGTACATTTGTTAAAATTAAGAAAAACAACGCTGGAACATTACAGTCAACTCCAGGTGTTTACATGTGTTTCACCATTTTCTCCTGCTCATGTCCTTTTTGTTGTCATTGTCCCGGAATCCATAGATGGAGTTTGTTGTCTCTATTTTCTTTCCATTAGGTTCATCTTAGTTGGTTTCATGGATGAGTGTTAAATATGCTCCCACCCCACCAAACTGGCTGGTTATCCTCACCATTACTTTATAAGCCATGTACATCTCTGCTCCCAAGAGCCACAGTCTACATGCCTTGCTTGATAAAGACACTGACAGACTCACAGGAAATGTTAATTTTATACTTAATCTTTGCCACTAAAACTCTGACAGTGTTTTTGAAAACCTAGAGCAAAGGTTTAATTGCATACAACTGTCTCCATAACTTGTGACTTGTGTGTTTAGTTGTCAGTTTCTCCAGAGTGTGAAGTCCTCTGCAGAAGCGATTCCAGACCTTCAGAGCCATGATGAACTTTCTGAGTTAACGGTATTGAATGCCACCTTGTTTATTTTCAGAGTGTGTGATCATGTGATTAAGAACAGTTTTGAGCAGGAACTACTCATCATAAGTAAATAGTGTCAGTCACTCAGTCGTGTCCAACTCTCTGGGACTCCATGAATTGTAGCCTGCCAGTCTCCTCTGTCCACGGGATTCTCCAGGCAAGAATACGGATTGCCATTCCCTTCTCCAGAGAACCTTCCTGACCCAGGGATTAATCTGGGTCTTCTGCATTGCAGGCAGATTCTTTACCAACTGAGCTACAGGGAAGATCCATCATAAATAAATCAGTCAATAAATTCTGCCAATATCTGTTAAGCATCTATTAAGAGCTACTTACAGATGGGGATACGACATTAAACACAACATAATGCCTAGCTTCATGAAATGTAGAGTCAGTCCCTTCTATTTTGGTGCCCAGACTTGTTTGGACCTAAGAGTTGATTAGCATCCAGGCTACCTAGTTCCCATCAGTGATCTTCATTTGGAGGGCAGTAAGGTCTGACTTGCTAGTTGGCTTTTCTCAAAGCTGGGAAGATATGTTTCTTTTACAAAAGCAAATGACCAACCAATCTATTAATTAATGGTCAGATTAATAGGATGACCCCTTTAAACTAAGAAATTCTATATATTTCTCTGAAATATTAGCTACTACCAGTTTAATGCATACACACACACACACACAAACCCCTTATTTGAGGCTGTATATTAAGTATATTGTCATCCCATGAAAAAGAAAACAGAGTAATTTGCCATTCATTTGACTCATCTTTTACATTTGTGAACTGAAAATGAAATTGAAGAAAACATTTGGGGGTATAGAAATAGCTGTTTTTATTTTATTGATGTATATGACTTACAATATTAATTTCAGGTAGTATTAGATATTTCTGTACATTACAAAGTGATTACTACCATAAGTCTAGTTACTGTTGGCATCATAAAAAGTTATTATAGTATTATTGATCATTTTCCCCATGTTGTACATTCCATCTCTGTGACTTAACCCACTCCAGTATTCTTGCCTGGAGGATCCCATGGACAGATGAGCCTGGTGGGCTACACTCCACGGGGTCGCAAAGAGTCGGACACGAATAAGTGACTTCACTTTCACTTTTGTATCTCTTAATCCCTTCCACCAATTTTGCTCATCTCCCCCCACCTCCCTTAAATAACTTAGTTTTATTTATTTATTTATTTATTTTTAAAAATAACTTATTTTTAAAGGAAGAAACTTAATCTCCCTATACCCCAGGTATGTAATATTTAAAATACTTTTAATAACTGAGATCAGAAGCTACACCAAATAGTTTCTGGAGGGTCCATCTTGCTCTTGACACTGATTCTAATCGCCTGGCCAGTAGTCACTGCTCATGTCACCCAAGGAATGCCCTGTTTGGGTACCACACAGAAGCATACACTTGCATGTGTTTGCAGGTCACTTATTATTATTTCATACTTGTAGCACTCCTCCCTGCAACTGGCATAAACACTTGAGGGTGGCTTGTGTTTAGAAAATGTCTGGTTTCTGATTGTAAGTTGAGGCCCCACCCACTTATACAGATGTTACTTTAATAGAGAATTTTCTTTTCAAAGGAAACTACAAGTGAAAGCAATCTTGAAGAGTCAACAGCAGTTAGTTCTATAGTGCCAGGTAAGGATTTGGAGGTAGCACATGGGATTATATGAATGTGTACATATCTTTGTATATAAAGGATTTTATTACATTATTTATTTGTTTATGGCCAAACTACACAGCATGTGGG
The DNA here is from genome assembly GCF_001704415.2 of Capra hircus. Classification (NCBI taxonomy): domain Eukaryota; kingdom Metazoa; phylum Chordata; class Mammalia; order Artiodactyla; family Bovidae; genus Capra; species Capra hircus. The sequence continues at coordinate 10,168,374 of NC_030827.1, read as the reverse complement.
ATATTAGTTCCCCAAACAGGGGTTGAACCTGCACGCCCTGCAGGGGAAGCATGGAGGCTTAACCACTAGACTGACAGGGAAGTCCCGTATGTAGGGGATAATAGGAATATTTGTTTATAACTGTGCCCCCTTGCTTTTCTCCACAGAGGTGGCCCAGGGTGAAGCCCAGTGGTTTCAGGAGGCAGAGAGCCTGAGTGAGCGCCTGAGAAAAGTCTATACCAGTGCTCCTTTCTGCCACGTGTCTTTGCTTGAGCTTTCTTCCTGTCTAGCCACTGACCAGTGGCTGGATTGTGATCTGTCCTTTGCTTTAAAACACATCACCAATCCTGTGCAAGAGCCTGTGGTGTTGCCTGAAGTCTTTGCTAACTTGAACTCTGTCATGTGTGTGGAGGGTGAAGCTGGGAGTGGAAAGACCATCCTCCTGAAGAAAATAGCTCTTCTGTGGGCATCAGGATGCTGTCCCTTGTTACACAGGTTCCGGCTGGTCTTCTATCTCTCTCTTGGCTCTACCAGGCCAGAGCAGGGGCTGGCCAGTGTTATTCATGGCCAACTCTTAGAGACAAATGTATCTGTTACTGAAATGGGCCTAAGGAACATCATCCAGCAGTTAAAGAACCAGGTGTTATTCCTTTTGGATGACTACAAAGAAATGTGCTCAGTCCCCCAAGTCATAGCAAGGATGATTCAAAAAAAACATTTGTCAAGGACCTGCTTGGTGATCACTGTCCATACAAACAGGGCCAAGAACATCCGCCGATACCTAGATACAATCATAGAGATTAAGGCGTTTCCTTTCTATAATACTATTTCTATATTAAAGAAGCTCTTTCCAGGTGATTTGACCCGCCTGCGAAAGTTGATGGTTGACCTTGGAATGAATCAAACTTGGCAGGGAATTCAGAAGACTCCCTTGTTTGTAGCAGCAGTCTGTGCTAGTTGGCTTCAGAATCGTTTTCATTGGTCCTTTCACAGTGTGGCTGTTTTCAAGTCCTATATGGAATGCCTTTTCTTAAAGCACAAAACTGCAGCTGACCTTCTCAAAGCAACTGTGTCCTCCTGCGGTGAACTAGCCTTGAAAGGGTTTTTTTCATCTTGCTTTGAGTTTAGTGATGAGGACCTCATAGAAGCAGGGATTGATGAAGAGGAAGATCTAGCCATGTACCTGATGAACAAATTCACAGCCCAGAGACTGAGGCCAGTCTATCAGTTTTTAAATCCTGCATTTCAAGAATTCCTTGCTGGAATGCGGCTGACCGAACTCCTGGATTCTGATAGGCAAGAAGACCAAGATTTGGGACTTCATTATTTGAAACAAATCAACTCGACCTTGATGGCTATCTGTCCCTATGCCAATTTTTTGAACTGTGTCTCCAGCCATCCTTCCACAAAGGCAGGGCCAAAAATTGTATCCCATTTGCTTCTCTTGGTGGATAATAAAGAGACACTGGAGAATCTATCTGAAAATGACGACTATCTGAAGCATCATCCAGAAATTTCAGAGTTGATGCAATGTTTCAGGTTGATGTGGCAATTCTCTCCACAAACTTACCTTTCAGCGGCTTCAAAACATATGCTAGCTCTGGCTGTAAAGGTTGCGTATCAAAGCAACACTGTCGCTGCATGCTCTCCTTTCATTTTGCAATTCCTTCAAGGGAGAACCCTGTGTTTGGATGTTCTTAAGTTACAGTATTTTTTTGACCACCCAGAAAGCCTGTTATTGTTGAGGAGCATCCAGGTCTCCATAGGCAGAAATATATCATTCAAAACAGATGATATGCCCCTTGAAAGAATTTTAGACAAATCCCAGGCACCAACTATAGATCAGGACTATGCTTCTGCCTTTGAACTTGAGAGTGAATGGAAGCAGAGTTTGGTTGAAAAACAGGAAAACATTAAGCGTTTTCATGACACGCGACTCAATGCTCCACCAGCCATCAGCACTGGCTATTGGAAACTTCCTTCAAAGCAGTACAAGATTCCCCTTCTGGAAGTTCATGTGACTAACACCAGTGCTGCAGATCAGGAGATGCTCAAGTTTCTAACAGAGGTTTTCTCAGCTGCACAGCACATTGAACTCCACTTGAACGACAGCAGGGGTTTTATTGAAAACATCCTCCCAGCTCTTGAGCAGTACAGGGCCTCTTTCACCAAGTGCTGCATAAGCCAATGTGAGCTGAGTGCAATAGAACAGGAATTGCTTCTCACTCTAACTTCCCTAGAATCTCTTCAAGTCTCAGAGACAACCCATATACAAGGTAAGCTTGAACCTATCTTAGATGACTATTAGGATGTGTGCTTCCACCTTTTCGCTCTTGGTTTTAAATGGATAAAAAATTTTTGAAAGCATGAAACTGTAAATCCTTGCTGATCGGACAATTTACATTTTACTAATATATTTCTCTTGGTAATATGAATTAGTGAAAAGCCTCAAAATAATAGAATGACTTTCAAACTCTAATAAAAATAATAAAATGACTAATGAAGGCTCTTAGTAAACAAATGACTAGTTATTAGTAAAAGAATTATCTGTACGTAAATAATGCTTGAGAACTGCTCTCACCCACCTGCTTCATGGAAGAAAGGGCTTGTACCCTGGGAAATAAAGAAGTGAGAAGTAACACCTCCCAGTTATTTTTGTCACTTTTCACTTGTCTAAGCAGTGTTTTAGAGTTTTTGGCGTAGACTGTATCCTCTTTCATTAAATTTATTCCCAGGTACTTGTGTTTTTGATACTCTTGTAAATGATACTAATTTTCTTCATTTTCTGATTGTTGCTAGTATGGGTTTGATTTTCAGCAGTTTGTTAAATGCCTAGAAGTGCTTTGCTTTATATCTTACTTGAGGGACACTGAACATTTTTTGAATCTATGTGTTGATATTTATCTTCAAAGTTAGAAAAATTTTGTTCATTTTTTTCAAATATTTTTATTATGATAAAACACATTTTTCAGTATACAGTTTAGGGGCATTAAATAGAATTAGAGTGCTGTGAACCATCGTCACTATTCACTTCCACAACGTTTTCATCATCCCAAACTTTGTACCTATTAGATAACTCCTTCCCCTTCCCAGCTACTGAGGTCTCTGTGAATTTGTCTATTCTGCTTCATGTAAATGAATACGTACAATATTTTGTCCTTGTGTGTCTGACTTCTTTCGTTTAGCATAATGTTTTTAAGGCTCGTCCATGCTGTAGCCTGTGTCAGAACTTCACTGCTTTTATAGCTAGAATAATATCACACTGTATCTGTAGATACAGTGGCTTCCTTGCTGGCTCAGTGGCAAAGAATCCACCAGCCAATATTAGAGACAGGGGTTCTATCCCTGGGTTGAGAAGATCCCCTGGAGAAGAAAATGGTAACCCAGTCCAGTGTTCTGCCTGGGAAATCCCATGGACAAAGGAGCCTGTTGGGCTATGGTCCACAAAGAGTCAGACACAGCTTAGTGACTTAACAACAAATATACCATGCTCTGTGAATAATTCATCAGTTGATGGATACTCGCACTGTTTATTCTGGCTAAAGCTGATGTGAACACGGATGCACAAATGTTACTTTAAGACCCTGCTTTCAATTCTTTTTGATTTATACCTAGAAATTATTGGATCATATCAATGATAGTAATTCTATTTTCATATTCAAGGAACCTCCAAACTGTTTTCCACACTGGCTGCAGCATTTTACATCCCTGCAAACAGTGTACCAGGGTTCCAGTTTCTTCACATCTCCAAGCTTTTTTTTTTTTTTCCTAAATCAGAGACACCCTAGTAGGTGTGAAATTATATCTTACTGTGGTTTTGATTTTCATTTTCCTGATGACTAAAATACTGAGCAACTTTTCATGTGCTTATTGGCTGTCCATATATATTTTTTGAAGACAGTCTATTAAATCGTTTTGTCCATTAAAAAAAATGAAAGTTTGGTTTATTTACCATGTTGTGTTAGTTTCTGGAGTATAGCAAAGTGATTCAGATTGTGTGTGAGTGTATACACATATGTATGTATATTTACGATTCTTTTCCACTATAGATCGTTACAAGCTATTGAATATAGTTCCCTGTGCTATACTGTAGGTGCTTATTTTATACATAGTGGGTGTCTATTAATCTCAAACTCCTAATTTATTCCTCCCTCCTTCCTCTTTCCCCTTTGGTAACCATAAATTTATTTTCTATGTCAGTGAGTCTATTTTAGTTTTGTAAATAAGTTCATTTGTATTACTTTTTCAGAGCCCACGTATAAATGTTATCATCGTTTTTCTGCCTTACGTCACTTAATATGATAATCTCTAGGTCCATCTGTGTAGCTGCAAATGGCATTATTTCATTCTTTTTTATGGCTGAGTAATATCTCATTGTGTGTATGTGTATCACATCTTCTTTATCTAGTCATTCTTGATGGACATTTAGGGCCTATGCCAAAGCCTTTGACTGTGTGGATCACAATAAACTGTGGAAAATTCTGAAAGAGATTCTGTATATTGTCACCCTACTTATTCAACTTCTATGCAGAGTACAGCATGAGAAATGCTGGGCTGGAAGAAGCACAAGCTGGAATCAAGATTGCCAGGAGAAATATCAATAACCTCAGATATGCGGATGACACCACCCATATGGCAGAAAATGAAGAGGAACTAAAAAGCCTCTTGATGAAAGTGAAAGTGGAGAGTGAAAAAGTTGGCTTAAAACTCAACATTCAGAAAACGAAGATCATGGTATCTGGTCCCATCACTTCATGGGAAATAGATGGGGAAACAGTGGAAACAGTGTCAGACTTTATTTTGGGGGGCTCCAAAATCACTGCAGATGGTGACTGCAGCCGTGAAATGAAAAGACGCTTACTCCTTGGAAGGAAAGTTATGACCAACCTAGATAGCATATTCAAAAGCAGAGACATTACTTTGCCAACAAAGGTCCGTCTAGTCAAGGCTATGGTTTTTCCAGTGGTCATGTATAGATATGAGAGTTGGACTGTGGAGAAAGCTGAGCGCTGAAGAATTGATGCTTTTGAACCATGGTGTTGGAGAAGAATCTTGAGAGTCCCTTGAACTGCAAGGAGATCCAACCAGTCCATTCTGAAGGAGATCAGCCCTGGGATTTCTTTGGAGGGAATGATGCTGAAGCTGAAACTCTAGTACTTTGGCCACCTCATGTGAAGAGCTGACTCATTGGAAAAGACTCTGATGCTGGGAGGGATTGGGGCCAGGAGGAGAAGGGGATGACAGAGGATGAGATGGCTGGATGATGGCATCACTGACTCGATGGATGCAAGTCTGAGTGAACTCCTAGAGTTGGTGATGGACAGGGAGGCCTGGCATGCTGCGATTCATGGGGTCGCAAAGAGTCAGACACAACTGAGCGACTGAACTGAACTGAACTGAACTGAAGGTTGCTTCCATGTCATGGTTATTATAAATAGTGCTGCTATGGATATTGGGGTGTATGTATCTTTTCAGAATAAGAGTTTTCTCTAGATGTGTGGCCAAGAGTGGGATTGCTGGATTGTAGCTCTATTTTTAGTTTTTTAGGGAACCTCCAAACTGTTCTCCCCAGTGGCTATACCAATTTACATTCCCATCAACAGTGTAGGAGGGTTCCCTTTTCTCTATATCCTCTCCAGCATTGTCTGTAGACATTTTTTGTTTTGTGTTTTGTCTATTTGTAGACTTTTTGATGATAGTCATTCTGACCACTGTGAGGTGATACCTCATTATAGCTTTGATTCACATTCTCTAGTGATCAGTGATTTTGAGCATCTTATGTGCTTGTTAGCTATCTATATGTCTTCTTTGGAGAAATGTCTCTTGAGGTCTCCTGCTCATTTTCAGGTTGGGTTGTTTGTTCCTTTGCCCATTTTTAAAATTGTGTTGTCTTTTTGAGTTATATAAGTTCATTGTATAATTGTATATTCATAATGTGTTATGAATATATCAGTTCAGTTCAGTTGCTCAGTCATGTCCAACTCTTTGTAACCCCATGGACTGCAGCATGCCAGGCCTCTCTGTCCATCACCAACTCCTGGAGTTTACTCAAACTCATGTCCATTGAATCAGTGATGCCATCCAACCATCTCATCTTCTGTCATCCCCTTCTTCTCCTGCCTTCAATCTTTCCCAGCATCAGGGTCTTTTCCAGTGAGTCAGTTCTTCGCATCAGGTGGCCAAAGTGTTGGAGTTTCAGCTTCAGCATCAGTCCTTCCAATGAATATTCAGGACTGATGTCCTTTAGGATGAGCTGGTTGGATCTCCTTGCAGTCCAAGGGAGAGAAGACTCTCTCAAGAGTCTTCTCCAACACCACAGATCAAAAGCATCAATTCTGCGGTGCTCAGTTTTCTTTATAGTCCAACTCTCACATCCATACATGAGCACTGGAAAAACCATAGCCTTGACTAGGCGGCTAGAGAAGCCTCAGCAAGATGGTAGTCACTAGAGCGGCAGCGGCACAGCAGCTGTGCGGAGCCACTCGAGCAGCTCTGAAGAGATACCCTATGTCCAAGAGCAAAGGAGAAGCCCCAGCAAGAGGGGAGGAGGGGCGAAATCGCGTTTAGACTCAAACCCCATCGCGCCATAAACACTCAGAGGGCTCAAACAAACCTTGTGCACACCTGCAACCCCATGGACTGCAGTGCGCCAGAGGAGAAGGAGACGAGAGGATGAGATGGTTCGATGGCATCACTGACTCAATGGACTTGAGTTTGAGTAAACTCTGGGAGTTGGCGATGGACAGGGAGGCCTGGCATGCTGCAGTTCATGGGTTGCCAAAGAGTCAGACATGACTGAGCGACTAACTGGACTTAGACAGATCTTTGTTGGTAAAGTAATGTCTCTGCTTTTTATTTATTTTTTTGTCTCTGCTTTTTAATATGCTGTCTAGGTTGGTCATAATTTTCCTTCCAAGGAGCAAGCCTTTTTAAATTTCATGGCTGCAGTCCCCATCTGCAGTGATTTTGGAGGCCCCCAAAATAAAGTCTCCCACTGTTTCCACTGTTTTCCCATCTATTTGCCATGAAGAGATGGGAACAAATGCCTTGGTGTTAGTTTTCTGAATGTTGAGTTTTAAGCCAACTTTTTCACTCTCCTCTTTTACTTTTATCCAGAGGCTCTTTAGTTCTTCTTCACTTTCTGCCATAAGGGTGGTGTCATCTGCATCTAAGGTTATTGATATTTCTCCTGGCAATCTTGATTCCAGCTTGTGCTTCATCCAGCCCAGCATTTCTCATGATGTACTCTGCATATAAGTTAAATAAGCAGGGTGACAATATACAGCCTTGAGGTACTCCTTTCCCGATTTGGAACCAGTCTGTTGCTCCAGTTCTAACTGTTGCTTCCTGACCTGCATACAGATTTCTCAAGAGGTAGGTCGGGTGGTCTGGTATTCCCATCTCTTTCAGAATTTTCCACAGTTTGTTGTGATCCACACAGTCTAACGCTTTGGCATAGTCATTAAAGCAGAAATAGACGTTTTTCTGGAACTCTCTTGCTTTTTTGATAATGCAATGGATGTTGGCAATTTGATCTCTGGTTCCTCTGCCTTTTCTAAATCCAGCTTGAACATCTGGAAGTTCACGGTTCACATACTGTTGAAGCCTGGCTTGGAGAATTTTGAGCATTACTTTACTAGTGTGTGAGATGAGTGCAATTGTGTGGTAGTTTGAGCATTCTTTGGCATTGCCTTTCTTTGGGAAAGAATATATTCATTATATGAATATATAATTATATATATTATATAATCATAGTGCAATTACATATAATTTTTGTTGGCATGTGGTGTATAAAGTATTTTCTCCTATAGAGTTCCCTTTTCACTGTCTTGGTAATGTCCTTCAATCTGTAAAGTTTCAAATTCCCACTAAGTCAAATTTGTCTATTTTTCTTTTGTGCTAATGCTCTAGATAGCATATCAAGAATCCACTGTCAGGGCGGGGGCGAACGAAAGAAAAAGAATCCACAGTCAAATCCAAAGTCATCTTTTCTTCTAAGGTGTTATACGGTTTTCGCTCTCAAATTTAGGTAGTTGATTCATTTTGAGCTAATTTCGTATGGCGGTCGTCGAACTTCTTTTGCATGGAGAAATTCAGTTGTCTGAGCCCCATTCATTGAGATGGTCTCATTTTTCTGAATCCAGAGTGTAATACAGGACTTTTATACAGTAGATAAGAAATAAAATATTGCCTGCCATATCAGTAAACAAAGGATGTTATAGTCATCAGCAATTGCAATTACACCCATGAGGGTGGGCCCTGAGGAAAGTCAGGAAGGAAACAAAGACCTACCATCTAGCAGTCATTAGGTTGCAGCCACCCCAAAGGTGCAGCTTGAGGAAACTCAGGATGAGAAAACACAGGATGCTAGCTCCAGATAGCCGAAGTGCATATCAAAGGAATGATTTCAGTGAGCCCAGACTGTTGCATCTTCTCATACACAGAAAAGCGGCAAATTCCTGGAGACATCTGGCTTTCTTTTATTGACAGCAATCTTTTGCCCTTTGTTGGAAAACTGCTTCCCCCTAATCTCCTTGGAGCAATTTTCTTAGGCTTGCTTGAGATGTTGCCTCCCAGACTTGAAGCCCTAAGAAAGTCCACTGAATAAAATAATTCTCATACTTTTAGGTTGTGCATACATTTTTTCAGTCAACATACTGGTAAATGCTACAAAAAGCATTATTTTCATATATGTGCTTCCTAAAAAAGAATGTCTTATGGTATGTGAAAAGTTTTCATTTGAAAATATGAAAATAGCTTGATGAATCAAAATGAGAGTTTGAAAATTTCCATTTGGAACTCTTTAAATTAATAATGGGAAACTGTGTGCTGCTTTCTAGACCAACTCTTTCTTAGTTTGGACAAATTCTTGTGCCTGAAAGAACTGTCTGTGAATCTGCAACAAGATGTTTTTTCAGTCATTTCTGAAGAATTCCTAAATCTCCACCATATGGAGAAATTATTGATCCAAATTTCATCTAAGTGCAGTTCTTCCAAATTAGGTAAGTGTGGCACTTTGATTTACTTATCATCTGGAAAAGCTACCTGGCCAATAATTAAGAGTTGAAGGTCTGAGGGTGTAACCTATAACCAAGGTAAATTGTGGGGACAGTGCTCATTGTTATTAAAAAAGCAGAGAGCTATTTGTGATTGAGCCTTTACTACATGCTATGAATTATTCTAGCACTTTATAAACATTAACACACTTAACCTTCATACCCATTCTACAAGGTAAAGTAATCATTTTACATAGGAAAATGGAGTTATAGAAATTAATTAATTTGCTTGAGGTCACCCAGAAAAGGAAATGGTAAATTTGCAATTCAAACACAGGAATTCTAACTCTTAAGTCTGAGCTCTTAAGCAGAGCATACTGCCTCTCCAAAAGTAGTTTGCAGAGTTCTCTTACTCTGTTTTCAAGTCGCTCTTACATTGCCACTTAGCGATCTACCAGATCAGAAGGAAGGAAACCGGCTGATTAGTAGTAATCAGAAGCACTTCCCTGTTTCCCACCAGCCTATTCTCTTGGTTAATGAACAAGCTGTACAGCTATCTTTCTTAAACGTCATTTAGCAAGGTGATGTAGGCATCCTCAGTTCCTTAGTTTAACACAGACGAAACACTAGAGACTGCGTGAAGAAAGACAAATCTCCAGTGAACCGACATGCAGATCTGCACGCAAAGAAACCTTGTAGCTGAGGCTGGAAGTAGTCGTTTTCTTATATTTCTCAGCAATTTTTTCATCAAATTTAGGTTTTGCTTCAGACTTGTCACTGACTTTATGTTTCCTTGTGTAGTGTTTCTATAGTGTAAGCGTCACGTGCAAACTAGAGACATTAGGATACTAAAGCTGAGTCAATGCATTATATGGAGGAGAAAATGGATCCACAGAGAGGGTCAGTAACAGTTCACATAGCACATCAGTTAGTTACGGAACCTGAACCTAAGCCCGAGTCGTTACATCATGATGCCTTATTTCAACTAACTATTGCTGAAACAATAAATTAATTTTATTAATTTTATATGGTTAATTCAGATAGAACTTTTCAATCTCTGATTTCTGAAATCTGATATTTTATCTGACAGTCAGATTAGTTGAGAATTCTCCAAACCTCCAAGTTTTCCATCTGGAATGTAATAGCTTTTCGGATTTTGAATCTCTTGTGACTGCACTTGCTTCCCGCAAGAAACTTGAAGAAATTAAGTTATCTGGACACTGTTTTAATGCCAACCCATTTGGTAAGAGCTATAATTGTAAAATTTTGGTTTAAGATGCTTTTGTGGACAGAATCATAGTCAAATTTAAAAACATGCATTTGATGGCAGAGAACAAAACCACTGCAATAGATATCTGATCATAAATGAATTTTCAAATAAGGTATATTTGTTTCCTTAACAGACAGATGTTTAAACATTTCTAGTAATGAGAACTGTTTCCTGAGTAAAGATTTGTGTTATCTAGTTAAGTCATACTAATCAATTCAATCTGAATTATAGTAATTTCTATCACTTTTGAAACACTCTTTGCCGTGCTTAGTCGCTCAGTCGTGTCTGACTCTTTGTGACCCCATGGGCTGCAGCCTGCCAAGCTCCTCTGTCCACGGGGATTCTCCAGGGAAGAATACTGGAGCAGGTTGCCATGCCCTCCTTCCGGGGATCTTTTCAACCTAGGGATCGAACCCAGATTTCCCACATTGCAGGCGGATTCTTTACCAACTGAGCTACTAGGGAAGCCCCTTTATACTCTTTATAAATACATTACTTTTTGGTGTAAGAAATGTAGCTGACATAACTAAATTTTAATTTTCCCTTTTATAGTCATTGTTTTGCCAAATTTTATTTCTCTGAAGATATTAAACCTTCGGTTCCAATATATTCCAGATAAGGAAACAGCTGAAAAATTTGGTATGTTTATAACACAGTGCCTTTTACTTACTCTTGATTCTTTCCCTCCACAAAATCCTTCTATTTTGCATTAGCTATAATAAATTACAATATGTTTTAGCTGCCCTTGGTCATTAGGGGGGAGGGATAGCGCTGCTCAACTTTACGCTCCAAATTCCTTGATTTCACTTTATGTCTTTCAAAGCAATGTTCTTGAAGCAATTCATTTCTTAGAATATGTGTTTCATCATCAGTTCAGTCGCTCAGTCGTGTCCAACTCTTTGCGACCCCATGAACCACAGCATGCCAGGCCTCCCTATCCATCACCAACTCCCAGAGTCTACCCAAACCCATGTCCATTGAGTCAGTGATGCCATCCAACTATCTCATCCTCTGTCGTCCCCTTCTCCTCCTGCCTTCAGTCTTTCCCAGCATCAGGATCTTTTCAAATGAGTCAGCTCTTCACATCAGGTGGCCTAAGTATTGGAGTTTCAGCTTCAACATCAGTCCTTCCAATGAACAACCAGAGCACTATGCAATTTCATTGCCAGTTATCCATCCCAAACAAGTTAAATGCCTGTTGTTTCAAAGTTTTCCAGAATATGGGGAAAACTACCTTTTAAGGTTACGAACACTCTATGTGAACACCGAGACTTAACAAAATGATAACTATAGAAACTACCTTTCTATTTATTTTTTTATGATTATAATAACAATATATGCTCTGTAAAAATTTCTAACAGGTCTTAGAAGATAAGCATATTTTTAAAAATTAAGATTTTTTTTTAAACAAAAATGTTTCTGAATTGGACAGCCTTCACTCTAGCAGACAGAAGGGAGCTCTGAGGAGCTGTACAAAATGAAAGACTTTTATAAGCAGAAGGGAGCAGTGACAGGTGAGGTAAAGTAGGCAAAAATGTCCATCAGTCATCACAAGGTTACTTTCCTTTAGGTGATGGGGATGGCAGATGCTGATTGGTCCGTTCCTGATGGACTAGTTTAAGATTCCATTTCTGGGGAGCCAGAACTGAGTCATGGTTTGGTGATATGGAGCTTGTTGTCTTATTTTTAACACAGGAAAATATAAGGATAGTCAGTAGAGATGAGAAGCATATAGCAGGAGTGCTATCAAACTTCAGCACACTTAAGGAGCACCTGGATCTCTTCTTTTTCCCTTCTCCATCTTTTGGAGGCAGCTGTGTGTATAGGGGAGGGGCATGGGGGCTGGGGCTGCAGAGGCCAGACCAGGGGCCAAGGGGGTGGCCATTTTCTTCTCCAGGGGGTCTTCCTCGACCCCAGGATTGAACCTGGGTCTCCTGCATTGCAGCTGGATTCTTTACTGTCTGAGCCAATAGGGAAGCCCACAAATATTGAAAGGGGAGGCTAGAAGGAAATTTGAGGTCTTAAATTAGAATTGGAAATACTGGTGTGGACTCATGGTTTTTAACCTATATAGATAGTTATGGGCATATCTGTATATCTCACTATACATAACATATATATACATCTCTCAGCTCAGTCAACAGAGAGACTCAAAAGTACCCTAGTAGTAATGAGCATACCAACTACCCAGATCTTGACTTCTAAATATTGGCCTCCCTAAAAGGAACCAGGGTCCTTGGAGAAATAGCTGATGCAAGAACTGGGACAGCGAAAGGAAAAGCCTGCTACATTGTTTTATGCTAGGAAGTGTTCAAAACATGTCCAGGTATGAGGCAGCAGAAGCAGAGAACTTTCTGGGGATCAAGTGATCTAAACTGGACCATGCTCAGGAGGGATCAAAGTGAAAAGACAAGTTATGAGAGTGGTGGATTGTGAGGTTAGTGCGAGAAATCGCTGAGGATGACAGCATCACAGAAAGGAAGGGGGCTAAAAGCATTGAGGAGCTAGCATTAATAGAAACAGTCCAGCAGAAGCTTTGGTCTGAAAGAGGATAGTTGGGAATTCTTTGACAGTCCCATGGTTTGAAAAAAAAAAAAAGGAAATGGGGAGGGATGTGAAGTTCATTCTGAACTTCTGGACTCCAGGGCAGGAGGCTGATTGGGGAAGGACGGAGGATTGGTTCTCTAGAGGCAGCAATGAAGATTAAGGTGTAGGCTGACCCCTTTCTCCAGCCTCTATGCTACACGGAACCTCCTAAAATGTATAGGGTTTTGACACTTTGGATTACAATTATTTGGAAACACAGAACATAGTTGTTTTTTTTTTTTTTTTTTTTTTGTCTCTTCTGATTAGCCTACGCTTTAGGTTCTTTAAATAACTTGGAAGAATTGATCCTTCCCACTGGGGATGGGATTCATCAAATGGCCAAACTGATTGTCCAGCAGTGTCAGCATCTTCAGTGTCTCCAAGTTCTCCAGTTTTTCAAGACTTTGGATGATGACAGCGTGGTGGAAATTGGTGAGCTAACCCTCAGATGAACTCAGCTCACATGAAGGCCAGTGGTACTACTCAAGCTTTCTGCTGCAAAATGTCTATAAAAACATTTTCCTCTCTAAAAATGTTCAACCCATTTCCCACTTCCTCATTTTCTCTATCATAATGTTCCCTCTAATGTTCTGTGGATTTTTGGTTCATTCTTTTCAGATTTGGGAGTAAAAGATAGCCTCCTGTTTGAGACTATACAAACCTTCAAGTCCACTCTTAACCCACAGCGTTTCAGACGGCTGGCCACATACCCTCCGTATACTCCTTTTTATCAGTCAGTCAGTTCAGTCGCGTCATTCAGTTGTGAATCCATAACTGCAGCACTCCAGGCCTCCCTGTCCATCGCCAACTCCCAGAGTTTACTCAGACTCATGCCCATCGAGTTGGTGATGCCATCCAGCCATCTCATCCTTTGTCGTCCCCTTCTCCTCCTGCCTTCAATCATTCCCAGCATCAGGGTCTTTTCCAATGAGTCAGTTCTTTGCGTCAGGTGGCCAAAGTATTGGAGTTTCAGCTTCAGCATCAGTCCTTCCAATGAATATTCAGGACTGATTTCCTTTAGGATGGACTGGTTGGATCTCCTTGCAGTCCAAGGGACTCTCAAGAGTCTTCTCCAACACCACAGTTCAAAAGCATCAAGTCTTCGGCTCCCAGCTTTCTTTATAGGCCAACTCTCACATCCATAACCACTGGAAAAACCATAGCTTTGACTAGACGGATCTTTGTTGGCAAAGTAATATCTCTGCTTTTGAATATGCTGTCTAGGTTGGTCATAACTTTTCTTCCAAGGAGCAAGCCTCTTTTAATTTCATGGTTGCAATCCCCATCAGCAGTGATTTTGGAGCCCAGAAAAAATAAAGTCCCTCACTGTTTCCCCATCTATTTGCCATGAAGTGATGGGATCGGATGCCATGATCTGTTTTCTGAATGTTGAGTTTTAAGCTAACTTTTTCACTCTCCTCTTTCACTTTCAAGAGGCTCTGTAGTTCTTCTTCGCTCTCTGCCATAAGGGTGGTGTCATCTGCATCTAAGGTTATTGATATTTCTCCTGGGAATCTTGATTCCAGCTTGTGCTTCATCCAGCCCAGCATATACTTTTTTTTTTTAATTGAAAATTAATACACATAAAGAAAAGTACAAAATCTAAGTATACAGCTTAATGGATTTTCAAGTGAACAGTCTTGTTACTTATACTTGGGTAACAATTACTCATTAGGTTACTATAGATTATTACATTACAGAAGCTTCCTTTGTGTCCCTTCTGACACTACATTCCCCATCCTCAAAGGTGACCACTATACTGCTTTCTTTCACCATAGATTAATTTTACCCATTTTGAAAATATGTCACAGAATCCTACGCAGGATGTTCTCCTGTGCCTTTTTCCCTACAAATTTTTCATTTATCTCTGCCTTTGCCTCTAATATCCCCTGGTACTTTCTTTGGATATCGTTTGCTTTTTATTTTTGTTCTAAATTTATTCTTTCATTCCTTTTAATATCCTAATGTCCTGAGGTGGATACTTAGAGCACTAACTTTGGCTTTAGCTCTCTCTCACTAGTGTCATATTTTTATTCAGTTCAAAATATTTTCTAATTTTAGTTGTTCATTTTTTTGCCACACCAGTTATTTAGAGATGTATCACTTTTGTTTTTAATCTATGTTCTTACATTTAAAGTAAAAATATAGTTTAAAAAAATGTAATTTATTAATCTTTACTACTTCAATTAGAAGTAAATCTAATATATTATTTTTTTATTAAAAATAATAAAAAAGTGATATTTTTAAGTGATGGTGGGAGAAGAGGTGCATTCAAATAATCTAGCCTACCAGTATTAAAATTGAAGTCCCTATGATTCTGTTCTCATAAATATTTTGCTTTTGTATTTATAGCCAAGGTAGCAATCAATGGAGGTTTCCAGAAACTCAAGCATCTTGATTTTTCAATGAACCACAAGATTACAGAGGAAGGATACAGAAACTTCTTTCAAACACTGGACAACCTGCCTAACTTGCAAGAGTTAACTATTTCCAGGCATTTCAAAGAATGTATCAAAGTTCAGGCCACAACAGTCAAGTCTTTGAGTCAATGTGTGTTACGGCTGCCAAGCCTCATGAAACTTAACATGTTAAGTTGGCTCCTGGATGCAGAAGACATTACACTGCTTACTGCCACAATAAAAAAGCACCCTCAGTCTAAACATTTCACCCTTTTCTGGAAATGGATACTGCCATTCTCTCCAATCATTCAGGAAACTATTAGCTAAAATCCACTAAATCAAGAAAATTTTTGTCAATGATTCTAAAAACTGTTGGATAAAATTTTGGATATATTAATTATCCAAAAACTTATTAAATGCTGCATACAAAAGAGTAAAATGCATAAAGCATGTAATATAAAAAAACCCAAACAGCCTGCTTACCCATTACTGAGCTTAAGAAACAGAGTATTACCAGTGACTCTGAAGTCCCTAAATGATCCTCCCCAATCAAAGATCAGACCTTTAATCAAATTTACACATCCAACTCTTCATTACTCAGGTCATATAAGGCTTTCAGGCTAACTATGGTAAACAGGTAACAAAGCCACAGGGAGGGGTGGGGAGAATGGTGTATCCATCATAAAGCCACAATATGAAAGGCGTATTCAAGTTATTACAAAATGGCTAATTTAAGGACTGCGTCAGTTTCACACATAGGTGCAACAAGAGATATTCCTTAATCCTTGTAGTGTCTGTTTTTGTACATTTAATTTAGTATGGCAGGGTTTATGTATACCTTCTTTTTATCTACTGCAGAAGAAATAGGATTTAGGGCAAATGCTCGTATTCTAGAGGCCTTTGATTCAGCGCTTATTGTAGTAGCAGAAAGTATAGTTTAGAATTTAGCATTATTGGAAATTAGCTAAATCTGCATTTTCAAGAATATTAAGTATCAACTTTTTTTTAGATGTTTGAGAATCCAACGTATACATTTATGATGGCCTTAAAATCTTATGTATCCACTTTGCTCTAGAACATATTTTGTCAGTGACTTTATATTGTTCAAGGTATGACATCTGATGTCAATGTCTACATCTGTGCCTGTGTCCAAAATTTCACTATTAGTTAATCAGTGGAGTGTTCTAAATGACTAGAAGGCCATTTCAAATTCACAATGCTAGTGTAAGCTGGACAACAACCATTCTCTTATACTAATTTTTATTTCTACCACAGAACATAGGTACTGTATATATGGTATGATTCTATTCGTTTAAAAAATATACTCTCATGTCTCTAGATGCATTAAGAATTTCTGCAAAGAATATACAAGAAAAATTTTAAAAGCGGAACTATTTTAAATGACTAGCAAAGGGATAGGAAGGCATTCCTTTTTCCCTTTTTGTACTGTTTTTTGTTTTACAAGAACCTGTTTTATATTTAAAATATAAAATTAGTTTAGCATTACCACATGAATAACTGCTCTGGAGGGTGAGATTACTAGAAGGTGAGAAGAGCTATCTTCTTGTCTGATTTTGTATCTAATATTTTGTAATCAGAAAGGTTTTAAGTACTGTATCAGAGTCCAAGTGGGAGACAGAAACCACCTAGTAACTTGGGGAGTTTACTATTAAGAGTTATTTACTGTAATAGGCAATTGGAGTAACAAGGATTAGTTAGTATGAAACGAGATTTCTAAGATCGACACAGGGAATAGCCTACTGGCTTTTCACATTAGGGTGCAACAGAGCACCCAAAGGACCGACCCCAGGACTGAGCTCTGGACCTCAAGAGAGAAGGGACAGCCGTGGACAACAAAGGTTGGCTAAAGAAAAGAGCTGCAGCCCAAGAAGGTGTATGGAGCACTTTGCTGAGAAACTTTGGGGGCACCAGAGGAAGCCTTCCATGTGGGGGTGCTAAGTGCTGCTGGCCAAGAAGTACTGCTGAAGCCAGGTGCTGCACAAGGGTGGAGGCCACGTGCCGCAAGCGCCTGCTGGAGAGGTACACTGGACCCAGAAGCAGGCCCTGGCCCCTCCTGTGTCAACAGCAGCCTCTACTGACAAAGCTTTTCACTGTACCTGCTGGCAAGGCAGCGGTATTTACAAGGTCCAGACCCATTACTGCAGAGCAGGCAGTGAAGACGGCTGGATTTGGACATGAAGGCAAGAACGTCGAAGTGGTACAAGTATTACTTATTACATTTCATAGTTCTGACCTAAAGGAAAAAGAACCTAGATAAATTTAAGATTGAGAGCATATGTACATTCAGGTTCATCCTATCACAGAAAAACTTCCTAAATATACAAGAAACTGGTATTAATGATGCATTCCAGGGAGAGGGACAGGATAGTGGACAGGGTAGGGAGGTTTACTTTACATACAATTATTTGAATTCTGCACTATATCCATGTACTATTAAAAATGATACTTAAAAAAAACTAAGGACTCCATGCAAATTATTTGTCCAGAGCTTCTGCTAAGGACTTCCAGTATAAAGCAGGGGGCAGTGGGAATTCCTGGAGGTCCAGTAGTTAGGACTGCTTTCACTGTCAAGGGCCCAAGTTCAATCCCTGCTCCAGGAACTAAGATCTCACAGGACACATAGCAAACCCCCCCGACCCTAGAAAGCAGGGAGCAGCAAAGTATGACCATAGACTACAGACCACGAGCTAAGACTATTTCTTACGTTTTTAGAGGCCCACAAAACTGTCTCCTGCCACCCTGCTTAACCTATATGCTGAGCACATCATGAGAATGCCAGGCTGGATGAGTCACAAGCTAGAATCAAGGTAGGCAGGAGAAACACTGAGAACCTCAGAAATGTGGATGATACCCCTCTAGTGGCAGAAAGGGAAGAGGAACTAAAGAGACTCTTGAGAGTGAAGGAGGAGAGTGAAAGAGCCTGCTTAAATATTAAAAAAATTCTGATCATGCCATCTGGCCCCACTCCTGCGTGGCAAATAGAAGGAGAAAGGGTGGAAATTGTGACAGATTTCCTCTTCTTGGGCTCCAGAATCACTGCGGATGGTGACTGCAGCCATGAGATCAGAAAACGATTGCTTCTTGGCAGGAAAGTGATGATAAACCTAGACAGTGTTGACAAGCAGAGACCTCACTCTGCCAACAAAGGTCCGTATAGTCAAGGCTGTGGTCTTCTCAGTGGTCACATTTGATTGTGAGAGCTGGACTGTAAAGAAGGCAGAGCACCAAAGAATTGGTGCCTTTGAACTGTGGTGCTGGAGAATTCTCCCACTTGCTCAGGTGGAACCCTTGGGAGTCATCCTAGACTCCTTCCAGCTCCACGTGGACTCTACTGGCAGACCCTGAACTCTGCTTGGAAAATACCCTCAGATCCAAGTCCTACTCAGCCTGCTCTTTCCTGAAACTTCTCATCTATTTTCAACAAAGCAGTCAGAAGCTTTTTTTTTTAAATTATTTTTTTTTTGCCACACCACTCTGCATATGGGATCTTAGTTCCCCAACCAGGGATCAAACCTGTGCCCCTATAACAGAAGTGCAGAGTCCTAACCACTGGACCACCAAGAACTCACCCAGAAGCCTCTTCCTAGCATCTGATCACACAATACCTTCGGTTCAAAAACCTTCCAATGAATTCCTAGCTCCAAGAAATGTTGACGACATTGCAATGGTCTATATATGACCTGATCCCTGGCTACCTCTCTCTCACCTCCATTTCTTTCATCTCTCCTTGCTTACTTCCACTCCAGCCAAGCTGGTTTCTTTGCTGTTCTCTGAACATGGTAAACACTCTTGTCTTAGGGCCGCTGCGCCTGTTTCCCAAGCATTTTTTTTGCTTGGGAAGTTCTTTCTCTACATACATGAATGGCTCTCATTTTCTTTGGATCTCTACTCAAACGTCACTTCAGTTAGGAGTTCCCTGTTCTTTTTTTAAAACAAGTGTCCTGCTTCCAATCCCAATCTGCCCAACCCCCTTTCCTATTTCCCTTTTCTCTATGACATGAATCACTATGTGCTACTTTATAAATTTCACTTGTTCACTAGCTAGTTCCCACAACTGTAAGCAGGAACATTCACCTGTGTTGTTCCCAAGCATGTAGAAGAGTGCCTCACACAAAGTCAAATAACTATTTGCTGAAATGAGTTGACTCTCCTGAACGTACAACTACCCTCCAACAGTATTAGGTATTAAGGAAGGTAACATCTGAAACTCTAACAAGGCAAATAAGCTACCTTCAGAACTAAATTAAACCTGGCACATTTTAGGCAAATAATATATCAGGTGCTTGTTATGAAAAATGATGAAACTCTATTTATTCTGTACAAAAAATTCTGTAAAGCTTCCTTATCAATCACTTGAATATTCACTTTTGTATTCAACAAATACTAATATGCTAGGCACATGCAGTTAGCCCAAGCGAAACCTCTGAAAGAAACAGCACTTACCATATTAACATCTCCCACAGCTAAATGGACTAGGGAGACGCTCAGGCTATGGACACCAATGCTTTAGACTGAACTAAACCAGTATTATGTTCTACCTCTCTAGAGAATTTGAACAGAGAGACTCACATCAGTTCAGTTCAGCCGCTCAGTCGTGTCCGACTCTTTGTGACCCCATGAATCGCAGCGCGCCAGGCCTCCCTGTCCATCACCAACTCCTGGAGTTCACTCAGACTCATGTCCATCGAGTCAGTGATGCCATCCAGCCATCTCCTCCTCTGTCATCCCCTTCTCCTCCTCTGTCGTCCCCTTCTCCTCCTGCCCCCAATCCCTCCCAGCATCTCTAGAGAATTTGAACAGACAGACTCACATAGATACAGTCAAATGGATGGTAGATGGAACTGCAAGGCGGTGGTGAAGAGAACGGCTTGGGCAATCATGTCAGGCAGTGTATGTGAGGAAGGTGTGGAGGCGGCTAAGAGAGAGGCAGACAGACAAGAACAGGAGCTGGAGAAGAAGGACAGTACGACTTCTGAGCAGCAGAACACAGGCTTAGTTCCCCAGCAGCGAGGTCCAGTCCTCTAACATTCGGCTTCAGAGAGGCTTTCTGCCCTAACCTTGGATTATCAGCAACACTGTTTTACAGTTGGTTGTATCTTTACAATACTATCCTTTACCCAAAAAAGCCTGAGTTGTTCTTTTTACATCTTTCCATCGGCTTCAACTTACCCTATGTACTCCGAAGAAAAGGATTCAGATAGTCAAGTTTTTAAAAAAAGTTATTTATTTTTAAAGGCATTAATAAAAAGCTTAACATACTTACTAAGAAAGTTACAATATACAAATGGGCTCAGTTGCAATTTTAACAGATTGACTTTCTGCACTGTATGTGACCTTGAGTTTCTTTTAATCATATTCCCATTGTTCAGTTATTCAAACTGATTATTCCCTTAAAATATCTGTTTATTTAAGCATGAGTCACATGAAACAAGGGGAAATGCAGATGACATGCACCCATCCAAGTGTGCATGAAGAAAATGATGCAACGTTTGTTCACTTCAACCAGGGCACATGAAAATACCGTCTCCTTGGGAGAGAGCTACACCTGAATCTGAAAGACAAAAAACCTAAATATAATCATGAATCTAAACAAAACCTATTTTCATATAAAATCATGAAGAAGAGAAAACAGCAACACCGTCATCAAGGTAAATAAAACTAGAATAAAACAATGTAATACTAATTTCGATCTTTATGGGATAGTTAGGTATTTAAACAAACTGTGAGATTCATTTGAAGGAATAAATAGACAAGAGTATTCTTTAAAAAAATTCTTAAGGACCATTGGTATTTGATTTGTCCTAACAGAATTTAAGACATATTAAAAATAATGATCAAACTTATGTGTTAAAAAGAACAGTAATTAGACCAACACAAATGACATTCTACAATTACAATAAAACCAGAAATTAAACCCAACTACCTAACATTAAAATTTACTAAAAATTTCTAGAATTAAAAACAATTTTGAAATTTGGAGTATCTAGAAAATAAGAATTCTACAGCATCAACTAAATTTTCAGAGAAAAATTTATGGTCCTGAAATATCCATTTTCATAAATAACAGATCGGAAGACATTTTAAAAAACTTCTATGGAAAGCAGAGAGTGGAAATCAATCCTGAGTATATCATCTGGGTCCAATTTTAATTTTTGTGTGTTTTTTTTCTTTTTTTATCGGCTGAGTCTTGTCTTTGTTCCCTGATTAGGGACTAAACCCAACCCATAGCAGTGAAAGCACCAAATCCTAATCACTGGACCACCAGGGAATTCCCATTTTTGAGTTTCTTATTCAAGCAGTTCTAACTATTTATAAGGATACAGGACTCACTCTGAGCGACCTGCCAAAGAACAAAGATTAAAAATATAAATAAAAAATTTTAATTTATTAAAAAAAATAAAACTATCTTGCAGTTAAGCTATAACTCTACTGGACTCTTTCATAAATCTACAATGTAGAATCTTAGTGATTTTATTATCCCTTACTGGAAACATTCTGTTAGTCTTCATCTCAGGATTTAACTCACTGTGGTAGCCAGCTTTCAAGAGTCCCCAGTGATACCTGCCCTTATCTAATCCCCTCCCATTGGCTGTGGGCTGCACTTCTTCAAAAGGATAGAAAAAGGTGAGAGTGATGGTGTGTGATTCAGAGACTAAGTCAGAAAGTGTATGGGGTGCTGCTCACTATGCACTGGATCACTCACTCTGGAGAAGCCGACGACTGTCTGCTTGTGCGGACTCTCAGGCTGCCTATGGAGGGTCCCAAAGAGCAAGAGAGCCTCCTGACAACAACCATGTGGGTGGGCTTGAAGCAGACGCTCCAGCCCCAGAACTCTGAGATGATTACTGCCTTGAGGCTGATGACTTGCAGTCTTAGGAGAACCACCCTTGCATTCAGCTGCCCTTGCATTTCTGACCCATAGAAACTAGAGATAAATAAATATCTGCTGTTTCAAGGTGCTAAGTTTTAGGACGATTTGTTATGGAGCAACAGATAACACATTCACCTGTGACCTAAAGCTGTACTTAAAAGAAAAAAAAAGACTAAAAATAAGAACACGAAAGGATGGAATTACTGAAAAGGATGATGAAATAAATCATTAGCAGTGAAATAAACATCACTATTACACCATCCTTCAGTATTTTTATTCTGTTGTCCAAAATATTGGATTATCTTTCAAGAAGTGTTAATGGAAGTCTAGAGACACCATCCTTGTAATCTTTTTTTTCCCTCTAAGCTTTTTTGGATCACAGTTGAAAATTCAGACCTTTTCATTTTTCTGTCCATAAAAGCAAAGAGAACAAAATCGACAGAGAGAGTCAGTTCAAAATTATTAAAATGAGGACTTCCCTGGTGGTCCAGTGGTTAAGAATCAGCCTTCCAACGCAGGGGACGTGAGTCCCATCCCTGGTCAGGGAACTCGGATCCCACGTGCTACAGGGCAACTAAGCCCACATGGTGCAACAGCTGAACCCACACGCCACAGCTAAGACCTGACGTAGCCTAAACAAATAAATAAAATCAGAAAAGAAGAAGCCGCCTTCCAATTCAGGGTATATGGGTTTGATCCCTGGTCTGGAAAGACCCCACATGCTGCAGAGCGACGAAGCCTGTGGGCCACAACTACCGAGCCTGTATGCTCTAGGGCCCAGGCATCCCAAAAGGGTAAGCCACCGCAATGAGAAGTCTGCGCACTACAGTGAAGAGTGGCCTCTGCTCGCCGCAACTAGAGAAAGCCTGCATGCAGCAATAAACCCAGCACAGCCGAGAGAAAAATGCAAGAAACAGAACTGATGCCTAACCTGTCATGATGGGTCAAAAAATCTGACCTGGAAAAACTCCGGAATCTCACTCCCATTCACTACTTTCTGTCTTCTTTGACATTCCATCCAGTCTATGCTCTAAGCCCACCCTAGATTTCAAAACACTATACCAGATACTGAAGACATGACGGAGAACGGGATCCAGTGCCTTATCTCTAATGATGGAGGAAAGACAAACACACAATAAAGATAATATACAGTGAAAAGCTATGTAACAAATAAGCAGAAAATAGGAAGAGGGGAACTAGCCCAGATGGAGAGCGCGTAAGAAGGCTGAGCAGCATCAGGGACAGGGCGTCACCCGGGCTAACTCAGGCCTTGACGCACACTGTCCTAAGGCTCCAGTCTGCATGTCCTCTGACTGGAGCACGGCAACCCAGTTCACCCCTTGCCTAATCTTTCTGTTCACCTCTTTAGACTTAGCACTTAGCTAAAGAACTTCAACTGAATAAAAACGACTTTAATCGAAGAATGAAATGTAGGCAACCACACAGTTAAGTGTGAGGATTTATATTATTTTAAAAATACCCCTCCCAGGAATGCATCAATTTGGAAAAGATTTTCCAAATTTGTTTTTTGAAATCTGCTTTTCAAGGTAACATAGAAATATCCACCAAGAATCATAATGTCCATAAAGATTCACAGCACAGAAAGTTACCTTAAGGCTAAGACAGAAGAGAATCAAGCACTATATAAAAGAAGGTATTTACTAATGTTATCAAGACACCAAAAGTTACTGACTGAACTAAAGGAACAGTGACATAGCATACAAACAATCTAACAGAATGTATCAAAACATTAAAAATGTGATGTTAAGCGCAGATATATACACCCACACAGGCACAAAATACTGATGACAAACATATCAAAATACAGATGAATATGGACCAAAAGTATAAAATAAAGGCAAAATGGTTGTCTGAGGAGGCCCTACAAACAGGTGAGAAAAGAGAAGTGAAAGGCAAAGGAGAAAAGGAAAGATATACCCATCTGAAAACAGAGTTCCAAAGAATAGCAATGAGAGATAAGAAAGCCCTCTTCAGTGATCAATGCAAAGAAACAGAGGAAAACAACTGAATGGGAAAAACTAGAGCTCTCTTCAAGAAAATCAGAGATACCAAGGGAACATTTCATGCAAAGACAGGTACAATAAAGGACAGAAACTGTATGGACCTAACAGAAGCAGAAGGCTGAGCATTGAAGAATTGATGCGTTTGAACTGTGGTGTTGGAGAAGACTCTTGAGAGTCCCTTGGACTGCAAGGAGATCAAACCAGTCAATCCTAAAGGAAATCAATCCTAAATATTCACTGGTAGGACTGATGCTGAAGCTTCAATACTTTGGCCACCTGATGCGAAGAACTGACTCACTGAATGCTGGGAAAGATAAAAGGCTGGAGGAGAAGGGGACAACAGAGGATGAGATGGTTGGATGCATCACCGACTCGACGGATGTGAGTCTGAGCAAGCTCTGGGAGTTTGTGATCGACAGGGAAACCTGGCGTGCTACAGTCCATGGGTCACAAAGAGTTAGACACTACTGAGCGACTGAACTAAACTGATCCTATACTGTATCGCAAATCAAAAAGTAAGTCTGACTGTCTACAGTGATATAAAGTTTTATCTCTGATTCTAAGGATATCTCTTATAAAATTTTTTTTAAAAATTTATTTTCTTATTTTTGGATGCGTCGGGTCTCAGGGCTTAGTTGCCCTGTGGCATCCAGGATCTTAGTTCCCTGACCAGGGGCTGAACCCATATCCCCTGCATTGGAAGGTGTATTCTTAACCACTGGACCACCAGGGAAGCCCCTTAAGGATCTCTTTACTGTAAAGGTATGTTTTCCTTTCCCCACCATCAACCAACAAGTATTTGCTGAAAAGATACTTTGACATCATGAAGATTCTAGAGGGGATATAGATCTACCTTTTATCAAACAGTTTTGCATCAAGATGTCTTTAATATTGTTTTACATTAACTTTTTTACTTTTCAACATTTTAATTTTCAAACACGTATTTGCCACAAACTATAAAATTCATACAAAAGTAAGAGTCACTTTTAAAATGATGGCAGACTTACTCCTTAATTGAAATGTGAGTGCCTTCCTTCTTTTTGACTTTGTTTGAAACCCTGTAAGGAAAATAAAGGATTTCAGAAGAACAGAATACACATTTTATATAGAAGTAAACATTCTGTTTCACATATTTCATTAATTCTTTAATAAAATATCATCAGAAAATAAGTGTATAGCCTTCAAATGTGCTTTTTTTTTTTAAGATTTTTTTTCTAATGTGGACCAGTTGTTACAATATTGCTTCTGTTTTGCTTTTTTTGGCCCCTAGGCATGTGGAAACTTAGCTCTCCCACCAAGGATCAAACCTGCACCCCTTAATTGGAAGGAGAAGTCTTAACCATTGGACCTCTGGGGAAGTCTCTGAAATGTGCTTTAAAGTAAACAATTTGCTCAAGATGTCACGAAGTCTAAAATATACATACAATGTGTCATACTCATTTATTAAAACCATTGAAATATTGTGGCACTAGACAGAAGCATTTTACAAGTGAAGACTGAAATGTTTGCCGCTTTTCTTGGTCTCAAAGCATAGAGTCCTGCTCCTGTCTTCTGGCCTCGGTGCCTGCTACCTTCCCCTACACACATACTAACTTTCTACTTCACTACTAATCTCTATCTTTGAGGCCATAAGATGTATTTAAAAGTGATTCGTTAGGGGTGGGAGGTGGGAGGGGGGGTTCAGGATTGGGAACTCATGTACACCCGTGGCTGATTCATGTCGATGTATGGCAAAACCAACACAGTTTTGTAAAGCAAAATAAAGTTAAAAAAAAAAAAAAAAAAAAAAAGTGATTTGTTAGTAATAAGGACCAAAGTTAGAGCCTATGCTATGTTATTTTAATAATATTTATTTGCATTCTATTAGGATTTTTAGAAAAAGAAAAAGGTATAGGTTAAAAGCTAGACCCAAACCCTCTGTTGCTCATATGGGAACAGGTTAGCAATGGAAAAGTTGTCAAACATGTATGCTTCTGTGGAGCAACAGTTAAGAACTGCAAGCTGAAGGCAACAGTCTCTAAAACACATGTAAGCCACTGAAAAACATGACAATGAATAGTAGCTTCTTCTGTTTAGTGGTAAAAATTTCCAAGAGAAAAAAATGCAAGACCTAGGAAATGGGAATTTGTTTCTGAATATGAACCTACGTTTATATTTTAATTTATACAGATACACAAGTAATGCCTCTAAAAGTAAAGATCATTTTCTCTGGAACAAGCTAATCATAGCTTAGTACTGAATTTGTTGCAAATGTACCAGACAAGGCTCCTTTCCCAGGAACTGTTGCTTGAACTATGGAAAGAAACAGAAATAGCTGCAGTTTGCTGATCAGGACCACCGTTCAGTCTGTTGGGGACTTCCCTGGTGGTCTAGTTGTTAAGAATTCACCTTGCAATACAGGGACACAGGTTCAATCCCTGGTCTGGAAACTAAGATCTTCCATGGTGAGGAGCAACTAAGCCTGCTAGCTGCAACTACTGAAGCCTGCATGCTCTGGAGTGGGCGGGCTGCAGTTACTGAGCCTACATACCACAACTTGGAGAGTCTGTGCACCACATGGAAGATCCTGCACGCTGCAACTAAGACCCAACAGAGCCAAATAAATAAATATTTTAAAAAATATTTATAAACAACAAAGCCTACTGAAAATCTGCTAGGTTTTAACAACAGTTCAATCAAGTACATGAAATATGAATATCTGAGCACAGTTAACTCACTGTACTCATTTCATCAAGGCTAATTTTCACCTATGTCATCTTTCAAATCAAACGTTAGAACATTAGAACATTTCTACTTTTAAAAAATATGCTTATTTATTTGGCTGTACTGGGTCTTCATTATGGCATGAGGGATCTCAGCTGTGGCATATGAACTCTTAATTGCTGTATGGGGGATCTAGTTCCCGGACCAGGGATCGAACCTGGGCCCCCTGAACTGGGGGCATGGAGGATTAGCCACTAGACCACCAGGGAAGTCCCAGAACATTCATATTTTTAACTGCTATTCAGAGATATAAAAGATGCAAGCAATACAGTGTATAACTATTTTAAGGCTGTGGCAAAACAGACGTTTTCAAGTTGCACTCGTGGCAATACACATGAAAAGAATTGTGAAAAGTCAATCAACAGTATCAAAAGTTATTAAAATTTTTTAAATTAAAAGTTTATACTTTTTGACCCAATAATGGTACTTCCAGATATCTTACGAAAACTAATTTACAAGAAGTTTTATATATAACAAGTTATCTAATTACCAGACAAAAAACTTGCTAATGTTTAACATTTAGCAAATGATGAACTTACTCTGAACCAGACACTATTGCCAACTCTAGAGATCCAAGGGTTACAAGACAGACAAGGTCCCTGCTCCCATGGAGCTTACATTCTACTGGACGGAGACAGTTAAACAGGTAATGAAAATCATACCAGAAACGGTAACTGCCACACAGAGAACCCAAGTGGGGTGATACAATAGGGAGGAAGGGTGGATCTCTTCTAGCTTAAATATTTCTAGGCAAGATGGAATGTCAGTTGAGATTTGAATTAACACGTCAGACAAGTAAAATATAGGGTAACAGCTTTCCAAACTAAAGAATAACGAGTACAAAGGTGCAGAAGAAGGTATAAACCTGGACTTGAGCAAGAAAAGAGGCCAGGGTTGCAGGAGTGTAGTGAGTAAGAAGAGCATGGAATAAACTGTGGGTAAAGAACCTGACAAGATATGGTGCATCATCTTTGCAAACCACGAGGGTTTTGGAGTTTAACCTGTGACTGGAAGCCGTCAGAGGGTTTTAAAGAGAAAGACACGATATGCTTTACATTTTAAAATATCGCTCTAGCTGCTGTATGCAGAACGGATTTGGCAGAATGGGACATGAGATTTCATAAGCAAAAAGAATACTTGGGATCTGGTGCAGTTAGGTGAGAGATGTTGTCTTATCCAGAATATATAAAGAACTATTACAACTCATCAACCAAAAAGACAGGTAAAGGATTTGAACAGACAGTTCTCCAAAAAGATATATATATAAATGGCCAATAAGCACATGAAAAGATGCTTAACATCATCAGTCAATAGGGAAATACAAATAAAAACCATAATAAACTATC
The DNA here is from genome assembly GCF_001704415.2 of Capra hircus. Classification (NCBI taxonomy): domain Eukaryota; kingdom Metazoa; phylum Chordata; class Mammalia; order Artiodactyla; family Bovidae; genus Capra; species Capra hircus. Next base: position 10,140,119 of record NC_030827.1, on the reverse strand, counting down.
ACTTCACATCCACTAGAATGGCTATGATCCAACAAGGAGACAATACACGTTGGTGAGGATGTGGAGAAACAGGACCCCTCACACACTGCTCGAGGTTACACAGGATGATGCAGTCACTTAGAAAACAGCACAATGGTTCCACTAGAGCGGGCTTTTGAGCCAGCAATTTCATTCCTACGTATATATCCAAGAAAACGGAAAACCACCATGTCCATACAAAATTTGTACACAAGTGTAGAGAACAGAATTATTCATTGTAGCCAAAAGGAAGAGATAACCCAAATGTCCATCAACTGATGAATGGGTGAACACAATGTGGTACCATCCATACAATGGAATATCACTCAGCAGTGAAATGAAGTATTAATACACGCTAAAACACAGAGGAACATTAAGAAACATAGGTTAAGTGGAAGAAGCCAGGGACAAAGAGCCATATATTGTATGACTTCATTTATATGAAATGTTCAGAATAAGCAAATGCTTAGAAAGCAGATTAGCAGTTGCCAGGAGATGGGTGCAGAGGATATTACTAGTGACTATTACTGGGTATGGCTTTTTTTAAATGCAAGATAAAAATATTCTGGAATTAGGTAATGAGTGGTTGTACCTTTTGAATACAAATTAAAAACCAATTAACTGTACTTTTTAAAAGAGTGAATTATGGGACTTCCCTGGTAGTCTAGTGGTTGCCTCTGCACTCCCAGAGCAGGGTGTCTGGGTTCAATCCCTGGTCAGGGAACTAGATCCCACATGCCACAACCAAGATCGGAGATCCTGAGGGCCACAACTAAGACCCTGTGCAGCCAAAGCAGTGCATAAATACTTTAAATGATGAATAAAACAGTGATTATGTCTCTGTTAAAAGAGACGATAGTATCCTCAATGGGTGTAACAGCAGGGGAGTGAAAGCAAAGTGCACTGATTCAAGATCTGTATGGAAATAAGTCAACAGAATTTTCTTACAAATTGGTTGAAGAAGCTGAAGCAAAGTGAGGAACCAATTAATGCTAATGCCACGCTTGCGGCTTGAGAAAGTGGCGCTGCTAGTGCACCGTCACTGCTTTCTGAGCTGTCAGAGGCTGTGGGGACAGCGGTGTATGACGTGACTCTCGTCGCCTGGCTCTGGTGAGATGTGTTTGAGGTGCAGCTAACAGCCAGCCAGGTGGTGGGGGAAAACAGCCAGCTGGATAAACCAGTCTGATGTTCAGAACTAGACATCTGAGGATTTAATAGGACAAACATGGCATTTTAAGGCCTGGGGTAGATGAGGTCACCTGGTGAGTTTATAGTCCGAGAAGGGGGCTATACATTGAGCATGAGGGATCTCACACAGATACTGGGTGGAGGAGGAAAAGCTGTCTATGGAGTTTAGAAGGAGCAGCTGAGAAGGAAGACTTAGGACTAGCAGACTACAGCATGTTATTGGAGGCTGGAGAGAAAAGTGTAGTCAAATAGATTACAATGTTGCTGAGAGGTAAGAGAGATACAGCAGAGAACTGACCACGGAGTCAGCAGTCTGGGGGTAAAAATCTGAATACAGTGGGGAAGACAGAAGTCTACCGATAGGCCTGAAGAAAGAATGGAAGGCAAGGAAGCAGAGAAGACAACTAGACGTAACTTTTCAAAGAAATCTGTCTATAAAGTGGAGAAAGAAACGATGTGACAACTAACTAGGGAAGTTGGAAAGAATAGAGTTGAAGTAAGCGGTCACTCAGTTTAGCGAAACTGGTCACCAAAGGACTGATGAATAAGAAAAGCAAAGCTCGCTAGTTTTCTGGGTGTGGCAGCGCTTCGTTGCATGCAGAACCTTAGTTCGCCAACCAGGGATCAAACCTTTGCTTCCTGCAGCTTTAAATAGCTACACTGTTCAAACAAACTGAAGGTTTTGTGGCAACCGTGTTGTCAGATAGTAGTTAGCATTTTTTAGCAATAACGTACTTTAAAATTAAGGTTTGTACACTGTTTTTAAGACATCATACTATTACATACATTCTAGAATACAGTATAATGTAAACATAATTTTTATATGTACTAGGAAACCAAAAGAATCGTATGCCTTGCTTCATTGAGGTATGCCTATAGTTTTTAACTCTAAGGATCTACCTAACATGAGAAACCACTTTTTAGTTACAAGCAAAACAAAGTCACAAAACCACAAAGTGACCGTCAGGGAAGATGCTGAGTGATCACTTACCATGTAATAACCAGTATGATAACCACTCATGTACCAAGAGATTAACATACTTCCCAAAGCATCAGCATCATCCAGAGAATCTGGACATATGGGAGGTGGTGGGGGAATCATCTGGAAACAGAAAGATATACTCTAAAGTCAGTAGACAAAAATACAAAGTATGGAAATCTATTTTATGTACAGAATGCTGAATGTTAGTTGTATCTTTCCTGACATCCCATGTCATCTCCTGGTTAAATTTTTTTTTTTAAAATCTGGGATTTGGAGAAAGCTAACCAGTAATGAATAACAAAAAAAGACCAATAAAATTAAACTGAACAAGAACCAAAAGACAACAGGTCCCATAAAATATTTAAACATTTTGCTTTCATTAGACCTATTTATCTGTTCCATTATGAATCTATAGGTAAAAAAACCAAGGATAGATACTTCTATGATATTTCTCAAAGAACACCCACATAGCATTTCAAGTAAAGGTTCTGGCTAGAACATCTACACTGTCCCCACACCAACACAGTTTGCCAAAACAACTGTCTTTGTATTTCACCTATTATTGATATTTAAAAGTCTACCATTAGATATCCACAGTCTACATGCCTTGAAAGGTAAAACACTGATCCCTAAGCATGGTGTCATTAAATCCTTCTAGATAGGAGCTACTTCCCTTAGAATGAGATACTTCTGCCAGGAAGGAAGCACGCACAACAGGGCTCAGAGCTGGGTCTCTAAGAGGACTGAGTCTGGGCAATTAAAAAGAAAAACCCAAAGGCTTAGCCTGAACTTTTACCCAGCAGAACCTGGCCACAAGGATGGTATACAATGACATTTCCAAACGACCTGTGTTCTGGCTAAATCCCAAACTCTGTATGAAGGCACAGTTTAATCCGAATTCTTTTGTACTTACTGGTGGTCCAGCAGGAAATGGAGGCAGCCAGCAGGACAGGAAATGCGGTGGGGGTGGGGGTGGGGGTGGCGGCGGCGGGCCACTGAAGTTTAGACCTGCCTATAAAGAGTATTTCAAAGGAAGATTTATTTACCAGCTTTAAAATGTAAAAAGCAAAAACAAAAACAAAAACACCCCAAAAACCCAACGTCAAAAGATTCAAAATAGCTGCCCAGAATAACATCTATATTATTCATATCAAACAGGTTAGATAGAATTTCACATACGAAATGCTGACATCATACAGATTCTTTTTTTTGGGGGGGGGAAGGGAAGGAGGGCCATGCTGTATGGCATGTAGAATCTCAGTTCCCTGACGAGAGATCTAACCCTCACCCTCTGCATTGGAAACACAGAGTCTTAATTGCTGGACCGACAGGGAAGCCCCTAGACTCACAAATTTAGATTTTTCTCACTTCCTTTCTATATAGACAGTCAGGAAGTAAAAGCAGAGTAAGGAAAATTTTTCATTATCTAGTAAACAAGAGATCAAATATTCAGCAAGATGTTTCAATCATGTAAGACTATATCTCCCACAATTTCATAAACTAAACTGTATAATCTATTGGATGTCTTTTCAGTTACATATGCTAACTTAAGAATATGTATTATAAAAATACATATTATAAACTATAAACCTCTTCCTTAACAAGGAAATCAGCCCCCTGAGATCAACAAAGCATTATGTATATAAACTAAGAGGTCTGATCATTCTGAAAAATGTAATATAATACAAATCTCAATAAGGAGAGCCTTAGGAGAGCCTAAGCTTCTTAGGAAAGCCTAAGAAGAAGTTTTAATGTCATGCTTGATTAAAACAAAATGTTTAGTATTATTATTGCTTGAAGAAATCAATGCTTTAATAAGACAAATGGATAGGGTTTTGGATTCCATGACAAAGGTAAAAACCTTTTTTATTTGTTACTGATAACCAAAAAACCCATAAGTAAAACCAGTATTTACATTTTACTCTACAAAACAATCTGGGAGCTTCTTTGGATTTCACCTGTACCAGATATAAATATTGGGTTCTCTTCCAATTTTTATATACCTTATACAAGTGTCATAGGGAACTATAGCACAACATCCAGCTGATGATAAAATATTTTCAAACTTAAGTTTGCTAAATTATTACTCTAACACCTAATACTCAATAAAAATTGTTGGGAAAGGCATTACTATCTTATTTCCTTTTCAGAGAATTCTTGGTATCTATTTACAACATCTGTAGATAGCTACACAAGTTTCATGAGGGAAAGCTCTGGTGGTCTAGGTGGCCCGGGTTCAACCCCTGGTCAGGGAACTGAGACCCTGTGAGCTGCCTACCACAGCCAAAAAAAAAAAAAACCAACACCCAACCCTAACAGTTTAATGAGAAAAGCTACAATTCACTTAACGCAGGGGCTGAAGGTTCCAATATTGTGAACCACGTCCTGGGAAACCTTTTCTGGATAGAAATTTACCTTTCCTGGTCCCAGGCCTGATCCTGGCATATGGGGTGGTGGAGGCAGAAAAGAGTTCCACGGAGCAGCTCTCGACCTGGTATTATTTGGTTTATTTAGAGGAGACCTGGAGGAGTTCTCACTTTCATCTGTTGAAATTTGACTTTCATTTTCATTCTTTTAAGAGAAAGAAATATACGTACTTTCGTTATAAAGGCATCACTGAGAAAAAATTAAAGCTTCAGTGGATCAAACTGACAATCAGTTATACTGTTTAGTTTCTCATCTAGTCTCTGCTTCTGAGAACTCTAATTTTTTTTATCCTTACCTCCTGAGCATTTTGCTCTATGTTAGCTACTTCAGAGGTTGGGGAAAGTAGATCAGACAGATTTTGCTCCTCTCTATTTCCATATCCAGTGTAAACCACAACACAGGTTTCTCTCTTAAAATCAATTGAAGCGATAGTAGCTGGGTAAATGCACCCGTCTTCTGACCAAATGGCACAACATTTGTCACCAACTTTCCACTGTAAAAGAAACCAAAGACACACAAACACATTTCTTAAAAAAAAAGTAAACTGCAATCCTGTTTGAGTGGGGTGGAGTTGGGGGGGGAGGGGGGAGTCTCCAGCTGACTGTTCTGGGAGACAGAATGTTACAAAGAAAAAGATTTGAGGCCCAAAACACAGAAATTTGAATTCTAATAGAAATACCACATAATTCCATCATTTATATAATCATGGACAAGTTTCTTAATCACTCTGAGCCGTGTTTTCCTCATCTGTTAAGTGGTTGTAGTATAATCTGCCTCACACATGTGCTGTGAAGAACAGAGAAGATGGGAAGCCTGTCAAGTGTCCAATATCCTGGCCCAGCGCATAGCAAGTTCCCATCACACATCAGCTCTCTTCCCTCTTGGTAAAGTGAAAGTGAAGTTGCTCAGTTGTGTCTGACTCTTCGCAACCCCATGGACTGTAGCCCACAAGGCTCCTCCATCCATGGGATTTTCCAGGCAAGAATACTGGAGTGGGTTGCCATTTCCTTCTCCAGGGGATCTTCCTGATCCAGGGATCGAACCCATGTCTCTCGCATTGCAGGCTGATGCTTTAACCTCTGAGCCACCAAGGAAGAGTTTAGCTCCCCCTTGGTGCTACTAGTGAGACACCAAAATAATTACCTTCTAGGTGGACTGTTTAAGTAGAAGTGACTCTACCCAGAATATTTAGTCCCTGGGTATTAACAGTTTCAGGATTTTGAAGGAAAAGGAGGACACCTCTCTGTTTGAGAAAAGTCGAACACTGCCAATTCAGTGTAAGCCCTCAGGTACCCCTCCCATGAAGCACCGCCTTCCTCCCTGCTACCCCAACATACAGTAGACACTGTCCTGATTTAGCGTGTGTCATTTCCTCCCAATTCTTTATGGTTTTATTAACATGCATGTTCCTGAACAATAGAAAGTTGAGGCGCTTCAGAAATTTTATGATTACACGTCAATGGAAAACACTGTACTAATCATTTAATTAAAGATATTTTATACTATTTAATAAGGACAGTAACAAGAAATGCTTAGAAGTTAAATCTTGAGGTTTTAAAATAACCTGCTTTGAAGGACTTGTGGTGTTCTTTCTTTGGCTTTTATTCTTAGCAGATTTTCTTTTAGGCGTGCCTTTTGGTTTTTCTGAGGCTTCGGAAATGTCACCGTTCTTCAGAGCGTGCTATGAAAATGTGAATAGAAGTGTATGTGTTACAGAGTGATATATTATTAAAAAGTCACAATGTAATTCACCCACTATAAACCGGTCTCCAGGCCCTACTGCCTCAGAGAGGCTCTTTGTCACCATCCCATAGGCTACAGAAACTGCTCTTGAAGATATCATATAATGATCACTGGCTCTAAGGACCCTTTCAAGCAAGTCTCCTCACTCTCAGCCTTTCCATAGTATTATACTCTGTCAATCATTTTTCTTCTTGCTAGCCACAGCATTTTTGATGACATAGCAATGCAGAGCCCTAATGCTTTTATTACTTCTTTCATCAAGTTTTAAACTTGGGCATTCCCAATAAGAACTGCCATCTTTACCTGCTTATGATCATCTATTCCTGTTACTTCAATTATGCTTACTATGCTAACAAACTTCCAAAACTATTATCTAGTTCTGGCTTTTCTCCTTAGTTCAATATTTCTGACCACCAACTTCATAGCTTCACATTTACCCCACCACTAAAAGGAAACTGCCTCTTGCCCACATCAGTTCTTTTCTCAGTCTGCTTCCCCCTTCAGTATCACCCACCCGTCCCACATTCAGCCCTATTTTGATCTGCATTTCACAGCACTCTCCTGGTAACTCTGACTGGTGTATCTCTAGTCTAAATGTATGCTGGAAAGCACGTTATTGCTCAACTTAGAGTTCAGCATCAAGGATGACATGCAGATCTCATCTTTCCTTCATGCTACAGGACAGACTAAGAAAGGAAGTAGAGTCTACACTTGGTGCTCTGTAGGAGTGTATGCTCTGTGCCCGGACTACTGATGGGCCAGGCATGATGCTCAATGAGACTAAAGACCTCTGACAGCAGAGAAAATGATCATGTTGGGCAACTGTGTAAAAGTCTTGTTTGGGTTGCAAAAAAACAGGCTTCACCCTGCAAATGAACTGTGTCTTCCTTGACATTCATCACCATCAGGAACACTTGATACCTCATAGGATTTGGGGAGAATTAAATTAATGTATGTAAAGCACATGGAACAGTGCCAGGAACACTATACACACCCTGCAAATATTCATCACTGCGCTACGGTTATTTATCATCAATATTATTTCAGTAAGGGCTTGTTAAATATTTTAAAAGTGTAATTCAGACTGTCCTTCCACTAATCTGAAATAGAAGACCTCAATAGTCTGATATAGTGTAAACATATTCAAAATAATGTTTGAAAACTACTTAAATTGCCTCTGTTAAAGAGATGACATACAGTCAGGTTACCAACTTCTGAAGGAAGGTAATTAATCTGTTATCTTTTAATCTTCAAAATTAGAACTGAATAATATGTACTGTAACACTTTGGTATATGTTATCAATTTCTTCCCAAATGAATATACATGAGGAAGTAAGGAAAAGAATAAATAAACATTTCATACCTTAAATGAAGCCACAGCTTTATCATATGCTTTTATCAATGCTGTATCATCCCAAACATCAGAATCATCACTCTGGGAAAGGTAAAGAATAAAAATAATTCACATTTGGTTGTGTTTCATCAAAAATGTGTGTGAGGAACAAGAGTTAGTCCAGACATAATGTTACACTAAAAGAGGTATTTTATAACCTAATTAAATCACAAGAAGCCCATTTGGTTAGAGATTATGTGGCATTACCCCAAAGCTAGACACAAGTAAATGTTCTAGGATTGCCATGATGTAAATACCCTACAACGCGATTCTTATCCACCAAGCAGAAGTGGGTCTGTTCAGGGGTAACACAAGTTTCAGTCTTTTCCAAGAGCAGATGAAGGGGTTCAGCTTGGCAGAAAGGGAAAACATCCGGTCATCAGCTCAGCTGTATCCAGACTCTGGGAAGGCTATTCTAACCACTGACTCTGTGGTCCAAAGATTATTTTTTCCTCTTGACCTTACAATGCGTCTAGATTGTTCAAAAAAAGAATTCTCAAAATGTTTAAAGATATAAACCATTAAAAGTGATTTATCAATTAATTTTAAAAGGCAGTGATATTAAGTAATCCAGAAAATACCTAAAATAATTAAGCTATTTCTTTTTATTTAGTCCAATCCAAAAAGAAATATTTTTGAGCACGCACCATGTATGAAGCACTTTTCACTGAGAGGTACATGAAATCATGTTCTCAGGAGAGATGGTCTAATCAGGGATGTAAGACAGATTGTCACACACACAAAAAGAATGATATAAAACAAATACAATAAAATATTAAAATGTGAAGTAAACAATAAGCGTTTTAATCCAAAAGTGGGAAGGAAAGGCTAAGAAGGAATTTTGCCATAAACTCCACTCCTGGTGTGGCGACCCACAATCAGGAGGAAACTCAAAAACCTGCATCTTCTTCCTGAGGAGGAAAAGGTCTGAACCCCAAATTAGGTATCCCAAGTTTTAAGACCAGTAACTGAGAGATGAGTCATCAAAACATCTAACTTAAAAAACAAAGTGGGATGTCCCTGGTGGTACGGTGGATAAGAATCCACCTGCCAATGCAGGGGACATGGGTTCAATCCCTGCCCTGGGAAGACCCGACATGCCATGGGGCAACTAAGCCCGTGTGCCACAACTACTGAGCTTGCGCTCCAGAGCCCAGGAAGCACAACGATAGAGACCTGTGCGCCCGGCGACCGTGCTCCACGAGAGAGGCCACTGCAACGGGAAGTCCGTGCCCCTCAACTAGAGCTCCTATTCTCTGCGACTAGAGAGTCCTCGTGCAGCAACGGAGACCCAAATAAATTTTAATTTATTAAAAAGTAATTAAAAATAAAATGGGTTACTATTAAAAAACAACAACAATAAAACAAGGGGTCTTTTGTCTACAAGTCACACAAAGGAACAGAACTGAGGACTGGCTCTAAAAGGGTTCCCACGCTTGGAACCCGTCCTCCCCCATAATACCGGCGCGGAGGCAGCTGGCTGAGAGGTGCCCAGACTTTCTGTGAGAGGCTCATGTGCTTATCTTAAGGTGGTGGTCTGCAGGATACACATGCATTGTGCCCCACTCTGTGTAACCCTCTGGACTGTGGCCTGCCTGGCTCCTCTGCCCATGGGATTCTTCAGGCAGGAATACTGGAGCGGATTGCCATGCCCTCCTCCAGGGGATCTTCCTGAGCCAGGGATGGAACCCAAGACTCTTACTTCTCCTGCTCTGGCAGGCAGGTTCTTTACTGAGAGCCCCACCTGGAAAGCCCAGGCATTTAACTTATCATCCATCAGGTGACCGGCTAGGACACTGAGACCAGAGGCGAGGAGCACCGTCTTCGCGCTGCCTGCCTCACTCCAGCCTACAAGGGCCAGCTTTGCCCTCTGCCGCTCTCCACAGCACCAGTTACCTCCCACAGGGGACGTATGCACGTCTGATGTCCTAGTAATTTACGTCTTGTGTACTGGTTTTTACAGCTGCAGCCCAGGGTGGGCACAGGTTCTTGGGTCCCACAGGACCAACAGTCAAAGAAATGGTCCTTGGCAGGCTACTGCCCCCAGGGGACTGCACCAATAACAGACTGAAACACACCTCAGTCTTTCTGTGAAACAGGCCCATTCGTTTGTCCAGAAAATTAGGCTTGAGGAGAAGGCTTCTAGTTTGGTGCATATCAGGGATCTATGGAGATGCTCAGAGGCTGCTGGATGCAACATTTTCACCCTCTCTCTGTCTAGATCAAGCTCACTGTGTACTCTCTGAATGAAGCTTTATGTAACATGTGACATCAAAGGCACAATGTGGAGGGGAATAAAAATGCAGAGCTCTAGAATGAATTAAAATTTACCTCATTATCAACTTAAAATAGACGATTGTAAATATAAGTTACTATATGTAAGCCTTGTTGTAACCACAAAGCAAAAATCAAAAATCTATAAGAAATACTCAAAAGATAAAGACAAAAACATCTAAGCATACAATTAGATAAAATGATCAAACCACAAAGGGAGACAAAATAAGGAAATAGAAGAACTATGAGACATCCCGAAGAAGTTTAACAAAATGGCAGTAAGTAACCTACGTAACAACAATTACTTAAAATGTAAATGAACTAAATTCTCCAACAAAAGACAATCTGGTTGAATGGATTAAAAAAAAAAACCACCTATATGCTGTCTACAGGCAACTCACTTCAGTGTTTACATTATTTTAGGTATCACTTATAATAAAGTATGCACGAATGTATATGTCCAAAGACATACAGAAGGCCAACAGGTAAACAGAAAGATGCTCAACATCACCAATCATTCAGTTCAGTTCAGTTCACTTGCTCAGTCGTGTCCGATTCTTTGCGACCCCATGAATTGCAGCATGCCAGTCCTCCCTGTCCATCACCAACTCCTGGAGTTCACCCAAACTCATGTCCATAGGGTCAGTGATACCATCCAGCCATCTCATCCTCTGTCGTCCCCTTCTACTCCTGCCCTCAATCCCTCCCAGCATCAGAGTCTTTTCCAATGAGTCAACTCTTCGCATGAGGTGGCCAAAGTACTGGAGTTTCAGCTTTACCATCAGTCCTTCCAAAGAACACTCAGGACTGTTCTCCTTTAGAATGGACTGGTTGGATCTCCTTGCAGTCCAAGGGACTCTCAAGAATCTTCTCCAACACCACAGTTCAAAAGCTTCAATTCTTCAGCACTCAGCTTTCTTCACAGTCCAACTCTCATATCCATACATGACCACTGGAAAAACCATAGTCTTGACTAGACGGACCTTTGTTGGCAAAATAATGTCTCTGCTTTTGAATATGTTATCGAGGTTGGTCATAACTTTCCTTCCAAGGAGTAAGCATCTTTTAATTTCATGGCTGGAGTCACCATCTGCAGTGATTTTGGAGCTCAAAAAAATAAAGTCTGCCACTGTTTCCACTGTTTCCCCATCTATTTCCCATGAAGTGATGGGACCAGATGCTATGATCTTAGTTTTCTGAATGTTCAGCTTTAAGCCAACCTTTTCACTCTCCTCTTTCATCAAGAGGCTTTTCAGTTCCTCTTCACTTTCTGCCATAAGGGTGGTGTCATCTGCATATCTGAGGGTATTGATATTTCTCCCAGCAATCTCGATTCCAGCTTGTGTTTCTTCCAGCCCAGTGTTTCCCATGATGTACTCTGCATATAAGTTAAATAAGCAGGATGACAATATACAGCCTTGACATACTCCTTTTCCTATTTGGAACCAGTCTGTTGGTCCATGTCCAGTTCTAACTGTTGCTTTGTGACTTGCATACAGATTTCTCAAGAGGCAGGTCAGGTGGTCTGGTATTCCCATCTCCTGAAGAATTTTCCACAGTTTATTGTGATCCACACAGTCAAAGGCTTTGGCATAGTCAATAAAGCAGAAATAGATGTTTTTTTGGAACTTTCTTGCTTTTTTGATGATCCAGCGGATGTTGGCAATTTGATCTCTGGTTCCTCAGCCTTTTCTAAAACCAGTCTGAACATCATTAAGTAAGTGCAAATCAAAACCACAGTGATACATCACCTCACACCTGCTAGAATGGCTATTATCAGAAAGGCAACAACGGGTGGGAAAGAGGCTTAAAGGGAAGGGTATATGTATACTTGTGGCTGATTCACTTTGTTGTACAGCAGAAACCAACACAACATTGTAAAGTGATTATTCTCTGATGAAAAATAAATTTGAAAAAATAAAATATATACACATTAAAAAAAAAGATAACAAGCGATGATGAAGATGGAGACATAAGGGACAACAGTCCACTGCTGGCAGGAATGTAAACCAGCACAGCTACTTTGGAAAACAGTATGAAGGTTCCTCAAAAAACAGAACTACCACATGATCCAGCAGATTCCACTAATTGGCATTTATCCAAAGAAAACAAAAACACTAACTTGAAAGGATATATGCACTCCCACATCCACTGCATTATTATTTACAAAAGACAAGAGATGGAAATAACCTAAGTGTCCAACAATGGGAGAACGGAAAATGTATACAGGTTTTGCCCATGACCTGAAAAACCTGGAAGCAGAATACTCCTATGAAATTGTTTATAAATGGAGATAGAATGGAGCAAAGAATCAAGGATGTTAGGATATAACTCGCTTATGGATTAAAAAAAAAAAAAAAATCAGGATATGGCACAGATGCTCCCAGGCACAGCTCAAAGCTACGCTGGCTTGATGCTGAGTGTAGCTCCTGGGGAGGAGCCTGGTGGTGCCACTCTCACCGCCTGGGTGGCATGCAGCCTCTATCATGCCTTGCTGCAAAACAAGACGCTCAATGTTATTTTTACTTTTCACTTTTTTTTTTCGTAAAAGTGAAAATCCTCTCTGGATTTCTTTCAGTTAATGAAAACACGTATTAACGTAGGTCTTTTATGAAAGCAAAGTGGCAGAAAGTCAACTTAAAAAAGCAGGGGAGACCTGTTCATATACAATAGAATATTATTCAGCCATAAGAAAGAATGAAATCTTGTCATTTGGAGACTACATGAATGGTCCTTGAGGGCATTACACTAACTGAAATGAGAAAGACAGATACATACCATGTGATCTTACTTCTACGTGGAATTTAGAAACAAAATCAAAACAACCAAACAACAACAAAAAGCCCAGCTTCATGGACTCAAAGAACAGACTAGCGTTTCCAGGGACAGGGGTGCAGGGGTTGGGGCAGGGACTGCAAAGAGCAGCGCTGCCAAGTCGCTTCCGCCGCGTCCGGCCCCGCGCGACCCCACACACGGCAGCCCACCAGGCTCCCCGCCCCTGGGCTTCTCCAGGCAAGAACACTGGAGTGGGCTGCCATGTCCTTCTCCAGCGCATGAAAGTGAAGAGTGAGAGGGAAGTCGCTCAGTCGTGTCCGACTCTTCGTGACCCCATGGATCGCAACCTACCAGGCCCCTCCATCCACGGGATTTTCCAGGCAAGAGTACTGGACTTGGGTGCCATTGCCTTTCGGAGTCAATATGTACGAACTTCGAGTTATAAAGTAAGTCAGTCATGGGGGTGTAATGTGCATCATGGTGACTATAGTTAATAACACTGAACTACATATTTCAAAATACAAAGACTTAAAAATCTCAACACCAGAAAAAAAACAATTGTAACCATGTATGGTGACAGATATAACAAAAGATATACCCATCTGAATGCAGAGTTCCAAAGAACAGCAAGGAGATAAGAAAGCCTTCCCCAGTGACTAATGCAAAGAAATAGAGGAAAACAATAGAAAGGGAAAGATTACAGATCTTTCAAGAAAGTTAGAGATACTGAAGGAAAATTGCATGCAAAGATGGGCACAATAAAGGATAGAAATGGTATGGACCTAACAGAAGCAGAAGATATTAAGAAGAGGTGGCAAGAATACACAGAAGAACTATCCAAAAAAGATCTTCATGATCCAGATAATCACGATGATGTGATCACTCACCTAGAGCCAGACATCCTGGAATGCAAAGTCAAGTGGGCCTTAGAAAGCATCACTACAAACAAAGCTAGTGGAGAAGATGGAATTACAGTTGAGCTATTTCAAATCCTAAAAGATGATGTTGTCAAAGTGCTGCACTCAATATGCCAGCACATTTGGAAAACTCAGCATTGGCCACAGGACTGGAAAAGGTCAGTTTTCATTTCAGTCCCAAAGAAGTATTAGTCGCTCAGTCGTATCTGACTTTTTGCAACCCCATGGACTGTAGCCTGCCAGGCTCCTCTGTCCATGGGATTCTCTAGGCAAAAATACTGGAATGGGTTGCCATTTCTTCCTCCAGGGGACCTTCCCATCTGTACATAAAGGAGACTTCATTAATGTGCATTAGAGGATACCCCAGGTTAACCTGTTTTAGAAAACTGTTTCTTGAGTCTTTAAATTCTATACCAATTCTATACCTCTGGTAGGCTGATTGTTTGTTTCTTTATTTAGGTTTTAAGGTGTATGATCTGGGGCTATTTGTTTCCATCAACCTGATTGTGAATCCCAAAGAAAGGCAATGTCAAAGAATGTTCAAACTACCGCACAATTGCACTCACCTCACATGCTAGCAAAGTAATGCTCATAATTCTCCAAGCCAGGTTTTGACAGTACATGAACCATGAACTTCCAGATGTTCATGCTGGATTTAGAAAAGGCAGGGAAACCAGAGGTCAAATTGCCAACATCTTTTGGATCATCAAAAAAGCAAGAGAGTTCCAGAAAAACATCCATTTCTGCTTTATTGACTATGCCAAAGCCTTTCACTGTGTGGATCACAACAAACTGTGGAAAATTCTTAAAGAGACGGGAATATCAGATCACCTGACCTGCCTCCTGAGAAATCTGTATGCAGATCAAGAAGCAACAGTTAGAACTGGACATGAAACAACAGACTGGTTCCAAATAAGCAAACGAGTATATCAAGGCTGTATATTATCACCCTGCTTATTTAAAGCAGAGTATATCATGTGAAATGCCCGAGTGGATAAAGCACAAGCTGGAATCAAGATTGCTGGGAGAAATATCAATAACCTCAGATACAGAGATGACACCACCCTTATGGTAGAAAGTGAAGAACTAAAAAGCCTCTTGATGAAAGTGAAAGGAGAGTGGAAAAAGTTGGCTTAAAACTCAAAATTCAGAAAACTAAGATCGAAACATCCAGTCCTCTCATTTCATGGCAAATAGATGTGGAAACAGTGACATACTTTATATTTTTGGGCTCCAAAATCACTGCAGATGGTGAGTGCAGCCATAAAATTAAAAGGGGCTTGCTCCTTGGAAGAAAAGCTAGGACCAACCTAGATAGCATATTAAAAAGCAGAGACATTACTTTGCCAACAAAGGTCCATCTAGTCAGAGCTATGGCTTTTCCAGTAGTCATGTATGGATATGACAGTTGGTCTATAAAGAAAGCTGAGTGCTGAAGAATTGATACTTTTGAACTGTGGTGTTGGAGAAGACTCTTGAGAGTCCCTTGGACTGCAAGAAGATCCAACCCATCAATCCTAAAGGATATCAGTCCTGAATATTCATTGGAAGGACTGATGCTAAAGCTAAAACTCCAATACTGTGGCCACCTGATGCAAAGAGCTGACTCACTGGAAAAGATCCTGAAGCTGGGAAAGACTGAAGGTGGGAGAAGGAGGGGACGACAGAGGATGCGATAGTTGGATGGCATCACTGACTCAATGGACATGAGTTTGAGTAAGCTCTGGGAGTTAGTGATGGAGAGGGAGGGCTGGCGTGCTGCAGTCCACGGGGTCGCAAAGAATCAAACATGACTGAGCAACTGAACTGAACTGATGGTAACAGATATTAACCAGATTTATTGTGATCATTTTGAAATATGTATACATTTGAAATCATTACGCTGTACAACTAAAATTAATATAATGTTGTATGTCAATCATACCTCAATTAAAAAGAGGAAAGTAACATATGGTGGACGATCATGGGGGAAACAGGCTGGGAAATTAAAACTAAAAGGATTTAGAGAGATAGAAAAGAAACTACCAAGCACTCTAAGGACAACCATGAGCCAAGAAAAGCATGGAAGCAAAAATAAACACACTGCCCGTGTGATTCCACTCTTTGAGGGAGCTAAGAAGTCAAAATCATAGAAACAGAAAGCTGAATGGCAGTTACCTCAGGCTTTACAAGAAGAGGAGGAAATAAATGTTTAATGGGTAGAGTTTCAAATTTGCAAGATTTACAAGTTTTGGAGATGTACTGTACTACAATGTGAATATATTTAACACTACTGTAAATGTACAGGCTTCTCAGGTGGCACAGAGGTAAAGAATATTCCTGCCAATGTGGGAGACGCAAGAGACACAGGTTCCATCCCCAGGTTGGGAAGACCCCCTTGGAGTAGGAAATGACAACCCTCTCCAGTATTGCCTGGAAAACTCCATGGACAGAGGAGCCTGGCAGGCCACAGTCCATGGGGTCGCAGAGTCGGACACAGTTGAGTGAGTGAGCACACACAAACACACAGAAGTGTATGCTTAAAAGTAGTTGAGATGATAATAGTCTTTTTTTAAACCACAATTAAAAATTTTTGTAGCTCAGCTGGTAAAGAATCCACCTGGGTTTAATCTCTGGGTTGGGAAGATCCCCTGGAGAAGGGAAAGGCTACCCACTTCAGCATTCTGGCCTGGAGAATTCCATGGACTGTATAGTCCATGGGTCGCAAAGAGTCAGACACAACTGAGTGACTTTCGCTTTCACTTCACTTTCAAAAATAAACACTTTGACAGGTCAGTGAGGCATCAAGTTCAACTAGAATAATTTCCATGCTGTAGAGTAGTTGAAGGTAAGTTTGAAAACACGATGTTGGTAAAGGGAAGACAGGTTACAAAACACCATCAATCAGTATGTTGAATTTTATACAGTATTAGTCAACTCATGAGTTCCAAAGAGGTTGGATATAAAACTCATTTAGTTGTAAAATGAATGTCTCTTTTTCTTGTTAATATTCACTATTCAGAGAGAAATAGGTTCTCATATAAAACTATTAATCTTGCTCTACGGTAAAAAGTACTTAAAAACCATTAAGTCGGGCTTTTCCGGTGGCCTCAGTGGTAAAGAACCCGCCTGCCAATGCAGAAGACATGGGTTCGACCCCTGATTGGGGAAGACTGCACATTCCTCAAGGGCAACTAGGCCTGTGTGTCGCAACTGTTGAGCCTGTGTTCCGGAGCCGTGAAGCCAAGACTACTGAGCCCGTGTTCTGGAGTCTGGGGCTGCAACTACTAAAGCCCTCGTGCCTTGGAGCCTGCATTCTGCAACAAGCCACTGCAATGAGAAGCCCTCACACAGCAAGTAGAGTAGCCCCCACTCTCTGCAACTAGAGAAAGCTAGAGCAGCAAGAAGACGCAGCGCAGCCAAACAGAAATAAATATACACTTTTTAAAATCATTAAATCATTTTGTAGATAAGGAAAGTAACCACAAGCAAGTAATTGACTTGTCTGAGGTTATGCTGCCCTTGGAATGGGAGATGTTCCTTAAAGCAGAAGATATGTCAATTCTGCCAATGCAAAAGGTACTACTTATAAAAGAAAGTCACACTCTATCTTTAGAAGCGGGCACTCTTAAAAGACACAAATACACAGCAGTCCAAACTCATCACATTTCAACTGTTACAAGAAATTTCAAAATGAACAACCAAGATATCCATACAAAGCTATTATAAGAAGAAATATTTTAGGTGATAAAAATTCTCAACTAACAATCACAGAAGAAAATGCAATAGCCATCTGAAATTAAATTGTCAAACAAGCATTTTCAGTATGGAAAAAAACTGAAAATCAAAATTTCTAAAAACTCAGATGAGAAAAGAAGGCAATTGGGAGTCAAATCAGAAGTTAAACAAAATCAAGAAAGAAAAGGAAGAAAAAGTAACACTGACTACAAGGTACCCAAAGAAGAAGATAGCTGACTGAACACCTAACGGGTACCAAGGAATAGATGAAAAGAAAGGAAAGAAGAAAGAAAGGAAAATAAAGTGGCAACTGGCAAAAAATATTTAGCATATGAGTAAATGGGGTTCCTGAAGAATAAAAGCTAAACAATTTAATAAACAGTAGTTAGGACTCCTGCTCTTACTGCTAAGGGCCTGGGTTCATTCCCTGGTCAGTGAACTAAGATCCCACAAGTCTCGGAGGGGAGCCAAAAAAAAAAAAAGAATTAAAATATATATTCCATGACCCAGGCATTCCCCATAGAGAAATAAAAGCATATGCTCACACAAAGTCTTCTACACTAGTATTTATGGTGTTTCTATTTTTAATAGTCGCAAACTGAAAGCAACCCAAATGTTCATGAATAAGCCAATGAATAAACTGTAGCATATTTATGCAACAGGATTCTACAGCAATGAAAAGGAATGAGTAACTGATACATAAACGGATGAAACGCAAAATATGCTGAATAAAAGAAGCCACATTAGAAAAGATTCCGTGTTTGTAAAATTCTAGAAAATGCAGACTAAACAAGGGTGACAGAAAGTGGATCAGCAGTTGTCTGGGGACAGGACATGAAGAGGGATGAAAGGGAGGAATTACAAAGGGGTATAAGGAAATTCAAATAGTCCCACACTGGTAGCACATGGAGAAGCTGAGACAATATGAAGGGAACAGATGACTTGTGGGTCCCTAGCTGCTCAGTCACCAGCTACTGCAACTCTGACAACTGTGTGCATGCAAACACAGGAAAGGTCTGAAGGAGAACCGCCCACTAAGACCTTCACAGGCTCCTGCCCCACAGGAATTTTGAGAAAAAATAAAATGATTATTGTTTCAAGCCACCAAGTTGCGGGTGACTTGTTACCCAGCAACAGCAAAGAGAACAGACCATCAGGACTGCCTTTCATTTGTTCCTCAGTCATCAACAGTAGCCCACCTCAGTCCCTACAGGCATTTCAAAATGAAATGTCTTCTTCACCTCTCTCAAATCAGTGTGCCAGAGGTGGGGAAGGAATCTTCCTTGTTCCTCACCTCCACTTCCAGATGATTCTTCCACTCTAAAACTCCAAGGTTTGAAAATTCTATCACCAAACTCTACTGTCCACTATCCTTTCTCACAGCAATCACCTACAGCCTCCTGGGTCACCCTGCTTCATTCCCTGAGGTTTATATCCCAGTACGCTCTCCAACACTGCTCCTGCCATAAGTTCTGGTTATTTAAAAACCCATGTACATGTTCCTTCCAATACCCTATCCTTGTTAGTTCTTTAAGTGCTTCGCTACCAATGACCTTTTAGAGTGCCCAGTCCCTTCTATGGTCTTTAATAGAACCATTAACTACAACCTCTCTATAAACTCAACTAAGAATCCTACTCTCCAGCTACCACCTGCCAGGCTCTACAACTTAATCCTAGTAGGTTGACGATGACAGTCATCTCACCTCCCTGGGCCTGGTGAAACTGTGACCTTCCCACTTGTTAAACTGTCTCTCAACATCCTAACGTCCTCTCTTTCTTAGCCAGCTTAAATTCCACCATCAGTCAAGAAGGTAACTCTCTGCACTGGCCTCCTCACTTCATACTACGTTAAAACCATAACCACTATTCATTGACTTTGCCCTCACACACCTGGATTTGAATTTAGCTAATGAAAAACAGGATCATGCTATCTAGTCTCCTTTAAACTCATAACCACTAGGCCTTGAATGTTGCCTAGCAACAATTCCACTACATTTAATCCAACACTCTCCCACTTTCCTAGAGGCTCACTTCCTACCTTCTCTCTTCCCTAACCTCCAACACCTGACCCCTGGTCCCTCCTCACTACGGATGATTTGCTTCTTTTACTGAGAATAGCAACAATCAAAACAGAATTTCCATAATCTCCTGCCACTATATCTGCCCATCCACACAAATGTGTACCCATATAACTGAACATCCCTCCTACCTACTCTAGAACAATGCTGCTGCAATCCTCTTCTTTCTTCTGCAAAATCAATTATCCAGCCCACAAACATGGTGAAACATTGTTCCCATCTTCAAAATAAAAAACCAATTAAGAATCCTCTTTATCTCACTCCCTCTCCATCTGATTTCTCTATCTTCCAGTACCCACCATAAAACTTGAAATATTTGCTTATATGTGTTGCCTTGAATTTTTCCTCTCCAACTCTTGACTCGCTCCAATCACATTTCACTCAAGAATGAGTTCTAAACTACCACAACATTGTTAATCGGCTATACCCCAATACAAAAGTTAAAAATATATATATTTTAAGAATGAGTTCTAATCTTACCCCCTTATAAACCTGCTCTACCTGTAGTCTTCCCCATCTTAGTTAAAGGCAACTTAATCTTTTCAGTTCTTCAGAACAATCTTGGAGTTATCCTTCACTTTCCTCTCTCAAGCCTCTATTATTGTATCCACGTGCACAACCTGTTGCCTCCGATTTCAAAATATATCCAGAATCCAAGTGATTTTGCTCTTCACGGCTAACAATTGGATCATTTCAATAAACTCCTAACTAGTTTCCCTGCTCGGAGAAGGCGATGGCACCCCACTCCAGTACTCTTGCCTGGAAAATCCCATGGACGGAGGAGCCTGGTGGGCTGCGGTCCATGCGGTCGCGAAGAGTCGGACACGACTGAGCGACTTCCCTTTCACTCTTCACTTTCATGCACTGGAGAAGGAAATGGCAACCCACTCCAGTGTTCTTGCCTGGAGAATCCCAGGGACGGGGGAACCTTGTGGGCTGCCGTCTATGGGGTCACACACAGTCGGACACGACTGAAGTGACTTAGCAGCAGTTTCCCTGCTTCGCCCTGGCCTGTCCCCACACACCTCCCACCCTCTCTCAGAGCTAGGGGGTGGACAGCCAACGGACAGTCAAGTAGCGGCAGCGGTCAAAGTCATTACGGAGCCCTAACTGGGCGAAGAAGGAGCTTGAGGCTGAGGCTCCCAGGTGGGAAAGACGTAGAAACATGCGGATCACGGCCGCGCAGTGAGCGGACCGGCCCAGGAAGGAGTGCGGCGGTTGGTCGCGACAGCGGGGCCTCAACCTCACCTCGCCAGTGCCGCGCCGGAACAGTACCGAGTCCTCCGGCTCCGGGAAGCCGCCGCCACTGCCGCCACCGCCGCCGCCCATCGCCATGGCTTAGCCCGCTGCCGGGTGCGCGGCGTGGGCTCCGTCCCTCGGCGAGTGACGACTTCCGCCGCCCGGCCTCTGGGACCGGAAGAGCATGGCGGCCTCGGGGCTGCCGGCCGGCGCAGGGGTTCTCCGCGTGCTCTCTGCCCGCGGGCGCCACCTGCCTCTGTCGGCCTCCGACGGGCGCGTTGGTGTGCCCTCTCTGTATCCTTTAAGTTCTTTGATTTCACTCTTTCGTCTGCTCGTAGAGTGTTTCGACCCGTTTTTTGTTTTAAACAGTAAGTCTTCTTAGAAAAATGGTGTTCGTTGCAGGTCACTTAGAAAATATGGGTAAGCAAGAAGTAAAAATCAGTTCATTGTTAACCTTTAATTATATAGCTGCCATTTTTTTAAAGTGCTTTTAAGACATTCATGTACTTGTGCTAAGTTGCTTCAGTCGTGTCCGACTCTGTGTGACTCTATGGACTGTAGTCCACTAGGCTCCTCTGTCCATGGGATTCTCCAGACAAGGATACTGCAGGCGGTTGCCATTTCCTCCTTCGGGAGATCGTCCCCATCTAGGGATTGAGTCTGCATCTCTTGCAGTCTTCTACGTTGGCAAGGATGGAAGGATGTGTGCGTCCTCAGTCATGTCCGGCTCTTTCCAACCCTATGGACTGTAGCCCACCAGACTCCTCTGTCCATGGGTATTCTCCAGGCAAGAATACTGGAGTGGGTTGCCACGCCCTCCTCCAAGGGATCTTCACAAGCCAGGGATCGAACCCACATCTCTTGTGTTTCCTCCATTAGCAGGCAGGTTCTTTACCATTAGCGCCACCTGGGAAGCCCCTATATGTACTTATGTTCACAACAATCTTTTGAGTTAGGGGCTGTTAATGCCATTTAATGGAGAAGGAAATGGCAGCCCACTCCAGTATTCTTGCCTGGAGAATCCCATGAACAGAGGAGCCTGGCAGGCTACAGTCCATGGGGTCGCACCGAGTCGGACACGATTGAAGCGACTTAGCATGGCAAGGCATTCCCATTTAAAGATGGGGAAACTGAGGCACAGAGCATTTACACAGCTGTCTGGAATTCAGCATTCCTTTAACACGGCCCCGCCATAGCATTTGGTTTAATATTCTCCCAAATCTTCTTGTGAGTTTTTGAACTTAAAAACATGAATTGTGTCGTTTTTTTAATCTGTGTGTTTACATGGGTCAAGCAGGTTTTTAGTTCTTTGTAGAAGCTTACCCTATACTTTTCCAGTATTCCTGATTGAGCATTTAGACTTGCTAAATGGCTTCCATGTTCCTATTGTAGTTGAATTTTTTTTAAAAGTCAGGGAAATTTGAGTGTGCCCTTCGGCTTCTGTAGATACCAGAAATAGATGTATTTTTTAAACACTCACTTAGATTTCTTCAGTCATAATTCTCACAATGACAGTATGATGCAGAAGTTGAAACACTTTGGAACCAGGTTTCTTTTTACATTTTTTTAGACAGACTTTACATTTTATAATACTCATCTTTAAAAAAAAATTGTTGGTTTTTGGCTGTGCTGGGTCTTCCTTGCGGCATGGTCTTTCTCTAGTTGTGGCAAGGGAGCCTATTCATTATTTAAGGCGTACAATTTAGCAGGTTTTAGTATAGTCACAAGACTGTGCATTTCCACCACTAAATTGCAAAATGTTTTAATCACTCCCCCAAAGAAACCTTGTATCCAGTAAAGTCTCTCCACATTCTCTCCTTTTTCCAGTCCCTCACAACCACTAACCTACTGTCTAGATTTGCTTGCTCTGGATATTTCATGTAAATGGGATCATATGTGATATTTTGTGCCTTCACTTGGCATGTTTTCAAGGAGGAATTAGCTTTAATTAGTATTTAATGGCAAGTTTCTTTGTTGAAAAAGTATTTCTACTTACCGGAAAGTAGAGAACTAAATTTCCCCTTACT
The DNA here is from genome assembly GCF_001704415.2 of Capra hircus. Taxonomy (NCBI): domain Eukaryota; kingdom Metazoa; phylum Chordata; class Mammalia; order Artiodactyla; family Bovidae; genus Capra; species Capra hircus. The sequence continues at coordinate 10,117,341 of NC_030827.1, read as the reverse complement.
TGGTTCCTCAATAAAAATGAACTACGGCAATGTTTGTTATCAGAGAAAACGTTCTTTTTTTCTTGATGGTGACATCCAGATTTGAATCACTATATGGATTTTACAAAGTTATTGCACATGATAGACAAAGCACTCAAAGCATAGGGTAGTGGATTTTCAAAGGAAACCATTTCATCAGATTTGAAGGCACTTATGTAAACATTAAATTTAACATCACAGTCATGGAGGGTCCTGGGTCTGAGTACCTTGCCTGACACCTGGCAGGGGCCCCATACACATGGCTGAATGTGTAATCCCCCCTACTGCAGGAACAGCTCCATTCTCCAAGGCCCTAGGACCTTCCTACAGGCTAGTCCTGGTGGTTCTGCCCTGTACACACAGCACTCTATTTTCATATTCTGTTTTTCCTGCTAGCAGCCCCTGTGAGCAAGTGTCTTCATGCTTTATGTCTGTTCTCATTAGGCCAGTTCAGAGTAAGTGATGCCTAAAAAAGTGTTTGGGAAATCAATGAATTGTGGGAAAGTGTTTGGTAAATCAATGAATCGTGGGAACCCAACCCAGCTCTGACACTTCTGTCGGTAGGCTAGTCTACTAGAGGAACATTATTCACAGATGTATAAATTGCACTTGCATGAGAAAGAATTTCATTAAGTAGACCTCCAGATGTTCAAGCTGGATTTAGAAAAGGAAGAGGAACCAGAGATCAAATCGCCAACATGCAATGGATCCTTGAAAAAGCAAGAGAGTTCCAGAAAAATATCTGCTTTATCGACTATGCCAAAGCCTTTGACTCTGTCGATCAATACAAACTGTGGAAAATTCTTCAAGAATGGGAATACCAGACCACCTTACTGGCCCCCTGAGAAATCTGTATGCAGATCGAGAAGCAACACTTGGAAACAGACATGGAACAATGGATTGGTTGCAAATTGGGAAAGGAGTACGTCAAGGCTGTATATTGTCACCCTGCTAATTTAACTATATGCAGAGTACGTCATGTGTAATTCCAGGCTGTATGAAGCACAAGCTGGGATCAAGATTGCCAAGAGAAATATCAATAACCTCAGATATGCAGATTATACCACCCTTATGGCAGAAACTCCAGTACTTTGGCCACCTCATGCGAAGAGTTGACTCATTGGAAAAGACTCTGATGCTGGGAGGGATTGGGGGCAGGAGGAAAAGGAGACGACAGAGGATGAGATGGCTGGATGGCATCACTGACTCAATGGACGTGAGTTTGAGTGAACTCCGGGAAATGGTGATGGACAGGGAGGCCTGGCGTGCTGCGATTCATGGGGTCACCAAAAGTTGGACATGACTGAGCGACTGAACTGAACTGAACTGAACTAAATGGCAGAAAGCAAAGAGGAACCGAAGAGGGACTGCTAAGTCGCTTCAGTCGTGTCCGACTCTGTGCGACCCCAGAGACGGCAGCCCACCAGGCTCCACTGTCCCTGGGACTCTCCAGGCAAGAACACTGGAGTGGGTTGCCATTTCCTTCTCCAATGCATGAAAGTGAAAAGTGAAAGTGAAGCCACTCAGTTGTGTCTGACTCTTCGCGACCCATGGACTGCAGCGTACTAGGCTCCTCCATCCATGGGATTTTCCAGGCAAGAGTACTGGAGTGGGGTGCCACTGCCTTCTCCGGAAGAGGGACTGTTGGACCATTTCTTAGCATCTGATCCAGTTGGTGAGGAAAGTGACAGCATTCCAAAGAAGGCTGTTGGAAGAAACAACTCTTTCCCAGTAACAGCTTTTTTGCTTAAAGTTGCCTTCCCACTGTCACTGGAGCTGTTTTCAAGTTATCAAGAAACGCCGACAGACAGTGTGGGTTAACGTTAACAGTAAATCATGGCTTCATAGATTAAGTAATTGCTGCACAAATAAGTTTATGTATATGCTTTTAAATCTTATATAACAAGAAGTAAAACAAGTCAAACCATTTTTTCTTTGAAGAACTGAAAGAACAGAGTGTCTCTGATGATCTTGAAAACTGTATACTGGCTTCAAGGCAGATTGTTCTGTAATCTGACCAACAATAATGTAGAACTTTTCATACATGTTTATAAAAGTAATCTTAGAAGAAAAAAACTTAACTTCATGAACTAGAACCAGTCTTTGTGTGTATGGAATTTTCACACCAAAAACCTACATTCGGTGAATCTTGGAACTTGCCATGATCAAGTAAGTGACTCAAATGATTAGTGAACAAGTTTCCACTTAGGGTAATATATATTGGTATTGTCATGTAGAACAGCCAATAAACAAAAGACCAAAACCGATTAGTTCCTCACTTTTACCTTATCTTCAGAGTCTTTCTGAAGGATAAATCAGGATATCAGAGATGTGTCAGTGATTTGTGTACAAGAATGCTCACTATTAAAGCAGCAGAAATTTGAAAATTCCAAAGGATGTTTTGGAAGAATATTTGAATGATATTATGGACAGATAGTAGCATAATTCATAAATGACATAGATATAATCACTCATCCAGTGTGTAAAGTTTGGATTCATTTTCCTCACATCATATACCAAAATACATTCTGGGTGACTTTTTATAAAGTAACCTTTGGGATGGGGGAGATTTTAAGACAGAAATAAGAAACTATGCAAGGACTGAAAAATACAATTTGGGGGTCAGGCAGGAAAAGGAGATGAGTTAAAGAGTAAGTAATAAGGGGGCTGGGTACTGTAATCAGTAACTCAAGACTATCCCTCTGCATACCTCTGCACCCCACTCACTCCACCTACTTCCCATCCTACTTCCCATTCTCTTCCCTGTGAATTCAAGTTCACAGTAAAAAATTTTAACATGTCAGGACAAGTCTGCTGGTTGTCAGTCTGCATCTTCAGTTAATAAAGAAACTATGTATTTAAATCAAAATTACAATGAGATATCACCTCATATCAGTCAGAATGGCCATCACCAAAAAGCCTACAAATAAATGCTGGAGACAGTATGGCGAGAAGGGAACCTCCTACATATTGATGGGAATGTAAATTGCTGCAGCCACCATGGAGAACAGTATGGAGGTTCCTTAAAAAACTAAAAATAGAACTGCCACATAAATCCTGTAATCCCACGCCTGGGCATACATCTGGAGAAAACCAGAATTCAAAAGATGCATGCACCCCAATAATCACTGGAGCACTGTTTACAATAGCTGAGACATGGAAGCAATGTCACTGACAGTAATATGGATATACCTATGAGATTATTGTACTAAGTGAAGTAAGCCAGAGAAAGACACCATGTAATATTGCTTACACGTGGAATCTAAGAGAAAAAGATACAAAGAAACTTATGTACAAACAGAAACAGACCCACAGACATAGAAAACAAATTTATGTTTACCAAAGGGGACAGAGGGTGGGAGAGATAAATTAGGATTTTGGAATTAACATATACACCCAACTAGATGTAAAATAGATAATGAATACAGACTTATTGTATAGCACAGGGAACTATGAAACTCCAATATTTTGTAATAACCTATGAAGGAAAAGAATCTGAAAAAAATATGCATATATGTATGTATAACTGAATCACTTTGCTGTCCACCTGAAACACATTTTAAATCAACTATATACTTCAATTAAAAAAATAAACTAGGCATTTGATCATGTAAATAACTGACAAAAGTGACAAGTAAAACAAAAGGACAAACAATAATTTAGAAAATATCTGTAACAAGAAAAGTGAATATTCTTTAATATATATATAAAAAGCTTTGTCAAATACAAATAACAGCAAAGTAAGCTAGTCATAGAAGAAAAAAACCAAAAGAGCCAATAAATATTGAACAAATGTCCAAACTCTTCAAGCTCTGAATTCAGTCTGCTTGGATTCATATTCTTAACCTGCCACTAACTAGATGGGTAACCTTGGGGAAAGTGCTTAACCAAAACCTCAGTTTCCATAAAATCTATAAAAATAAGCATAACAGGACTTCCCTGATGGTTCAGTGGATAAGAATCTGCCTGCCAATACAGAGGACACAGGTTTGATGTCTCAGTTCAGTTCAGCCACTCAGTCGTGTCAGACTCTTTGCGACCCCATGGACTGCAGGATGCTGGGCTTCCCTGTCCATCACCAATTCTCGAAACTTGCTCAAACTCGTGTCCATCGAGTCGGTGATGCCATCTAACCATCTCATCCTCTGTTGTCCCCTTCTCCTCCTGCCTTCAATCTTTCCCAGCATCAGGGTCTTTTCAAATGGGTCAGTTCTTCACATCAGGTAGCCAAAGTATTGGAGTTTCAACTTCAGCATTAGGCTTCTAATGAATATTCAAGACTGATATCTTTTAGGATGAACCGGTTGGATGGTTGATCTCCTTGCAGTCCACGGGACTCTCAAGAGTCTTCTCCAACACCACAATTCAAAAGCATCAATTCTTCGGCGCTCAGTTTTCTTCATAGTCCCAACTCTCATATCCATACATGACCACTGGAAAAACCATAGCCTTGCCTAGACAGACCTTTGTTGGTAAAGTAATGCCTCTGCTTTTGAATATGCTGTCTAGGTTGGTCATAGCTTTTCTTCCAAGGAGCAAGCCTCTTTTTAATTTTGTGGCTGCACTCACCATCTGCAGTGATTTTGGAGCCCCCTAAAATAAAGTCTCTCGCTGTTTCCATTGTTTTCCCATCTATATGCCATGAAGTAATGGGACTGGATGCCATGATCTTAGTTTTCTGAATGTTGAGCTTTAAGCCAACTTTTCCACTTTCCTCTTTCACTTTCATCAAGAGGCTCTTTAGTTCTTCACTTTCTGCCATAAGAGTGGTGTCATCTGCATATCTGAGATTATTGATATTTCTCCTGGCAATCTTGGTTCCAGCCTGTGCTTCATCCAGCCTGGCATTTCACATGATATACTCTGCATATAAGTTAAATAAGCAGGGTGACAATATATAAGCTTGATGTACTCCTTTCCCTATTTGGAACCAGTCTGTTGTTCCATGTCCATTTTTAAGTGTTGCTTCTTGACCTGCATACAGATTTCTCAGGAGGCAGGTCAGGTGGTCTGGTATTCCCATCCTTCAGAATTTTCCAGTTTGTTGTGATCCACACAGTCATAGGCTTTGGTATAGTCAATAAAATAGAGATGTTTTTCTGGAACTCTCTTGCTTTTTTGATGATCCAACCGATGTTGACAATTTGAAATCTGGTTCCTCTGCCTTTTCTAAAACCAGCTTGAACATCTGGAAGTTCACAGTTCACAGACTTTTGAAGCCTGGCTTGGAGAATTTTGAGCATTACTTTACTAGCATGTGAGATGAGTGCAATTGTGCGGTAGTTTGAGCATTCTTTGCCATTGCCTTTCTTTGGGGGTGGAATGAAAACTGACCTTTTCCAGTCCTGTGGCCACTGCTGAGTTTTCCAAATTTGCTGGCATATTGAGTGCAGCACTTTCACAGCATCATCTTTTAGGGTTTGAAATAGCTCAACTGGAATTCCATCACCTTCACTAGCTTTGTTTGTAGTGATGCTTCCTAAGGCCCACTTGACTTCTCATTCCAGGATGTCTGGCTCTAGGTGAGTGATCACACCATCATGGTTATCTGTGTCATGAAGATCTTTTTTGTATAGTTCTGTGTATTCTTGCTAGCTCTTAATATCTTCTGCTTCGTCCATACCGTTTCTGTCCTTTATTGTGCCCTTCTTTCCATGAAATGTTCCCTTGCTATCTCTAGTACTTGTTTGATGCCTGGCCCGGGAAGATTCCACATGCTGCAGAGCAACTAAGCCTGTGCGCCACAAATACTTGAAGCCCTAGAGCCCATGCTCAGCAACAAGAGAAGCCACCACAATGAGAAGTCTGCACACCGCAATTAGAGAGTAACCCCCGCTCACCGCAACTAGAGAAAAGCCTGCACAGCAACAAAACCCCAACAGAACCAAAAATATATAAAGTATATACGTAGTTATATAATTCTATATGTGTGTATATATATACATATGTATGTATATGTATATATATGTGTGTACATAAATGATCCCACAGGCCACAAGGCATGGTCAAAAAAAAAATACAGGATTTCTTATTCTTTATGAAGAATTTTATATGAGTTTATAATTATCTCAAAATTTTAAAAAGATTAAAAAGATCAAGTACTTTATTTGAACCATGAATTCATTCAAGTAAGTGCCATAAAAATTAATCAAAAAACATTTGGAGTTAAATTTTAATGATTAATTACAACCTAGAAATCTTATCAATATCTACATTCTTTTGAAGATGGAAATTTTCTCTAGATTTTTGAGAATTAACGTTTATTTATTTATTTATTTATTTATTGCCATGCCTTGAGGGCCTGTAGGATCTTAGTTCCCTGAAGTGACGTGTTAATCCCTCAGTCATGTCCAGCTCTTTGTGACCCTGTGGACTGCAGCCTACCAGGCTTCTCTGTCCATGGAATTCTCCAGGTAAGAATACTGGAGTGGGTTGCTATTCCCTTCTCCAGAGAATCTTCCTGACCCAAGAATCGAACTAGGGTCTCCTGTATTGCAGGCAGATTCTTTGCTGTTTGTTTACTAGTTCCCTGACTGGGGGTCACACCATCCCTACCCCCAACCCCTGCCCACTTTGGAAGCTCAGAGTCTTAACCACTGTACCAGCAAGGAAGTCTCAAGAATGAACTTTTGAAAAGTCCAAAGTTATTCCTCTACATAGGATATCTAAGACATGAAAATTATTCATCTTTTAAGAAAGGAAATAAAGGGGGACTTCCCTGGGGGTCCAGGGGTTGGGACTCTGCCCTTCCACTGCAGAGGGAGTGGGTTTGATTCCTGGTCAGGGAACCAGGATCCTGCTGCATGCCACACAGTTTGGCCACACACACACAAAAAGAAAGGATGTGGCTTCAAGCATAATAAACTCTTTGTACTCAAGGCTTATCACTCTGTAAAGAAATTCTGGAGATAGAATTACAGAAATCAGACTCATAAAGAATCTTTATGGTACAATCAGTCTTCTTCATTATATCTTTCATTGGAATGTAACTTAAGCTGTTGTAATCCTTTTGACCTTGTAAGCACCATCATATAAAATTTTTTTTTTTTTTTTTTTGCCATGTGGTATGTGGGATCTTAGTTTCCTGGCCAGGATCAAACCCATGCCCCTGGCATTGGAAGTGCAGACCTTTAACCACTGGACCACTAGGGAAGTTCCACCATCATATAAAGTTTTGAAGATGAAAGGTAACCCCCACAATAGAACGCAGCTTTATTTTAACTTAAAATCTGTGTTAATATGAAGATAACTCAAGCTAAAAAACATGTTTGCCTTATTCGTATTAGAGACACTTAGGATTCCATCCTGTTTATGGTTGGTACCAATGCTAAGTGACCTATCACAAGATCACTAGAACCATCATTAAGATGTTAGGTGAACTCTTGAAGATCTGTCCACTCATGTAGTGGTAGACATAATAGATGGTTTGTAAAAACCTGAGTTGTATGATGTGAAAAATCAAATATTTGAGTAATATTTTAAAGTTATTCATCACTTCATGATATTTTTACTCTTCTTGCAATAAATATGCATGTTTACTTCAGAAGAGAATGAGGTTTCAAATGTCAGTTTCTCTAAGTTAATGTATTTCCAAATTTAAAATCAAGTTACAAATTTTTGAAGAGTCTCAGAACAGATTAAAATTGGCAAATATAGATAATAAAGGCAGTGGATCAGCCAGTAAAAAGCTAGTATGAAGGTTAAAAGACAAAAGCAACTAAAACTACAATTAGATGCTAAGTAATGCATAAAATAAAAAGATATTAAATATATCAAAAACATAAAACATAGGATGTGGAGAAAAGGGAACACTTGTACACTGTTGGTGGGTATGTAAATTGGTGTAACCACTGTGGAAAACAGCATGGAGGATCCTTAAAACACTAAAAATAGAACCACCATATGGTCCAGCAATAACACTCTTTAGAGTATCTGAAGAAAATGAAAACACTAATTTGAAAAGATGCATGCACCCCAATGTGCACAGCAGCATTATTTACAATAGCTGAGATATGGAAGCAACCCAGTGTCCAATCGACAGATGAATGGATAAAGATGTGGTATATGTGTGTGTGCAGATTCACACACACACACAAATATTACTCAGCAATTGTAAAAAAATGAAATTTTGCCATTTGCAACAACGTACGTCGACTTGGTGGGAATTATGCTTAGTGAAGTTAAGTCAGACAAAGACAAATACCATATAGTTTCACTTACATGTATAAACAATTAGACTGTAGTAAAAAAATATTAACATACCCATAAAAAAAGAGGCACTCTTAGAACACTAAGAGTGAATCCTAATGTAAACTATGTACTTTGGGTGATAGTTATGTGTCAATGTAGGTTCATTAGTTATAACAAAGGTACCACTCTGGCTGGGGATGTTCATAATGGGGAGGCTATGCATGAGTAAGGCCAGGGGGTATACCAGACATCTAATAAATTTTGCTGTGACCCTAATTTTGCTCTAAAAAAATAAAGCCTATTAAAAAAGGCACTTATTCCAGAAAATTTTAAAGCTGAGACTTCATTTAGTTTACCTTCTTTGAGTTGTTTTCCAAGCGGTTTGCACTATTTTGTAAATTCTTCAAACTAGTTGATTCAAAGCAAAATTAGATAAATGTATCTTAAATTCTGCTATACTATGTTATATATGTTACATTAGTATATGCTATATATAAACTATTATACTATTATATATTATAAACTAGACTTTAAAGATCTACTTTAACAAAGTTTATGGCAAAGATTCTAGATTTGTATACACGATCCTATTACCTGATCATATTACCTTTCTAATAAATTATATAAATGCTCACTGCTGATAAAAAATAATGTTCACCAATATGTCATATGCATGGTTAGTGTTTTATTCTTTGAAGAATGGTTCTGAAACATCACACTAAGTCAGGTTGAAAGGAAAAGTTTAAAATAGTTTTATAAGGATATAACATATGTACTGACTGTTCACTCTACAAAATCTTGATCATAGAGTTTATGATACACCTAGTTAGCAGTAGCACCCAGGTTTTCCAGATAGTCATTATTTCTCTTTTGTTTGCATAGACTTCCTCTCATTGGCTGCCTTCTGCTTTTGTTGCATGATCTCAGAGTCCCTATAATGGGGAAAAAGGCTGTAAGTCGTTACAGAAAAATTATGTTCTCCCTTGTATTCTATAATAATCCATTCAGTATCATAGAAGACAATTTAAAAGAAGATATACAAATTCATGTCTTTCCATTTTCATGGATGGAGATGGAATGGGAAGGCAAAATGGAAATACTTTGAAGTCAGGTCTTATTTTTAATACACTTTGTATTCAGGTGTGTGTGTGTGTCCTTATGTTTCATATATACCACACATATACACATCATTTGACATGAAGCAATTATATGCAGAAATAATGGCAATTATTCTTGGTTGTCAACACAGTTAATTCACTCTAAATTTTTTCATGAAAGGGGCATTTCCGAAGTGTTCTAGGTATCTTAAATGATACCTAGGATTAGGACATAGATGTCATTATATTAAGCAATTCAGTTTCTTACAAGCCAAAAGCCACATAGCTAGTGATGAAAAATAGATTACACTCAAGCAGGATATTCAGGGCATTTTCTTAACCCTTTGTGTCTCTGGTTGAACCTACAAGTACTATGAACTAAGACCAAACTACCTGGGCTGGATGGTCCATGAGCCCATATTAAAAACATATTAAATCACTATATATTCAACAGCTCCAATCTGCCAGGTACTTTGCTGGCTCTGAATTAAATCCCACAACAACTTTGAGTTATTGTCTTTATGTTTCAGGTTAAAAAGTTAAAGGCTTAGAGCTAACTCATCTGCCTCAAATAACATAAAAACCAAGGTCTGTCCAGTTTCAAAGTCTAGGCTCTTTCCTATATTGTCACTGCATATTTAATATTAGGTTTTAATTCAGGATGAGTAGCTCTGTCCATGTCATTAAGACATTTCTGTAAAGCCAATAGCAAAAATAAAGAATAAGAAGGAAGGAAAAACAAGACAGTTACCCAAAAAGATGAGGTATCCTGAATAAAAACAGTTACTTTTCTGTTTGTAACCAAACTCTGCTGTGTTTGCTGTATGACACTAGTATTGTTATTGAAGTTCAGAGCCTCAATCTCTCATTGCATGCACTGAGGCTAATACTGCTTTTCAGGATTGTAATGAATAGAGGTTGATACAGAGCACCTAGCACAGAGCTTTGTAACTAGTGGGTAGTCATTAAGCAGTGGCTATCACTAAGCCATGCTGTACTAGGTTTCCCAACAGAAATGTGATTTCAGGGTTACTGACCTGTACCACTCCACTGATTAGTTCACCTCTACTCCTATCTAAGCAAATTTAGAGCAAAGCTTATCACTTTAACAATAAATGTCATAGAAAGCGTGAAGTGGTAATTAAGGGATTCAACCTCATTAAACTCTGGCTGTATATCAGAATCACCTAGGGAACTTTTAAAATCAGGTTTAACGTAAGTATAATAAAATGTGCTACCTAGAGCACCTTTTGGGGGGCTATGCAGCATGGTGGCATACAGGATCTTAATTCCAGGACCAGCACAGAGTCTTGGGCACTGGACCACCAGGGAAGTCTCCCTAAAGCACCTTTTAATATCCAACCCCAGACCAATTAAATCAGGACTGGGTGTAAGGCATAGGTTTGAGCAGACGTCAAGATTTCCCAGGTGGTTCTAATGTGTAGCCAGGCTTGAGGACCGAAGAGAAGCCATAATGAAGCCTGTGTCATCAATTATTCACCTGATCTCCAAGTGTCACATGGGCAACAAGATTTGATTTTAGAAAAAAATTAAATTTCGCTAACTTTGTTTTTTTTTAGAAAAATGAATGATTTTCCTAAAAAACCCTTAAGCTGTAGTGTTAAAGTATTTCTGTAGCAACTTTATATTATTTGTCATTTATAGTCATATATCAAGGCTGTATACCTGCATTCTCTCCAATTCAGTGGCTTCTGAAGATACAACTACATATACTTGGTGTCTCTTTCAAAAGTTATCAATATAATTGGTGACCTTTCATACAGACAAGTATACGTAGGTTGTCTGCTTTGAAAATGTTTATCCTTAGCACCTAACAATGCTTTGCACACAGAAGCTAAATGAAATTCTTACGGTTGTTGTGGAGTTGAATGAAATTCTCTGCAAGACAAATTATAGCTTGAGAGCTTCAAATTCTTCATCCATGAGTTGGGATAATGACTACCCTACATAGTTTTAGTATGACTGGCACATAACCGATAGGCAGCTGTTACCTGTTCCTACAGGTTAGGCCTCATTCTACTAAGGACTTAAAAACTGCTTTCCATTCTTCAAAATGAAAACTTCTGTGACTTGAGAATTCCTTCACATCACTTACCGCTGCTTCCTCTGAGAGGTAGTCAGGCTATCCTCTTTTCTTTTTCCCTTACTAATTTCCTGGGATTTCTTCATGTTTTTCTGGCGGGCAAGTTCTCGTTGATTTCCACCTACAAAGAGAAACAGCCATGTTATTTTTCCATCTCCAAAATTAATAATTCCATTCTAGGGCTCTTACTTAAAAAGATTTGAAGTTTGCCTTTGAAGAGATGAGCCAGCAGAGTACTGCATAGAAAGGTGTTTAGGGATCTGACGACAAGGAGGAAGCTTAAAGGTAAACACTTAAGGTCTTAATAATATTATGGTACCCGTTAAGGTGCTCACTGACTATAAATACCAGACCTCTTAAAAGAGGCATTCCAATGGTCTGTCTATATGGGCCAGTATTCTAAAATAAGGTCTGGCTTTTTGAGATGAAGAGAGAAAGATCCATACCACGTATCTCGCACACATTTTGCTGTTTTTAGTCGCTCAGTTGTGTCCAACTCTTTTGTGACGACTGTAGCCCGCCAGGCTCCTCTGTTCATGGGATTTCCCAGGCAAGAATACTGGAGTGGGTTGCCATTTCCTTCTCCAGGGGATCTTTCAGACCCAGGGATCCCTGTATCTCCTGTATTGGCAGGCGGGTTCTTTACCGCTGAGCCACCAGAGAAGCTCTAGCATGAGTTGGCCCATTGTAATTCAACCGTAAAGCGAGCAAGTACAGCTGCTTCCAAGACAGTACCTTCCAGGGCCAAACAAAGAACTAGGGAGGAGACCCAGGAGACCCAGTGCTCATTAGGCCTCAGGACAAGTACCAGCATAAACCACCTCCATACCCAGGATCTCGTTCCCTGGGATCTCCACACACCTCACCTCCGGGGAGGGGTTCCTTACGCGTCAACTCGCACCTGTGAGGCAGACACCTACCTACCTGCTGGACCTTTCAGGCCGGACAAGACCCAATCGCCCCTCTCCCTCTGCGGACTAAAAACCTGGTCCGCGTCGCTGCTAGACCGAAGGGGTTTCACCAGCCCGCCCCTGCCTCCTCGCCCGCCACGCCGCGGAGCTCGACTTCCTCGCAGGACACTCCCCGCCGCTTTCCCTACCCGTCCGCACACTCACGGGCCATGATGACAACCAGACCGAGCCTGGAAGAGAGCGACTCGGAAAAGCAACGACCGCCTCGCACGCTCAGCCGCTGTCCCCACCCGTTGATCTGGAAGACCGAGCCCCTGCCGGTCCCCCGCCGGGTTACGCCTTTGCTGTGCCGGCGGCCCCGCCCACCGAGACCCGACAACAGCCGCCGGCGTGGCCGGCGAGCCACTGCGCGTGCGCGGCCAGGAGGGCGGGGCCGTGCTCTGCTGGGCCTCCGAGGCCGCAGCTGCAGGGCAAGCAGCGTAGGTCGGCCTCAGGGGTCCCTTTGGCCCTGCAAGCTTGGTAGCGTCCTGAAAGCGGGTCCTTGAGTCTGAGAGAGGTATAGGCGTGTGCGAATTTTCCCCTCTGTACCCGGGGCACTGGGGCTTCACTAGTTCCCATATTTTTGCTAAAGACGTAAACACAACAATATCTATAACTTTTTCGACAAAGAACAATAGTTTTTTTGTTGTTGTTTCCCGCATCTCATTGTAGAGGCCTAACGGAGAGAAGAGGGACAGAACAGGTTGAAGGTTAATTGTGAAAGGCAATGTTGGCCCTTTACATATTTTCCTTATTTATTCACGCACCAAGCCTGCAAGGTAGGCTTGTGCTGTGCTGCGCTTAGTTGTTAAGTCGTGTCCGACTCTGCGACCTCAGGGACTACCATGGGATTCTCCGGGCAAGAACACTGGAGTGGGTTGCCATCCCCTCCTCCAGGGGATCTTCCCAACCCAGGGATCGAATCCAGGTCTCCCACATTGCAGGCGGATTCTTTACCATCTGAGCCACCAGGAAAGCCCAAGGTAGGCTTAATTCTCATTTTAGGAAAGAGGAGCCTGAGACTCTGAGACCAGAAGTGCAGACCTAGTAAGTAAGGACTGATAGAAGTGAAATTCAAATTTAAAAAGGGCTCTCAAGTCTCTTCATTTCCCATTTGATCCCAGTGCACTTGTCACAGTGGATAGTACTTTAGAGTTCTGTGGATCTGTGTTTGGGTTGTGTGATGGGGAGAGAGTGCTAGGGAATGCAGTCTTATCACGAAATCAGAATAGCCGAGAATAAAAGTTATGACCAAACTAGATAGCATATTAAAAAGCAGAGAGATTGCTTTGCCAACAAAGGTTCATCTAGTCAAGACTATGGTTTTTCCAGTAGTCATGTATGGATGTGAGAGTTGGACTATAAAGAAAGCTGAGCGCCAAAGAAGTGATGCGTTTGAACTGTGGTGTTGGAGAAGACTTTTGACCGTCACTTGGACTGCAAGGAGATCCAACCAGTCCATCCTAAAGGAGATCAGTCCTGAGTGTTCATTGGAAGGACTGATGTTGAAGCTGAAACTCTAATACTTGGCCACCTGATTCGAAGAAATGACTCATTTGAAAAGACCCTGATGCTGGGAAAGATTGAAGGTGGGAGGAGAAGGGGACGACAGAGGATTACCGACTCAATGGACATGAGTTTGGGTAAACTCTGGGAGTTGGTGATGGACAGGGAAGCCTGGCATGCTGCAGTCCATGGGGTTGCAAAGAGTTGGACACAACTGAGCGACTGAACTGAACTGAACCTTAAACTTACATAAAGCCGTGGAGCATCTGCCATTGCTAGAAACAGACATGTAGATGCTTGGTGCTTATTTTCTTTGTCTATTCCTTTATTACAAACTGAGAAATGTGTAGAGTTTGTCGGGACACCCTAAAATCACCTTGTTTTTTTAAAAGTTTTTAATTTGGAAGGTTTCCTATATATACAAAAGTATAGAAAATACCGTGATGAACCTCTGAGTATGTACAACCAAGCTTCAACAATTTTTGTTTCACCTCATAAAAACTACCTGAGGGTTCTGCACATGGAATATCTGGATATCGAAAGCCCAGCTTTCCCAATCAGTAGGTGTGTGAACTTGGGAATGTCATTTCATTGCATTAGAGCTTTCTTGCCTAAAAATTGGGGAGGTAATTGTACCTCCTTCACTCATCGAATGAGTATATGTGAAGTGCTCAGTGCCCAGTACAGAAATGCACGCACATGTTAGTTATATTTGTCATCATTCTTTCAACCTCCCAGAACCTTTCCTGCTTACCACTATCCCTGAATCCCACTCATCCTCCTCAGTACTCCTCATAGGTCAGGTGTCTGTTTCCACTTAGAGTCCTCTTCTGCAGTAACTTGAGCAGGGGAAAAGATTGATTTTCTGGCGCTTTATAGAGATAAAGAGATCATCTAAAGAGGAAGGGAGGGGAGTTTGGGATTAAAGTTAAGTGGTAGAGTTGTTTCTGTGTGTGGTCTTAAGAGTCTAATTGAATTTTTCCTTTGTAGCTACAACTATAGCTTTTGAGTTGCAGGGATACACATGATATATACTATGTATACAAGTAATATGTGTGTCTGCAACCTGGGGACTTTTAAAATTATAATACTGTTAAGACTATACCAACTTTGATATGTAAAAATATGATTTTATCTTAAATAGTAAAATTGAATCTGACTCTAGTCCCATCCCTTTACAAAGGGGAAATTAAATCCTAGTCATTATTTACTTCTTTACCCGCAGAATTGTGTGAATACCATAGACTCTTAGGTGAAACAGAACATTTGGGGAAAGGTCTGGTGTCTTCAGTGTATGCCAGAATATGCTGTCTAAAGCTGTATGGTTCTGGCAGTAGCACTGCCATTCTTGAGATATCTTCAGCAGGGGTTATTTTTGTCAAGTCCTTGAGCTCTCTTAGGTGTATTTGAGGTCTTGTTCCCTCTCCAGAGTACTGGAGGGAGACCACGTCAGACTTTCATTTCCTTCCCAGTCTTAAAGGAATCTCTTCTGATTTTTCAGCCTTGTTTTCCTACTCCTAAAAACACTTGTCTCTTTTCTTTCTGTTTTTGGATGAACTAGCAATCTCTTTAATCAGTTCAGGATTTTATTCCTTTTGACATTTTGTTCTTAATGTAGTAAGATGTTCTTGCAGAATTTTCTTCTCCAAGAAGAGAAGAAAATTGTTTGTTTTCCACCTATGAGTCAGGGGACTTGTATAACCAGTTCCACAGGTTATAACAGGCCCACAATCTACAGACTCAGCCTGTTCTCTGGATATTTCCCCTCTCACCATAGAGCACTTCCCTAACCACCCTGCATAAGGTAAGCCAGCCTCCCATTAACATCTGGCATAATTTCCTTTAAATTTCTTTCATGGCATTTAATAATTTTTAAATTATCTTGTTCACTTGTTGAATTTTTTTCTCCCACCCGGTATTCCTTGCTTATTACTCTATTGCTCCCTCTTGAAGCATATTAAGAATGCTCACATTAATTTACAAAGGTTAACTACAGTAACTTTAAAATTTTCTTTTAATTTTTGACTGTGTCCCAAGGTTTGTGGGGTCTTAGTTCCCTGATCAGAGATGAAACCAGTGTCCTTGGCAGTGAAAGTGCAGAGTGCTAACCACTGGACCTCCAGGGAATTCCCATTAATTGTAATAATTGTTGAACAGAGATTATATTCACATTTAACAGTAAACAAGGTATACAATGAATGTTGTTCTTCCCATGACTTACTTCCCAGAAACACAATTCCCTCCCTGGAAATTATCTATTACCACTTTCTTCACACTTGAATTTCTAATCTACATTCTACTCAATTTAGAATTTTTTGAGAACTTTTTTACCTTATTTATTTATTTATAGCTGTGCTGGTCTTTGTTGCAGCTAGTGGGCTTTTTCTCTAGTTGTGGTGAGGCAGGGCTACTCTAGTTGCTGTGCATAGACTTATTGTGGTGGTTTCTCTTGTTGCTGAGCACAGACTCTAGGAGCTTCAGTAGTTCAGCTTGTGGGCTCTAGAGTTTGGGCTCAACAGATCTGGTGCAGGGGCTTAGTTGCCCCTTGGCATGTGGAATCTTAGTTCCTGGACCAGGGATCAGACCCATGTACCTTGCATTGGATCAAGGATTCTTAACCACTGGACCACCAGAGCAGTCCCTTCAATTTAGAATTTTTAAGCCTTAGGATGTGCTGACGAACAGACAGTGTTCTACAGGACCCTGTAAAAATGGCCGGTGGCTCAGAGAGTAAAGCATATGCCTGCAATGTGGGAGACCCAGGTTCAATTCCTGCGCTGGGAAGATCCCCTGGAGAAGGAAATGACAACCTTGACTCCAGTACCCTTGCCGGGAAAGTCCCATGGACAGAGAAGCCTGGTAGGCTATAGTCCATGGGGTCGCAAAGGGTCGGACACGACTGAGCGACTTCACTTTCACTGTCACTAAAAATGGCCAGTAGTTTAAAAAGAATTTTTTTGGTCACACTACCTGGAGGATGGGATCTTATTTGCCTAACCAGGGCTGGAACCCAGTGCCCTCTGCAATGGAATCACTGGATCATCAGGGAAGTCCCAAGGCCAGCAATTTTAATAATTTCCATAAAAGTGTGGGCTAAGGGATTTACTACTTCCTTCTCCTCTTTTGAACAGCTCCTAAGGACCTCAGGAGACAAGCGCATTTCCACAAGTCTCTCTTTCAGTATTTCCGGTTCCCAGGTAACCCAGGCTCCTTAGCTTGACAGTTACCATGGCTCCGATCGCTGTACGTCATTCTCCGGCGCTGGATGATGACGTAATCAGTTCCGGCGCTCTCCTAGGGCGGGGGAGCAAGGTATAGGAGAAAACTTAGCTATTAGTGTAGCAGGGTCATGAAGAAGAGGCGGCGGCGGGAGATCCCGGGCGGTGGCTGGGGCGCGCAATTGCGGTAGCTGGCCGCTGGGCTGGTGGTGTGGCTTTGTGAGAAGGGCGTAGTTCCTAAAGCCCTCTCGGGGCAGCGGCCGGGGCTCGGGGCTGCGAGCGGCCCTGGGGCCGCCTCCCCGGGCCCCCTGGCTCCGCCATGTTCCGCAGGGCACGCCTTAGCGTGAAGCCGAATGTCAGGCCCGGAGCAGGCGCCAGGGCCTCCACCGCCCCCAATTCCCAGCGTGAACAAGAAGCTCCAAGGCCGCAGGAGCCTGCCGCGGCCTCTGCTCCGAAGCCTCCGGAATCCACAGATGTGCCCCCGGTGGATTTCGGGGAAGCGGAGCCCCAAGACAAGACTCCCAAGAGCAGGTAAGTGCTCGCAGAGGGGAGCATTTTCATTTGCCCCCGCCTCTCCGGGCGCTTCACATGGAAGCTGAGCAAAGAAAGTTTATCGTAGAAGTACTCGCTCGCTTGCACTAAGCCTGACAGTTGAGGCCCACGAACACGCTTCCAAGTGCAGTTGGTCCCTCTGACCACGGTGTGGCAGGTGTGCGTTTTGTTACAAGGTATAGATTGTCGGGGAGAGGACCATGTCTTCAAGTGGTGGTGGGAGGAATCCTGGTCTGTCTTCGGGAAAACTCACACGTGTTACTATTCATTAGAGCATTTAGGTTACCACTGTTTTCATCCTTGTGAAGTACATTGTAGGGGTAAGCTTTTTTTTTTTTTATCTTAAAAACATTTATTTTTAAAAGAAAAGCAGTGTTATTTTGATTCTGCTGATTTATGTTAGTGGAAAGGAGGTTTGGTTACTTGTTTTGATTTGTGGGTGTGTCCCTTTAACTATGGTGAACCTGTTTTCTGAACAGAAAAGCATGTATCATGTACCACATTTGGATTCAGGATTCTTCTACTTAATTTTACAATTTATAGACTTTGCTTAGGCAGAATTTACTCATCTTCAAAATGGGGATAACTCTCACTTCAAGAGTTATTGTGGAGATTAGAGATAACTGATAAAAACTATCTTGCACAGGACATGTGGAATAGTTGACTATCTTTAGGTGTTTAAAGGTGAGGCAGTAAAGTAATTAAAATTAAGATATGTTAAACTAATAATGACCTCTGTTTCTATACTATAAATGTGAGGGGAACCAATGAAAATCAACCCTATTAAATAACAGTGAGATGGCATAAATTTCTTTTATATTGTGACAGGAAGGTGACAGTTTCTTTTTTATTCCTTTTTTTGACTTGACTTCTTCTGTTGATCTTAAACTGGTACTTAGTAATTTCCAAGTTTTTACATGAGTTTGTTTCAGAATTTCTCCCAACAATGGAATACAAATAGCAGTTACTGTAGTGTTGAGACCAGCTGCAGTTGGCAGTGTTCCTGGGCTTCAGCTGTTAAATTAATAAAGTTCGGAGAGATAATGTTAAGTACATGTGATGCATGATTATTGATAATTTACAAAATTACTCATTCTGTTGTCTTGATCTGTTTAAATTCAAGAATACAGCTTTCTTAGACTTGACATTTTGGGAATATGCGTTGTTTTTTTAATCATATATTTCCTATTTTTGGGGTGGGTCTTTGCTAATTGTAAGAGCCCATAGATTGTATGTTGTTCTTATTGCAATCTCTGTTTAAGTCATTGATTTTTAATAATTGATTATGACTTTAATAATCCAAAAGGCTTTGCTGTTTTGGATTTTTGTCAGACTAGTTTTTAAGACTAGAATGTTTCAAAGAAGATCCATAATGCCATTTTTTTTTTTTTCTTTTTAAATATCCACAGTGTTGAAAAGACTGATGATGGGAAGGATGTTGAAGAATCCAGTAAGCCTTCCTTTACTGTTTCACAGAAAAGAAAGCGAATACCAAGTACTTCTAGTCTGGTCAAACCTAGTGTCAGTGTTCCTTCAGAACCTCATCCTTTATCTACAGTTAATCAAGAAGCTCCACAGCCAAACCCTGTTCCAACAAAAGAGAAACAGCCATGTTCAGACAGATACCGAATATACAAAGCCCAGAAACTGAGGGAAATGTTAAAAGAAGAATTGAGGAAAGAGAAGGTATGATAGAAAAATCAGAATTTTGACTGTTGCCTGCTAGGTTTCTGTTTTTATGTTAGTCGACTGTCATTTGGAGGAAAAATAAGCATCTGTAACATTAAAAAATTTTTTTTATTTGGCTGTGGTGAACCTTGGTTTGATCTTCGCTGCAACTTATGGGATCTTTAGTTGCGGCATGTGGACTCTTGAGTTGTAGCATGTGGGATCTAGTTTCCAGACCAGGGATGGGACCCCAGGCCCTCTTCCTCGGGAGCAGAGTCTTAGCCACTCGACCACCAGGGAAGTCCCAAGCATCTATAGCATTTTGATGTGGGAAACAAAACCAAATAAGATCCCTTGTATTAATAGAGTATCTCCCTTTGTTAAGAGAATGATTGAGAAGCACAATGGAGTTATAAGCTATTTTTGCCCCTATATTAATTTTTCTGTGTTTTATTCATCTATATCTTTCATTCTTTTTGGAGGCCACAGATAGAAGTTTCACATTTGCACACACATATATACAGATACACAAACAAATATATTTATAAACTAATCCTTCAGTGAGATTTTTCACAAGGATGTCCAGTTGAGTTACATTCATTTGAATTATGACAGATGCAGTTGAGCAAAATGAATTGGTAATATTTTCTAAATTGCTGCTGCTGCTGCTGCTAAGTCACTTCAGTCGTGTCTGACGCTGTGCAACCCCATAGATGGCAGCCCACCAGGCTCCTCCGTCCATGGGATTTTCCAGGCAAGAGTACTGGAGTGGGGTGCCATTGCCTTCTCCATTTCTAAACTGACAATATGGGAAATTATGAATGGGGGAAATATGTGTGTATATGTATAACAGAGTCTGCATTCTTTTTCTGAGAGTGCAATGTAACAGAGAAGTGAAACATATAACCTCTAGAGTTTGATACTTAAGGGCTGAACTTTAGAGTCCTCCCTTACTATTAATATGTGATGTTGAACAATTTAAGTAATCTTCTATGTCTGTTTTCTCATTTGTAAAATAGATTGGTAATAGTATCCATCTCATTGGAAGGTTGTGAAGCATAAATGAGTTAATACGGGTAAAACGCATTTAGACTAGTGTCTACCAATTAGGAAGCCCGACAAATGTCAACTTTTATTATTAGTTTGTAGAGTGCCTCCCTTTTTAACTAAGAGAAAGGCCCTTATCTTGGTGCTTTTTTTTTTTTTGGCCACGCCTTGAGGCTTGCAGGATCTTAGTTCCCTGTTCAGGGACTGAACCCTCGCTCTCGGCAGTGAAGCGTGGAGTCCTACCCACTGGCCCTCCAGGGAAGTCCTTCCTCGTGCTTTATGTCTATCTCATTCAAATACCTCAACAGTGTGAAGTGGCTGTCACTATTTATTTAGGAGGAAATAAGCTCCGGGAGGTTTAACATGCTACAATTTTTTAATCAATTTATAAAACTTTTCCTAAAATTAGGCATAATTGTTATGGGAATAATAGACTCAATAATACACTTGCAATGAATGTAGTAAAGGGCTTATACTTAAATATGTATGTCTAAAAATCTCTTTTTTAAATTTTTAAAAATTTATGTATTTTTTTTTTGGCCCCCACCAGGAATTGAACAGTGTCTCCTGCAGTGGAAGCACGGAGTCTTAACCACTGGACTGCCAGGGAATTCCCCTAAAGTTCTTCTATATTTGTCAAATAACAGTGCGTCTCTGTGTGTTTGTGTGTCTAGAAGCAATGGAAAAACAAGTATGCCGTAAATGAAACTCAAAGGCCACCGGATCGTTCCAAAATGACTATGAGAGACTTCATATATTATCTGCCAGAAAGCAATCCAATGACGTAAGTCGTCTTTATTTCTATTTTACTTTCTTTGGGTATGTAGTGATTTAAGTATTACTTTTAGAGTTCATGTTTTCCAAAAACATGTTGATGAAATGTTTAGCACATGTGATGTCCATTTGGATAAGAATTTTATAACAAAAATTAGTGTTATTTCAGGTAACTATTTTCTTGGGACAGTAAATGATGACCTTTACCTCTGAGATTAAAGACAACTTTCCTTTGTTAATATTACCAAGATGCAGTAAAAACCAGCTAAACAGCTTTTCTCTAATCTGGATTGCCATTTATATTTTTTACATACTATAATGTGGTCTGAAGGGGTGATCTAACTTTTATACCCTACCTCCTAATTAAATATAGCAACATTTGATTAACCAGTCCTACAAGAACAAAACTTCTTTGATCAAAGTTAGTCTGGGGAGGCAGAGAGATTATAATAAATCTCCTCACTGTTGTGTTGTTGATGGTGTAGGGGGTGAATGTAGGAGTGCTGCTGCTGCTGCTAAGTCGCTTCAGTCGTGTCCGACTCTCTGCGACCCCATAGACGGCAGCCCACCAGGCTGCCCCGTCCCTGGGATTCTCCAGGCAAGAACACTGGAGTGGGTTGCCGTTTCCTTCTCCAGTGCATGAAAGTGGAAAGTGAAATTGAAGCCGCTCAGTCGTGTTGACTCTTAGCGACCCCATGGACTGCAGCCCACCAGGCTCCTCTGTCCATGGGATTTTCCAGGCAAGAGTACTGGAGTGGGGTGCCATTGCCTTCTCCAGAGTGTAGAAGTAGTGGCATATTTTCAGTGCAGCCTGTTTCACATTCAGCAGGTCTTTGGCCTACTTGAGGGAAGGGCCGGAAACCGAGATCATTTGACATCTAGGAGTTGGAAACAAGCCACCTAGGTTGCTTCATGCTTTTGCTGAGGAATTGAGGGAAGAGTGTTTCCTTCTTAAGGCCTAACAAATTATTTATATTGATAACAAAAGTTTCTGAGTGAAAAATTGAGTGTAAGACCACACCATCATTAGTGGTAGTGTTATGGTATAATCGTAAAAAAGATTGCAAGTTAAAATTATTTGCTTCTTGCCTCAGATGGAATTGACAAACTGTAAATTACTTGTTTATTAGAAGGTATGTTTTTATTTGTGTTTGGTAGCTCTTCACTGGAGCAGGAAAAGAAAACTGAAAAATCATCGACACCAGTCCGAACACGAGAGTAAGCATCTCATCTGTTTTGAGTGTATTCTGTCATAGGTACATTAAAAAAAAATGAAATCAAATGATTCTTCCTATTTTAGTTAAATTACACGTGATAGGAATTTTTAGACTCACAACAAGAATAAAAGCTGTTTGATTTAAATCAATATGAAAGCCTCACACTATGTATTTGTACTTTGTGTGTTACATATATAAATATAAATAGTATTATGATTTTAAAGTTTTTATACTTAGAAAGGATTTACTTTTAGAATAATGATATTCATATGGTACAAAATTCAAAGGGAACTAAAGTACTGAGAAAAACTTTCTGACTTTGTTTTCTGCCACCTAATCCTTCCTGAAGGCAACAAATGTTACCACACTTTAAATGTATCTTTCTAGTCTAGTCTGTGTCTCTCCAAGCAAACCTATTTTTTTTCTATTTCCTTTTCTTTTCTTTGTTTTCCATTTTCCCCTTTTGCCTTTTCTTTTTCTGTCTTTCCTTTTTTTTCTTAGCATTTTGTACATACTGTCCTTCAATAGGTATAGTTTTGACACCACTACAGAGTCCCTTTTTGCATACATGCTTTCACTGTCATATATATTAGTTTATTCCTAGGAAATGTCTGCAAAAAGGACTTTCCTGGTGGTCCAGCGGGTAAGACCCTGTGCTTCCACTGCAGGGGTGTGGGTTCAGTCCCTCGTCAAGGAACCAAGATCCCATGTGCCACATGGCACGGCCCAAAAATGAACCCATGTGCCACATGGCATGGCCCAAAAATGAAGAAGAAATCCCTCCCGAGACCCTGGAAGTTATCGTGGACTTGTAATTGTGGAAAAATAGCAGAAACATTGGGATTTATTATTTCAAGTAATAATCCTTAAGTAATGATTACCTTTTTAGGTGGGGTGGATCATACACACAGCTTGTGGGATCTTAGTTCTGTGACCAGGGATTGAACATAGGCCAGGGCAGTGAATGTGCCTAGTCCTAACTACTGGACCGCCAGGGAATTCCCTGTCATGACTAATCTTTTTCTTAGACCCTGCATTGCTTTATTTTTTAATTAATTAATTATTTTGGCTTCCCTGGGTCTTTGTCTCTCCTCGGGCTTTCTCTAGTTGCAGTTGAACAGGGGCTGCTGTTCAGTGCAGTGTGTGGGCTTTCTCACTGTGGTGACTTCCCTCGCGGAGCACAGGCTAGGCGGGCAGGCTTCAGTAGTTGCAGATGCAGGCTTAGTAGTTGGGGCTCGTGGGCTTAGCTACTCTGGGACATGTGGAATCTTCCTGGACTAGAGATTGAACTCCTGTCCTTTGCATTGGCAGGTGGATTCTTATCCACTGTCGGGAGGTCCAGAAATAGGCTTTGTTTTTACAGGTTTATAGGTTATGCTTCTTTCAGTAAGACCTTAAAGTGATAATCTAATTGAATGGAAAGTGTATGAAATTTGGAACCATTATCTGGAATACTGTGTTTGGCTTCTTGGTCTACTCTGATTGTTGTGTAGTCTAGAGCAACAGTAATTTATCGTCTCCAAACATTGAATGGGTGTGAAAATCTAACCCCCAAGGATTGTTCTGAAGATGTAATAAAATGGTCTGGAAATTAATTCTGTATGGGTTATTTTTTATTAATTTTATAATATCTGTATGGTTTACTCCAGTGCTCTGTTGAGACAGAATAGATGAGCATTTATTTATCTTTTCAAAGAGAGTAAAGACTTCTGTGAAATGCTGCTAGATTTGAGGAAATCTTATAGCCATGGTCTCAATAACACATAGTATTTTCAGTTAGGTTACAGCAAAAGTGGGAAATAGCTATTAACAGAAGGTTGAAGGTGCAATAGTTTGTTTTAGAAGTTCATAGTATTCAGGGGATGTTTCTGATGGCCGTATGAACTAACCTACCTTGGCATTCAGTAGGCAAGAAAGCAAGACTACTCCTGATGGTGAAGATAACGACGAAGTAGAAGAAGAGTTGGATGAGGGGCCCTTGCTGGTTCCTCGAGTAAAAGTGGCAGAAGATGGTTCTATTATTTTGGATGAAGAAAGGTAAGTTAAGAGAGAGAGAGATTGTGGTTTTGAGAACAAATGAGTTTTGTCTAATGAGCAAGATTGAGTTTCTGTATTTCACACTGTCACGTTGACTGATGTTTATATTTGCGTAATAGATGTTATAAATAGAAGGGTGGGTTATATTTGTTTATAATTTTTAGCAATATTTTCTAATTGTGTCCTTTATATGAGAAGATGGTACTGCTGACCTACCACCCACTTATCTACTACCATTGTTTTACTAATTTTACTGGTAGTTGAAATGAGCTATTGAACTAATCACACGCTGTCCGCAACTAAGAATACATTTCAAAGATTAATTCGGCCTTGATGTCAGTACTTATTAACTATTACCATATTCTGGTTGTGGTGTTAACTGTTGAAAATTCAGTGAAACATATTTTTTGGTTTTTAATTAACTTTCTGGTTTAATTTCTTAGTTATAACATTAAATTTCTCAAATTTGGCAGTATGAAACTTACTTCTCTTTCCAATGTGTGTTTCTTAAAAAAAGAAGATAAACTAGTTAGGGAAAAAAAAAAAGAGGGATGGAAGTCTCCTTACAGTTTAATTAATAATTGTTTTACAAGATATAAATTCTATGATAAATGAAAATATAATGCTGTTAATAATAACTGTTTATGCATGTTGTTTTCCACTATTTTGTGATGATTTTACTGTGATGATGATTTTATTAAATTGTTAAAAGCATATTTAACTGCTTTGTGTGGAGGAATATAAAATGTAAATATCAAGTGTTTATATTTCTCAGTATCCCCTATTGGGTATTGCATGATAAGATATGTTAAATGTAGGAGACATGCAGAAGTCAGTAAAAAACAGTTATTTAGTTGGCCCAGAGATATTTTACAGATTTTATATTGCTACTAAGGATTTTGAAATCAAGTTGGCATTAATTTTTGCTCCCTAGCAATCACATTTTAAATGAAAATTGGCAGATTCTTAGAAAATATGCATACTTCAAATGTATATTACTTTTTTGTTTTTTTGTGTTATACTTTTGATGTGGTTTTTGGCATGGTAAATTTCAGAATATAACTATTAAATCTCATTTACTATTTGTTTCCTTACGTGTTTAGTGTGGATCTATTTAAAAATGTTTCTTTCAGTTTAACTGTAGAAGTTTTAAGGACAAAAGGTCCCTGTGTTGTTGAGGAAAATGACCCCATATTTGAGCGTGGTTCTACAACTACATATTCCAGCTTTAGGAAAAGCTACTACTCTAAACCATGGTCAAATAAAGGTAACTGATTTTCATTTTAAACTATGTAGATTATTTATTGGAAATGAAGTGAATTTGTTTCTTGGTTTCTGTGTTATACCAGGTATCCCCTGAGTAAAAAAAAATGAAATGCAAGCCAGCTAGTTTTTTCTCTAGCTAATTTTATTGGCACCTTTCCCCTGTCTCCCACCATAGAACTATGCCTCTGACTTTATCTTAGACATCTTTTTAGGGGTTAGCCTTATGATCATTTCAGCTGGAATATTCTTCATTGTCAAATCCTTGTGCAGCAAATATCATTTTAATGAAAAATTACCAATATTTTTAATGCTCATAATAATATTCTACCTCACTATTGTGTAATACAGTCTTTAATGATAAAAAGTACATGTAAAAAAGTATATATTACCTACTGCATGTTGTTTGTTTTACTTAATTTTTATTGTAAAAATAATACAGTTTGTTTTGGGAAAAAATTCAGACACAACAGAGTAATACAGAATGAATTTCTGACTTCTCCATTCCTGTTCTCTTGAGGCTAGTTCTGTTCTTGAGTATTTTTCTGGCTACTTTCCTTTCATGTACACATCTTAGTTGCTTATATACCAGCAATATACTGGTTCTTTTTTTTTTTTCCAATATGCTAGTTCTGACTGAAAGTTTTCTTCAAGGCACTTGAGACCAGATAGGCAGAATGCCTTTTCAGAAATTCCAGCTACTTTAGTATGAACATGCAAATTTCTTAAACCATATTTTTATATAAAAGTTTAAAGAAGGTGTTTTTAGATCCATGAGGCTTCTTGCAGTAAAATTGAACTATTTCTGTGTATGTGTTCATAGGTATATTTCTGTGATTAAAGATTTGATGGATTTTAATAAGAAACTTCAGTATTGTCAAATTTACTTTTAACTCAAAATATATACTTACGG
Source organism: Capra hircus (assembly GCF_001704415.2). Classification (NCBI taxonomy): domain Eukaryota; kingdom Metazoa; phylum Chordata; class Mammalia; order Artiodactyla; family Bovidae; genus Capra; species Capra hircus. Next base: position 10,090,787 of record NC_030827.1, on the reverse strand, counting down.
AGGGCTTCCCCGGTGGCTCAGATGGTAAAAAAGTCTGCCTGCAATGCAGGAGACCCAGGTTTGATCCCAGGGTTGGGAGTATCCCTTGGAGAAGGAAATTGCAACCCACTCCAGTATTCTTGCCTGGGAAATCCCATGGGCAGAGGAGCTTGGTGTGCTACAGTCCATGGGGTTGCAAAAAGTCAAACACGACTGAGCGACTTAACACCTTTATATACTTATGTAAGATTTTTTTCCTCTGAAATATTTATAAGATTAATTCTCCATCTTTCTAAATCTTTTATTTTTACAGAGACAGATATGTTTTTTTTAGCCATCAGCATGGTAGGAACTGACTTTTCTATGATTGGACAGCTTTTTCCTCACAGAGCAAGAATAGAAATTAAGGTAAAGTAAACCCATTACATTTGTTGATTGAAAAGAGATTAAAAATTACTGTCTTTTAAACCTTTGGTTGAAATCTCAGTCCATCCTTTTTTACTACTGTTTTTGGTACATCTGTCCTTAATCATTCAAAAAGTAGTGTAATATATTTCTCAGTCCTAAAATGAGTATTGTCTCTTTAACCCTCAGTATTATGTGTTCTTGTTTATATCTTTCCACTTCTATAATGGATTTGAGGGCGTGCCAACAAAGCCAGTGAAACAGATACAAGTAGAGTTAGATAATGAAGAGGAATAAATGTACAGAATTCTGGGGTTAAGGATAGATTTTTGAACACAAAACGTATCTTTGAATTTTCTAGGGAAAGAACATGCTGAGTTGTGTAGTTCTCTAATTGTTGCTTTCCTGCTGCTGCTAAGTCGCTTCAGTCGTGTCCAACTCTGTGCGACCCCATAGACGGCAGCCCACCAGGCTCCTCCGTCCCTGGGATTCTCCAGGCAAGAACACTGGATTGGGTTGCCATTTCCTTCTCCAATGCATGAAAGTGAAAATAAAGTCACTCAGTTGTGTCCGACTCCTAGGGACCCATGGACTGCAGCCTACCAGGCTCCTCTGTCCATGGAATTTTCCAGGCAGGAGTACTGGAGTGGGTTGCCATTGCCTTCTCCCTAGACCACTTTAACTTTGAGGACAACCAGTGATACTTTTTTTTTTTAAGTAATATTATTAACAACAGCAATGATGTTTATCAATTAGTGCTTAAATATGCCTAAAAGAATGATCTTTCTCTGTCTTACAGTTCTTTTTGTTGAGAAACCTCATCATAAGTTTCCTGGGTTGGAGTGCATTTGAGTGCACACTGTGTTGCTAAAATGCATTTCTAAGTCATAGTGAGATATTTTTGGAGACGGAAATGGCAACCCACTCCAGTATTCTTGCCTGGAGAATTCCAGGGACGGGGGAGCCTGGTAGGCTGCCGTCTATGGTGCCGCACAGAGTCGGATACGACTGAAGCGACTTAGCAGTAGCAGCAGCAGTGAGATTTTTATGCAACCATGGGCTTTCTTTTTCATTAATTAAAAGGACCATTAGGAAAGTTAGATTTTTTTTGGAAATAGATCTGGCATAGACTGATTTACTGGGAACCATTGTATAGCGTAATGGTCTTTCTATTTCTGTAAAAGATGAGGGATCTTTTATATTCTTTATGTTCCTTTTTGAATATTGATCTCTGATACAATGAGAACAAAATGTTAAAGTGTTTGAAGGCTAGAAGTTGATTGTTTAGGGGAGCTCTTGGATCTGAGTAATTAATGATAAATCTGTCACTAGACTGTTCATGGGGTTGCAAACAGTCGCATACGACTGAGTGACTGAACTCTGACACTGTTTCTCTTAAAAATAGTTTAGACTCTTCCCTTAAAAATTTAGTGTGGTCCCAGGAAGTCTTTGGGAAAAGTACAGAAAAGTAAAAATGGACTAGTAAATTATATTGAGTTGCAAATTTTGAACCAACCTTGCATTGCTGTGATAAATCCCAGTTAGTCATACTGTATTCTTTTTATATGTTACTGATTTTTAATATATTTTCTTGAGGATTTTTTGTATCTTTTGTTCATGACAGTATTGGTTTGTAATTTTCTTTTAGTGCCTTTGTGGTTTTGGTGCCAGCATTTTGGTGGTCATGGAAAATGAGTTGGAAAGTGTTTGCATCCTGAAATCTGAGAAACTTTATTTAGGATTAGTATTATTTCTCCTCTTAATGTTTGATGTAATTTACCAGTGAAATTGTCTGGGCCTATATTTCCTTTGGAGGAAGGGTTTTCATTATCAATTCAATTTCTTTAATAGAGATATGGGTATTTACATTTTCAGTTTCTTCTTGCGTCAGTCTAGATGCTAAGTTGTTGAATTTATAGGCATAAAAATTTCATACTATTCACTTACCATTTTAATGCTTGTAGGATTTATTGTAGGATATATCTCACTGATTGATGATTTTTCTTTCTCTCTTTTTTTCCCTTGTCTTGCTAAAGGTTTTTGACCTTGCCAGAGTCTTTTAATGAATCAACTTTTAGCTATGTTATCAATTGTATGTATGTTTTCATTGTTTTTTTTTTTTAAAGTTTAGCATTTTCCTTTCTTCAGGCATACCTCATTTTATTGCACTTCACACATACTGCAATTTTTTTTAAAAAATTAAAGGTTTGATGATGGTTTGTTTTTTTTTTCCTATTTTTTAACAATAAAGAATTTTTAAATTAAGTATATACATTGTTTTTCTAGACATAATGCTATTGTACCCCTAACAGACTACCTCAGTGTAATGTAAACAGCTGTTTTGTGCCCTGAGAAACAAACAAAAACCTATGACTCGCTTTATTGCACTATTCACTTTATTGTGGTCTGGAACTGAACCCGCAATATCTTCAAGGTTTATGCCTATACTTACTTTGGGTTTAATTTGTCTTATTTTTTTCCCTTAGCTTCCTTAGATGAAAACTTGGAACGTAGATTTTAAACTGTTCTTTTTTTAATTGAAGACATTTAAAGCTATATAGTTTCATATAAACTGTAGACTTATAATATCGATAAGCTGTTTTCATTGTCATTCAGTTCAAACTATTGTCTAGTTTCCCTTGTGATTTCTTCTATGACATGCCAGTTATTTAGAAGTGTGTTTAATTCCCAGTGTTGGGACATGTCTAGATATCTTACTGTTATTGTTTTCTTTGCCACTGTGAAAGTCACAGCACGTAATCTATAAGATTTCAGTCTTTCTGAAATTTGTTGATTGTATCTTAAAGCCTGTCGTACTGTCATCTTGGTGAGCGTGCACTTGAAATGAACATGTCTTCTGCAGTTGTTGGGTATGGTGTTGTCTGAGAGAAGAGTTGATGCTTCTAATCACAGTTACAGATTTCTGTTTCTCCTTTTAAATTGATCAGTTTTTGGTGTGATTTGAACTTCATGTGTATTGAAGTTCTTTTATTGGGTGCATTCACATTTTAGCTTGCTGTTGAATTGATCCTTTTATTAGTAGGAAATGTCCCTATTTATCTTTGCCATCATTCCTTGTCCTAAAACAGGGGTTGGGAGTCCTGATCCTCCTTACAGGCAAGAATATGAGTATAACTTCTGGTTGGCCTTTTGTATCTGTGTTCCCTGTTTCTGGTACTCCACTTATATGAGTTAGTTTGCGAGACATTGTACTACAGATTACTAATGCTCTGTCCATTGTTTTCCCATTCTTTTTTCTTTATTTCAGTTGGTTAATTTCTGTTACCATGTTTATAGATTCACTGATCTTATGTTCGGCTGTCTTCAATCTGCTGTTAAGTCCATTAGTGAGGGTTTCATTTATGGGATTTCAGCTTGGTTATTTTTCCTAGTTTCCATTCTTATGCTGAGATTTCTGTATCTGTTCATTCCATATTTTCCTTTGAATTCTTGAACATATTTATAACAGCTGCTTAACTTCCTTGTCAGCTAATTTCAACATCTGAAATCTGTTTCTGTTGACTCTATTTCCTTGACCATGCAGCACCTTTTCCTATCTTTTCTCATGTGTTTTGTGGATTTTTTTTTTTTTTAATTGCAGGCTGGACATGGTGGATAATGTGTTACACAGTGTTTGAATTATGTTTGTTTTTATTTTTTCCTTCAGAATGTTTATTTCTGTATTGTCAACTCTCCTTATTCTTATGAAGTCTTGGTTTTAGGCTTTCTTAAGACTGATCCTTACTCTAGGTTTCTCATCTGAATTACAGAAGATAATTTGAGTGACTGTTTTCTGATTTTTCCAAGCACGGTCATGTTATACCATTCTAGATATATAGGGACGAAGATAATTCATTACATATAGTAGATCCCTTGGGGCGCTGGGGCTTAAGTCTCATGCTACAACCCTGACTGAGAAAGGCTGCTCTGAGGTGTGACCCTGTCTCTAACTGGTGATTGTTCTGATGTCTGAGCTGAATGTGTGGCTGTTAAACAAAGGTATGATGAACCCTGTCATCTCCCTGTGTTACATGGCTTCTAGGATCTTCTTTCTGCTCCCATCCCCGTAGTAGCTATTCTCTACTAGACTTCATGCTCAGGGCATACGGAGCCCAGATGTGGACCAACCACCTCTGGGATACCTCTACCAGATTCGTGGGACTCCTCTTTAAATAGCTCTCTGCTCTGTAGAACCTGCCTCTGAAGGTACTTTACTTCCTCAGCTCAGTGGGATCTCTGGGCTCTGTATGGCCTTTCTCTCTCCTTGGTAAGGAAATTTAGCCCAGGGAGAGAGTCAGGGCGAAAGTTGGTATATCTTTTGTGTTTCCCTTCTTTCTGGGATTGTGGAATTGTGGTCTTGCTCTTCCAAGATTGTAGTCTTGTCCAGTGTTTAAAAATAGTTGATGCATTTATTTTGTTCCCTTTTAAAGGTATTTATGATGGGTTGGATGTGTGGAACAAGTCCATTGCCACTTACTTTGTCAAGGCCAGAAGTGGAAGTTATGGGATTTATTTTATGATCATGGAATTTGGCTTACAGTGATTCCTGCATGGATTCAATGACTAATATCAGGAAATTCCCTGGTGGTCCAGTGGTTGGAACTCTGTGCTTTCACTGCTGGGGCCCAGGTTCGATCCCTGGTCAGGGAACTAAGATCTCAAAAGCATGATGAGGCCTAAAAATGTGTTAATATCAACACATTCTTAAAAGTTTTAAATTGTCCTGGACTGTATTCTCAATTAGATAAAATATATTGTAGCTATGTTTTAAAATTGAATAATGCCTAAAGCCTATTGGCATTCTTCAGGATGTTTAGTGATTGTAGCCTGTTACTTTTTATGTGACTTCTGTTATGTGTAGATATGACTTTTGTTAACTTTTGAGGAAATATTTAAAGAATAATATGATCTTTAAGGGAGAAAGATGATCTGCTTTAGAAACTTCCATTTTACTTGGTAATAAGGGTTAGGAAGAACGGAAAAGAGGAATAATCTGTAGATTGAAAAATGTTAGTCATATAAAAAAATTGTGTCCAACTTTTTGTGACTCCATGGACTGCAACATGCCAGGCCTCTCTGTCCCTTACCATCTCCCAAAGTTTGCCCAAGTTCATGTCCATTGCATCAGTGATGCCATCCAGCCAGCTCATCCTCTGACCCCCTCTTCTCCTTCTGCCCTCGGTCTTTGCCAGCATCAGGGACTTTTCCAGTGAGTCAGCTGTTCACATCAGATGACCAAAATACTGGAAAATATAGGAAAGGTTAAACTGTAGAGCCTAATGATGTACCCTTAGATGATAAACAGTAAGGAAGTGCAAGAAAGTGATTGCTTTAAAGTCAGGTTAGTGGGTAGTTTCTTTTGGAGGGAAGAAGGGGTCAGTGAAGAGGTTATTGTGTGTGATTTCTCTCTCTCTTTTCAATAATATGATTTTTGTATTAATAAAAGCTTTTAGAGCACTGATCTGTAAAGGGAGAGACTGGCTAATCATTCCCTCCCCTAGGATGTGTGTGTATGTATGTGCCCTCAGACTTTTTTTTTTTTTTTGCCCTCAGACTTTTGAAGGTCTTGGGATGCACTGAACTTTAAACCTTAACCATCTCCATCTTAAAGGAGGTTATCTGGAATAGAATTGGATCTTAGGATGCATTGAGCCTTAAACCTTAACCATCTCCATCTTAAAGGAGGTTGGTTATCTGGAATAGAATTGGATTTTAGGATGCATTGAGCCTTAAACCTTAACCATTTCCATCTTAAAGGAGGTTATCTGGAGTAGGATCTTAGGATGCATTGAGCCTTAAACCTTAACCATCTCCATCTTAAAGGAGGTAATCTGGAGTAAAATTGCAAATGGGGCTCTTTGGTGCTCAGGAAAGCAAGGTTCTAAAGATAAACTTGGCCAGCTTCAAAGTTTTTCTCAGCTGTTTCTGTACAGTTTCCCCTTCATGCTGTTAAAAACATATTAGAATAATAATGTAAAAGGTTTAACTTGATATAAGTATACTAATTTTTAAAGAGTTAATACTAGTTAGCTTAATTGATCACAGTTTGATCTGTTTCCGTGCTAGTCAACTTTATTTTTTATTTTCTGTCCTCTGTAAATCCAGCTTCCATTGATAATTCATGTTATTGATCTTGAGGAGCACAGAGCTTGGTAGAAATCTTTCATCTCTGTTTTTTAAGAGCTATGGGTTTAAGTAATTTGCCTATTAGCAAGTTATTTATTATTCTCTATTTATTAGAGAATCATATGTTATTATAAGAATTTTACTTTGATGTAATTTTTTAAACATAATATTCACTTGTTTAACAGGAGAAAATTACCATAGGGTTTGTTTTGTTTTGTTAACAGAATAAATTTAAACGTGAAGAGAAAACAAATGGATGGAGAATAGACAAAGCATTCCGTAAGTATTAACATCTCTTTAAGAATGAATTGTTTGAAGAGCCCCACAAATGACCAATATTTTGTCTTTGGTCTCAGTGTGTTTTAGGTTTGTTTTATCTCCCTGTATTGTCATAGGAAGAGTAGCACTGGAAATTTTTCTCTTTAGCAGTTCGGGTCTGGCAGATATAGATTTGTAGGTAAAGGAGTAACTAGAACATCAAGTAGCAATTAAGCAGGTTTCTGAGTCCCAAGAAATTAGAGGGACTGAGGAAACCATTTCCAAATGCTGTTTATTCTGGGGAATTGTATTGAAGAAGTTCCTTGTTTCTGGAAGACACTATTAAATGATTCCTTACAATGGTAAGTCCATTATTCAGTTGGTAATGCAGACCACCTGCCCTGTTCCAGCTGCTGTTGCAGGCACCGAGAATATCACGGTGAGCAGGACAGCTGAGAATCCTGCTTCTACAGCCTTCAGCCTAAGTGGGTGGGGGAGGAATATAATTGGTGAGCAGGATAATTTCAGATAGCGATTAATTTCTAAGAATCAAAAAAGAGGGAGTTTGGATATTCAGGGAAAGTCTGTCTAAAGGTGTGACGTTTGAATTTAGGCCTGATTTGAAAAAATGATGTATACCTTTCGGTTTTTAACTAATAACCTCATTAAAATGAGGCTGTTAGTTTCTCTTTAAGTCCAGAGAAATACATCAAGGGATTTGTAAAGAAAAACAGACTTAAATGTACTGTTTAAAGTAGTTCCTGTATCCTTTGTTTGGAAGATAATTACCAACATTTCATGATTAATGTGTTCTATGTTCATTTGCTATAGTGCTAATCTTAGGAAAAAATTCTAAAGAGAGGTACTTAGATTGTGTAGCTCTGTACGTTTATTTTCTGAGTCTAGACGCAAAGGTAGATGAGTGGACACTGCACCTTATCAATGTGGTATTGAGTCCTCAGGAAAACCATTTCCAGGAATGGCTCCTGGAGGATCTGGAATGTTGTAGTCCTCAACTCTCTCCATTTTAGAGAAGTGGTCTTGAAACTTTTCATTATATTTAGTCAGAAAAGAATCCATAAATCTATGAACAGTCTTTATGGGATGTGGAGTCATTGTTAAACCATTCTAAAACCTTTAAAATTCACTGTTTGGTGCTGTATAATAGAAATTACTTTACTGTTAATGGGTATTTAGTGGAATAGTCCTGATTAATGTTCATTTACTTCCTCCTTTGCTGATATTTGAAAGAGTAAATCATGAAAGGTTGTAATAAAGTGAGCACATGAAATTGAGAACTTCTTAGTCATTCCATTGTTCTAAAAAAGTATATTTATAACTATGCACAGTGTAATTTATAGTTTGACTTTTGATAAATAATTCACCTGTGTAACCACCACTCTAAACAAGCCATGAAACATTGTCATCACTCCAGAAAGGCCCCTCTTTTCCCTTTCTAGTCAGTCTCCACTCCTAATCCCAAGCCAGGCAACCACTTTTTTCATTTGAATCATCATAGGTTAGTTTCTCTTGTTCTAGAATGTCGTATTTTATTGTTCAGTGGGATTCTGTTATGTGACTATACTATAGTGATTAAAGTTGTTTGTTCTCTTGCTGATAAGCTCATTTGCTTTTGATGTTATGATACTTAAGAAAAATTAAAACTTGGAAGTTATTTCCTTTTTAAATAAAAACTTGAAGGTTCTTTTTCTTTTTAAACAGAGGAAAAGCGCCCTTTTGACTTCGATTTTTTTGCTCATTTGCTTCAGAAAGTTCTTGCCGAAGAAGAGAAAAGAAAACAAAAATCTGTTAAAAATCAGAGTTCAAAGGAGAAGAAGTCCTCTAAATCACGGAAAAATGTAAAAGGTACTTATTGAAAAGAGTTATTTTACTTAGTAAGAATAGACTTCCTGTACTGTCCCTAAAGTCTTAGGGCACTCACACATGGTTCAGGCCGCTGAGACCATTAAGACGTCTGATCGGAGGGCGATGGTTTTTCTGTTTTCTGGTTAGCTGGCCACGAACAGCAGCTCCCTTTGTAGTTTTATAACTGGTGTAACTGGGCTGTTGGCATCTTCCTTGTGTCTGGGCACAGTTGTAGCTACTAAAGGAGAGTCAGAACTTTGAGGTGTCATGTTTGCTTATTATTTTTCTCTGTAAATAAAATCTGGCTCGAGTCAAATATAATGAAAAATGGAAGTCTAATACGTTGAGCTTGTGACTAAATTGTATTGTTTGAGCACAACTTATTTCTGAGGGACTTATACCAGGTAGGAAATTTTTTTATGTGGTTATTTCTATTTTTAGGATTATCTTTTCTTAACTATTTGAATTTTGATCTAAGGACAATGTTTAGCTATTATCTTATAAAGGATCTTTGAACTATAGGGAACCTTATGTGTTAGCCGTACATCCCAGCCCCTTTCCTTTTGTTTTAATAACCCAGAAATAACCTCAGAGATCCTGTCATTTTTTCTTAACGTATCACAGTGTTAGTAGTGACAGCAGCAGAACTCAACCTAGAACTGGGAGAGTCTGTGATGGGGAACCCCAGGAGGAACCCTAGATTCAGTTATTTGCTAAGACTCACAGGACTCCGCATATAGTTGTACAAATAGCTGAGATTTATTACAGTGAAAGAATGCAGAGCAAAATTGGCAGAGAAGGAACAAAGGTCCAAGTCTCGGGGAACCTGGTGCAGGTGTCCGTGAGTCACACGGGATGCACTTAATTTCCCAACATCATGTAGGAATGAGGTGTGTAAGGGGTCCAGTGCTTAAGACCCCACCCCTCCAACGCAGGGAGCGTGAGTTTGATCACAGGTTGAGGAGCAAAGGTGCTGCCCTGGCTGCTCAGATTAAAGAATCTGCCTGCAGTGCAGGAGACCTGGGTTCGATCCCTGGGTTGGGAAGATCTCCTTGGAGAAGGGAATGGCTACCCACTTCAGTATTCTTGCCTGGGAAAGTTCATGGACAGAGGAGCCTGGTGTATTACAGTCCATGGGGTCACAAAGAGTCAGACATAACTGAATGGCTAACACACTGGGGAAATAAGATCCCACATGCTGTGTGGTATAGCCAAAAAATAAAAAGTAAAAAAAAAAAAATTATCTACCAGGGAAGCTTGTTACCACGTCAGCACCCAGGGTTTTTATTTAGAGGTTGGTCATGTATACACCATATTCCTGGCACGTACCAGAATTCAAAATGCCCAGAAGGAAAGCAGTTGTTCAGCATAAACCATATTGTTTGTTTAAACAGTTTAGGTACAGTGAGCCACTTTCGTCGGTTAGGCTGACAGAACCCCAGACCCAAGTTTCCAGACACAGCCCATGGGTCAACCTTTTATGCAGGCCTTTCAAAGGAGTGCAGTGAGCCCTGCTTTGTTAACTTTCTCTGCACAGAGCCAATATAGAACTTCTTTCTCTAGAGCATAGTTCCCTGTCTTTCTAAATGTAGTGTTAAAGACTGCAAAGTCGTTTCATTCTTTAGTCAATTTTTTAACTTAATTTAGCCCTGGGAAACTAAAATAAATATACTCAGTTCAGTTCAGTTCAGTCGCTCAGTTGTGTCCGACTCTTTGCAACCCCATGAATCGAAGCACTCCAGGCCTCCCTGTCCATCACCATCTCCCGGAGTTCACTCAGACTCATGTCCATCGAGTCCGTGATGCCATCCAGCCATCTGTCGTCCCCTTCTCCTCCTGCCCCCAATCCCTCCCAGCATCAGGGTCTTTTCCAATGAGTCAACTCTTCGCATGAGGCGGCCAAAGTACTGGAGCTTCAGCTTTAGCATCATTCCTTCCAAAGAAATCCCAGGGTTGATCTCCTTCAGAATGGACTGGTTGGATCTCCTTGCAGTCCAAGGGACTCTCAAGAGTCTTCTCCAACACCACAATTCAAAAGCATCAATTCTTCAGTGCTCAGGCTTCTTCACAGTCCAACTCTCACATCCATACATGACCACTGCAAAAACCATAGTCTTGACTAGACGGGACTTAGTCAGCAAAGTAATGTCTCTGCTTTTGAATATACTATCTAGATTGGTCATAACTTTTCTTCCAAGGAGTAAGCATCTTTTAATTTCATGGCTGTAGTCACCATCTGCAGTGATTTTGGAGCCAAATCTATCAATAATCTTGTGATTACTGTGGTACAGATGATAGCATAAGTACCCCATTGTAACTTATTTAATGTGAGAACTTTTCAGGTATTTTGTTACAGGTCAGAATTTAAAAATTGCTGATTATTATTCTGATCAATAAATCCAGAGTGTTTTCTTAATTTTAAAATCTTGTTTGACTTTTTTTGAATAAAAGTGGAGACCTGGGTTCAATCCCTGGGTTGAAAAGATCCCCTGGAGAAGAGAAAGGCTACCCATTCCAGGGGAAGATCCCTTGCAGAAGGGAAAGGCTACCCACTCCAGTGCAAGGAGATCCAACTAGTCCATCCTAAAGGAAATCAGTCCTGAATATTCATTGGAAGGACTGATGCTGAAGCTGAAATTTCGATAATTTGGGCACCTGATGCATAGAACTGATTCATCTAAAAGACCCTGATGCTGGGAAAGATTGAGGGCGGGAGGAGAAGGGGACGACAGGGGATGAGGTGGTTGGATGGCGTCACCAACTCAATGGACGTGAGTTTGGTAGACTCTGGGAGTTGGTGATGGACAGGGAGGCCTGGCGTGTTGCAGTCCATGAGGTTGCAGAGTTGGACACGACTGAGCGACTGAATGAACTGAACCCACTCCAGTATTTGGCCTGGAGAGTTCAATGAACTGTTATAGTCCATGGGGTCGCAAAGAGTCGGACACGACTGAGCAACTTTCCCAAATGACACTGAATTCTATTGTTTTTGTTTTTTAAAATGTAATATATTATCTTTTTTTAAAATATTCATTTTCATTTATTTATTTGGCTGTGCTGTGTTTCAGTTGTGGCACTCAGATCTCCTTAGATCTTTAGTTGCAGCATATGGGATCTAGTTCCCTGATCATGGATCAAACCTGAGCCCCCTGCATTGGGAGTGTGAAGTCTTAGCCACTGGATGACCAGGGAAGTCCCCATTATTTTACCTTTTCGATATAGTTAATTGTTAATATGTCTTCAAAGAAGAGCACTAGAAATTGCTTAAAAATCTTTGCTAATAAGGTTGTTCATTGTAAAACAAAGAATAGAGAAAATTAAATTCTTGAACTCTCTCTCCTGCATTGCCCTCAAGTCAAATTCTTCAGCTTTCTTTGGGATAATTATTAGTAAATTATGAGTTAGTATGAAGGTGAAAAACGCTCAGTTGTGTCCGACTTTTTGTGACCACATAGACTGTAGCCCTCAGATTCCTCTGTCCATGGGATTCTCCAGGCAGGAATATTGGAGGGGGATTGTCATTCTCTTCTCCAGGGGATCTTCCCGACCCAGGGATCGAACCCAGGTCTCCTGCATTGCATTAAGATTCTTAACCACCTGAGCCACCAGAGCAGCCTTTTAGTTAGTACAGTAACTCTTTTCTATGATATGCCTATATATGTTTGTGTCTTGGAATATATGTAATTTTTTTCCTGAAAAATGAGATGATACTGTGAATATTGTTCTGCAACTTGATTTTTTAAATGCAACAATAATTTTTGAAATCTTATACATTACTGCATATAAAGCTACCTCTTTATTTACTGCCTAGATTTCTATAGCATTATAACTTATTTAGTCATTCTCTGTTGGACAGTTTAAGTTATCTTTAAATTTTTGCTAAGACATCCTTAAGTATTTATCTTCTCCACCTTTAAGCATTTTTCTATAGATTGTTTTTGTAGTTATAACAATTTCTCTTACTTTCAGTGAAAAAAGTTGCTAATGATGATCGAGATGAGTCTGTGAGCACTAAAATTTCAAACTCAGGAAGGTCGCAAAAGGATGCTCAGACAGTTGAAGAAGAACTGCAGTCTCTGACTTTATCTGAACAGGATTCAGAACAGAATGCATTAGACGTAAATCAAAAGAAAAGAAGAAGAAAGAATCAGGGTGAAGGTAGTGAACAAGAAGTGCATCTCTCAGGAAGTGCCACTGTTCAGCCAGGCTCTTCTAAAGGAGAAAAACACAAAAGTAAGTTTAGTACATATTTCAACAGTCCCTATATTACTTGTGAAGACGTGTATAACTTAACTATGCTCCTTCTGAATAATAGCAGCCAGTGATGAGTATTCCTTGGTTCCATATTCATGGTACTGTGTTAAACCCTTTTAATTTAAAGAAAAAATAGTTTATTGTTTAAAAAAATGAAGTGAAATTAATTTTTTCCTCTAAATTTGTCTTTGAGAAGTGTTACTTCTTAGGTACTCATATTAGCAAGTCACGAGTATATAGTTAAATGTGTACTGTATCTGTTAATAAATCACGGGTTTTCATGTCCTACCTCTACAGAGCCCCTCTATAAACCCAAAATAAGTTGTTTAATTTGTGTAAAAGGGGTGTGTGTATATATGTGTGTTAAGTCGCTGCAGTTGCTCCACGTCTTTGCGACCCTGTGGACTGTAGCCTGCCAGGCTCCTCTGTCCATGCGATTATCCAGGCAAGAATACTGGAGTGGGTAGCCATTCCCTCCTCCAGGAGATCTTCCTGGACCTTGGGGATTGAACCTGTGTCTCTTAATGTCTCCTGCATTTGCAGGCAGTTTCTTTGCCACTAGCGCCACCTGTAAAGCTCAACTGAAATAAATATTCCTCAATTTTTTCTTTTGTTGGACTCCCTAGAGTGTAGACATTTTGACACTTCTGAGTTCCTGGGGAATGAGAGCTAAGAGTTAAGGGACATCTTAGTTGCTTTCTTTAAGAGTTCATATATAGATTACTGTATATGTGAATACATATATATAGATTACTGTATCTAAGTAATATAGATTACTTAAAACAGATAGCCAAGTAAAGAGAGGAGGAAAAGATAGTAGCAGACCAGAACAATCTTTCTGTAGAATTTAAGTTTTATGTGGTTCGGCTTCACCAAGATTTTAAGTGAATCCTGATAGCTAACATAGTGTGATTTATAGGCATCATAATATTATGCTCTTTTGTGGCTTACAATTAAAGATATTACATATAAAGGAGAATAGCTCAACTATTAAGAAATTGCACTTTGGGCTAGTTTCATAATCCTTACTTAATAGGGTTGTATGTGAATTCCTTTGTGCTTTTAAAAATGTTTTTGCTATCATTTTTATAATAATACGCATTTTGTATTAATAGATAAAGGCCTGTCTTTAAGTCCTGAGATTAATGAAAATGAATCCAGTAAGGAACAAGAGCTTCCCTGTGTACAGGACACAGATGACCTTGTGGGTTTATCCTCTAGTGAAGACGCTGAGAAAAGAACTGACCCTATTCTTTCATCAAGGTATTTTTTGTATGGTTACTCACTTTGTCTACATCTTCTCACAGATACTGAAGGAGGAGTGTGAAATCTCCACCTGTAATTGTGAATTTGCCTATTTCTCTTTTCAGTGCTGGTTATTTTTTTCATGTCTTTTGAAGCTCCTTTGTTAGGTGTGTACATTTATAGGATTGTTGAATCTCCTTGGTGAAATCACCCTTGCATCACTTGTGTGATATCATTCTTGTCTTGCTCTTTGTTCTGATGCTTGCTGTGCCACTACAGCCTTCTTGTGGTTAATGTTTGCATAGATTTATCGTTTTCTATAAATATTTTCTCTTAGCTTTGGTTTTCAGCTGTTTGAATGTGATATATCCTGCTGAGAGTTTTTTGTTTGTTTTTACTCCCAGTAAAAAACACATGAGATCTACTCTTCTAAATGAGTTTTTAAAATGTGCAAAGTTGTTAACTGTGAGCACAGTGTTGTACAGCATGACTGAAACTGTCTGTTGAACAGTAACTCTGTTTCCTCCCCATCTCTGGCCTGGGTAACCACCATTCTACTTTCTATTTCTATGAGTTACTTTAGATATTTGAAATACGTGGAATCACATAATATTTGTCCTTTTATGAGTGGCTTATTTCACCTAGCATAATGTTTTCAGGGTTCATCCATATTAAAGCATATGACAAGATTTCTGTTTTTATGGTCAAATAATATTCCTTTGTAGGTATATATCACATTTTCTTTCTTTGTTGGTGTGTCAGTGAATATTTACAGTGTTTCCATCTTTTCGTTATAATGACTAATGCTGCAATAAACATGAAATTGAAGAAAATTCTAAGAGATCTGTTCTCAGTTCTTCTGGATAAATGCTCAGAAGGAGAATTGCTGGATCATATGATAATTCTGCTTTAAGTTTTTTGAGGAGCCTTCATACTGTTTTTATTGTGGCTGCATGTTACATTCCCACCCACAGTTCATAAGTATTCCAGTTTTTCCACATTCTTACCTGCATTATTTTATTTTTAAAAAATTAATATATATTTTTTAATTAATTACATTTAAAAATTGATATAATAGCTCCTAATAGGTGTGAGATGATAACTTACAGATTTGATTTGTATTTCCCCGATGATTGTGATGTTGAGCTCTTTAAATGCTTAAATACTTGTTGGCCACTTGTATATCTTCTGTGGAGAAATGTGTATTCAATTCCTTTTCCAGTTTAAAAAAAAAATGTTCATTTATTTCTCTTTTGGTTGTACCTTGCAGCCTCCTGTGGGGTCTTAGGTCCCTGGCATTGAACCCCTGCCCCTGCAGTGGAAGGGCGGAGCCTTAACTTCTGCCAGGGAAGCACCCTTTTCCAGTGTTTTAATGGAGCTATTTGTTTTTCTGTTACTAAGTTATAGAAGTTTCTTATCTATTTTGAATATTAAGCCCTTGTCTGATGCGTAGTTCACGTATCTTTTTCTCCCATGCAGCAGTTTGCCTTTTGCCTTTGGATTGTTTCCTTTGCCCTACAGCAGGTCTTTAGTTTGACATAGTCCCTCTTGTGTATTTTTGCTTTTCTCACCTGTGCCTTTTCTGTCATGTCCAAGAAATCATTGCCAGTACCAATCTTATGAAGCTTTCCCCCTGTTTTCCTTTAGTTTTATCCCTTAAGGTGTTTTATCAGGGTTCTTTAAGGTTTAAGCACCTTAAAGCACCTTAAAAGGTGTTTTAAAGTTTTTAGTTTTATCCTTTAACGCAGTGGACCTTGGTTTCAGTCCCTAGTCCAGTGACTAAAATCCCACAAGTTGTGTAGCACAGCTGAGAAAGGGGAAGAAAAAATGTTACCTTTAAATCTTTAATACATTTTGAGTTAATTTTTGGGTGTAAGATAAAGGTCCAGTTTCTTGTGTGTGTGTGTGTGTTTCTAGCTTTCCCACATGATTTGTTGAAGAGATCATCCTTTTCCTATTGTGTAGTTTTGGCACCCTGGCAAAGACCATTTAATCATATATGCATGGGTATATTTGTGGGCTGTTTTTTCTGATCCATTGGTCTGTGTATACCCTTTTCTGAAAAATCTGATGAAAACCACTTATTGTTGTAAGGCCGGACCTGGGGGCCCATGATGGGCTGCCCCTCCTCTCCCTCCTGCCTGCTGGGGAAGTCCCTAACGGAAGGAGCCTCCCAGATCCCGGGGACCAATGACAGCACACTTCACCAGCTAAAGCCGCCCCACCCCAGCCACGTAGAAGGACCTGTCAGCCCGCGACGCCTCGGCCTGGCGACCTATCCGAACCCCCGTCCTTCTAGCCTGACCATCCCTCGCAACGAACATATAAAAACCACCCCCAACACGAACCGGGCCTGGACTTCCTTGACCTGCCTCGTTCGGGTCCAGGAACCCCGCCCGGGAACGCTTCCCCATTAAAGCCTGTTAGACACTCTTTTCGGTGTCCTGGTCGTCTTTACCTAACAATTGTCATGTAAAATACGTGTATGCACATGTGCCAGTTTATTCACACAATTCAGAAGATTAATAGTTTCTTTGAAGAAAAGCCATTAGACCTCAGGTCTTTAACTTGCTGGGTGACAGATATCTAAGCTTTCATCTCAGACACGCAACTAACCTCGTAGACTATGCACAAAACAATACCGATGACTTTAAGGGGGGAAGACAGTCCTGTCATGACTGTCCAATTCCCATTGGTTTTGTAAAATAGTGAGCTGAGTCTATAATTGTTATGTCCATAAGAGTGAAGGCTCATGAATGGTAAAGACAATTTTGGGAAACAACTCTGGAGATGAAATTATTCTAAAGCTAGAGTAATCAAAAGTGTGGTACTGGAAAAGGACAAGTTGACTGAGAGGAACTGGATGTAGAATCTAGGAAGAGAAATTTAGGAATCTGATAGATGGCAGAGGTAGCATTAGCAGTTATCTCCCATATCCTATGATAAACCATAATGGAAAAGAATATTAAAAAAAGAAAATGTGTGTGTGTGTGTGTAACCAGATCACTTTGTTACTGCTACTGCTAAGTCACTTCAGTCGTGTCCGACTCTGTGCGACCCCGCAGACAGCAGCCCACCAGGCTCCCCCATCCCTGGGATTCTCTAGGCAAGAACACTGGAGTGGGTTGCCATTTCCTTCTCCAATGCATGGAAGTGAAAAGTGAAAGTGAAGTCGTGTCCGACCCTTAGTGACCCCATGGACTGCGTTGAGTAACAGGAATTAACAATATTATAAGTCAGCTATACTTCAATAAAAATAGATAAGAAAAAAAAATATGTACAGTAAAAAAGAGATTAGCAGGTAAAGATTGAATTAATCATTCATTAAATGGTGTTTAGATATGAAAAAAATGATAGTAGATCCCTATTTTACCTTATGCAGTAACTTGCATAGATTAAAGATGACATATATAAAGCAAATCTTTAAAACTCTTAAGAGAAACTGTAGAAAAATATTTTTGTGATGTCAAGGATTTCTTAAGACATAAAAAGCACAAAGTTTAAAGGATAAAATTGATAAATTCAACTACAGTAACATTAAATACTTCTATTGACAAACGTCTCCATGAAGTAAAACACAAGTTGCTGATTATGAGGTTTTACATGTAACATCTAACCTGAAAAAGAATATACAAGGAGCACTGGGAAGAGAAACACCCAGTAGGAAAAAAAAAAAGGCAAAAATAAAGCATGGCTAAATGTGAATTTGTGTTGAGATTGAATGCTGGCCACTAGCTAGTCATTGTCTATGTTACCGTTAGCTGAAAGGCTTCCCGGTGCAGCACTCCTCTCCGTCCGTGGTGCTCCGTGAACTCCAGCTTGTGCGCACTGGAACTGCGTCCTTGATCTCCATGACTCTTGGGTAACGCGGTAGTACTGTGTGAAGGACTGCCGATGATACATTTTAATGAGATAATTCCTCAACTTTACACATACATTTGATTCGAGAACCCCGTGTAGTTAAGAGGTTTTCATTTTGTAACTTCTTGAGCACTTACCCTGTTCATTGTGGCTGTTACTGTCTCCTAAGGTACAGTGTTTTAATAACATGGTGCAAGGAAGGGTCTCAGAGAAACCAAAATACCCGTTTTGTTTATCCCGTGATATGAAGGATCATCTTTCAGAATTTTGACTTTGTATATTTAAAAAAATCTTTTAAATGTTTAGTAGAAGATGTCTATTACTAAAAGGTTCTTTTTCCCAATGTATTTTCATTTGCTTCATAGTCAACAAGATGTCATATCAGTAGCAACTGAGACTGCAGAATCAAACACTTCAGACTTGCCTTCATCAGAAGGTGGAGTTAGAGCATTGTGTGAGGTGAATAGTGCTGAGAGTAGTTGTACAGAAGAAAGAGATGTTGACCTAAAAGATAAATCACTGTAAGTATTTTACATGGTAGGATTTTAAAATTTGTTTTTAAAATTTTGATAATTTGTCATTAAGAAATGATGATAATGTTGTTTTCTTAAGGGATTAGGAGGGTACTAGAGTCTGACAAGTCTGAAAGCGACTTCACTTTCACTTTCCACTTTCATGCATTGGAGAAGGAAATGGCAACCCACTCCAGTGTTCTTGCCTGGAGAATCCCAGGGACGGGGGAACCTGGTGGGCTGCCGTCTATGGGGTCGCACAGAGTCGGACACTGAAAGGTTGTTGTTGAATCACGACACCGGGATTCTTGGCCCCCGGAGGAGAAGAATTCAATCTGGGGCCCGAGATGAGGCTTGATTGCTCAGAGCTTTTGTGTAGTTAAGTTTTATTAAAGTATAAAGGAGATAGAGAAAGCTTCTGACGTAGGCATCAGAAGGGGGCAGAAAGAGTACCCCCCTGCTAGTCTTCAGCTGGATGTTATATAGTCACCAGCAGTATGTTAATGAAAGAAAGGAATGTCTCAAAACATAGAATGGCACCAGGCCCCTCGCCCATAAGGTGCATTTTGGGATAATCTTGGCACCAAATGGTTTATCTTGGGCCATAAAAGGATTAACTTGAATCTTGAAGGAGGGCAGATCACCATACAAATAGCTTCATTTACATAGATTAGAGGAACAATATCGGAGCATAACATACTGGTTTATCAAGTAGGTTCTGAGCCCAAAAGGCGGAACCGACTTGAAGACAGAGTTTGGGGTAAATGCATAGTACATTAGCATAGCTTAAGATAAACATTTCCATAAGAAAAAGGCATTGGTTATCTCTAGGTTTGAGAATAGTTAACTTCAGGTGAGACTAGGTGTCATGGCAACACCGAATTTTAAGAGAAACCTCCTTTTAAATTTGTATAGAGAAGGAAAAAATATCTCTAGTTTGTTTCCTCCTGCCACTTAAGAGAGATAAAAATGTCTGACACTTGCAGGCTATTTCCTCCGTTTGGAGACCCTGGCCTTCCTGCCTGTTACCCTCTCAACACGACTGAAGTGACTTAGCAGCAGCAGCATAGACCATTTAGTATGTAATTGTACTGTGGCCTGAGGGACATCAAAGTTTTTATATTTTATTACAGAAAGATTATCTTTTATATCTGATATATAGTAGTTATAGGAGTTATAGCAAAGTGGTAACTTACAATGAAATTCTAGAATAATTTAGAAACCTAAATATTTGCTGTGAGATTTTACTTTTACTTGGTCTGAGTTATTTTTCATACCTGTTGTCAAAGTAGTAGATTTTGATATACTTTAAAGAGATTATGTGTTATGCTTGCTAGTGTGAAAATAATGGTTAAATTAATACCTTCAGTAAAAACAATAAAAGCACTGCAAGACTTTTCCTTTGAAAAGATATCTAAAATATTCAGATTTCCTTTTTGTCTCCTTTATAACTCCTCTGATGGGCTTAAAAGCTGTTTAGTTTATGAATTTTTATTTTCAGTAAAGCATGGTCACATTGAGAATCAAATTTATTTGTTTTTTTAAATTGTGTTTGGCCGAGTGGCTTGTGGGATCTAAGTTCCCCGGACAGGGATCAAACCTGTGCCCTGCACAGTGAAAGTGCAAAGTCCTAACTACTGGACTGCAGGTAATTCCCAAGACTTATTTTTTTCCAATAAAAATAGAAACTAGTCTTTGGAATAGGCAATATATTCCTGGGGTTCAAACATTCAAAAGTACAAGAAGTTATATAGTGAAGTATCTCTTCTACCATGGCCCCATTTACCCTAACAAGTAAATAGTGTTACTTATTTCTGACATTCTTTCAGAGATTAAAAATTGAAAATACAACCAAAAAAAAACTGACATTAAAGCTAATACCAATACACGAAGTACATATTTTTTTTTTTTAACTCTTTTCAAAAACTTAGTGGTAGCATAGTATACTTGCTGTTTTGCAAGTTTTTGTCTTATATCCTCATATCTTTACGTAAAGGCCTTCTTTATTCTTCGTATAGTTGCATACTGTTCTGTTGTATGGATGAATTACAGTTTATATTATCTGTGCCCTGCTGATGACTCTATATGTTGTTTTTACAGGCAGTGCTTAGAAACTTATACCTCTGCCCTTTCACCTTTGTGCAGTGTATTTGTAGGTTAAGTTTCAAACATGAAATTGCTAGCCCAAAGGATATATTTGTATGTGAGTGTGTGTACATTTATATACATTTGTAATTTTAATAGATACTTCCAAAATGCTCTTCCTAGGAGTTATTCTGGTTTATATTTCCACTAACAACATAAATGTCTCCCTTACCAACAGTGTTACAAACTTGGATTTTTGCCAGTCTTGATAGATTGTAAAATAAAGTAGTGTCTCAGTGTGATATATCTACCTCCTCCTCCTTTTTGACCAGGCGTGTGTAATTTTTTTATTTTTTTTCCCTTCAGTTGCTTATTTAAAAATTTTCTGTACCTAACGAAATGTCAAAAGAATGGAATAATGAACATTTGTATATGATTCCCCTTAGAGTCTCTGATTCTTAATATCATTTCACATTTGTGCTTACTTGCTCTACTTTTAATTGGTATTCAATACGTTTCTCATTGGGAGTGAAATTGAGCATCTCTTCACATTTCAAACCTATCTTTATTTTTATTTTTTTTGTGAATTCATACCCTTTGTCCAGTTTTCTGATGAGTTATTATTGGTGTTATTTTGTAGGAGGCCTTTACATGTTAGAGAGGTTATTCTTGTAATATGAGTAGTAAAACATGCCTTGGTTTGTAGTTTGACTTCAACATATCTTTTGGCCATGTAAAAGCTTTTTATTTTTATATTGTCAGATTTCTCTCCTTTTCTTTTTTTTTCCTCTTATGGCTCCTGATTTCCTGATTTTTTAATCAAGTTTTAGAAAGGCTTATCCTGTTTCAAATTTGTAAAAGAATTGATTCATTTTTTCTCTGTGGTTTGACTTAAATCTTTGATTCATTTGGAATATATTGCAAGTACAATGCAAGGGATGAAACTTATTTTTTGTTCCCTAGTATTACTAGTTTTCCTGTCACCATTTAATTGAATATTTATTAAAAAGATATATTACTTTTGTGTTCATTTCATTCTATTTTGAAATGCTAACTTTATTGTATGCTAAAATCTTATGTATTTTCAAGTTATCGTTTTTGTTGTTTCAGTTATCTGTTATTCATGTATTAGTACCATAATATTTTAATTATCAATGCTGAGTGTTGTAAATATCTGATAAAACAAATTAGTAATCCTTCAGTGCTCTTCTTGTTCCGTTTTCTTTGCTACTTTTATTGTAAATAAGCTTAAAAGAGTTCTTTTCTAGCTCTAAATGAATTTTTAAAGAATTTTCCAGAATTTATTTAATATGTCTGCATGTTGGTAAAATTTGAAGGATGTTAATTTTCTAGGGAACCTGATCAAACAGAAACTATTAAACCAATGACAAGAGGACGACTCCAGAGACCTAAACCCAATTTATCGAGGGCAGTTGGGAAGAAATCAGTTCTTTCACGAGGTAAAACAGATGCAGAGGACAAGAGTTTACATAAAGAAACTCCTGTTGAAAAGGTATGGAGTAAGAGGCATAATGGAAATTAAAATTATAAAGTATTTTCCTAAGTAGTTGGGAATAAAAATGTTTAACTTGTAATTACAAAGTAAATGATAATAAAGCCAAGATATAAGAAATTCACACATTAATAAATTGTCTTACTAGCCTCATACCTTTTCTTTAGAATGTCGGATATATCATTTTGAACATCCTTAGTAGTGATAAAGCTATCTTTTGTTTACTTATATAAGATTTTTATTAAAAGTATTTTTTAAACCAGCTATAGTGAAATTATACCCACAACTCTCTTTTCTAAACACAGATATATTCCTCTGTCTTTCCTTTATAGATTTTCTCTTTTTATGAAAATAAACATTTCTGTAGTTTTTAGTTATAACATCTATTACATTTAAAACTTTTTTCTCTGAAACTATTAATTTATACTCTCTTGGGGTTAGTTGTTTTCTTTTTTTAGTTGGTCTTTTTAATAGCTGCATCAGATGAACATTATTATTACTTTACCTGCCATTTCTTGGTGTTTAGGTTGTTTCCATTTTTTTTTAACTCTATAAGTAAAAGCAGTTTTGTAAATAGCAAAGAATAAATTTCTAGAGGTGGTAGGGATTACTTGGCCATAGTATTTAAAATGTATTTTTGGCTCTTGTTATATATTAACAAACTGACAGTCAAAAAAAAAAGAATCTTAGAAACTTGCTTACAGTCCAGTGGTTAGAACTCGGTGCTTTCACTGCCTGCCTGGGGAATTAAGAACCCACAAGCCATGCAGCGGTCCCCCCAAAAATCTATTTACATTTCTGTAAGCATTATGAATGTTTGCTTCATTATATCTTTGCCAGTATTATATTATTAAAAATGCTTTATTTTTGCTAAAATAATTCTTTGAATTTTAGGCTGCTCTTTTCCTTTTATGTGAAATCTTTCCATACTTTTTATAATGTAGTTATATTATTATATTCTCATAAGATGTTTTTATGTTCTAGAAAATTGGGAAAATACAGACTTATGTAAAAATTAAAATAGAAATTAATTGTTTAATCCCATGCAACCGTTTTAGGATATATCCTTCCAACTTTTTTTTTTTTCCCCAAAGTTGAGTAGTATTGTTAATTCAGTTTTGTATACTTTGGTATTTTAACGTTTCATAAATATTTTTTCACATCATTAAATGTCTTTTGAAAACATGATTTTTAGTGAATTCATCATTTCATAAAATTCTATCAGTGAGTGTAACTAAATTTATTTAACCATTTATTCATTATTGGATATTTGTCAGTTTATAGTATTTGCTGTTTTGCATAATGTTCCAGTGACCATCCTTGAACTTAAGTTCATTGTCTAAATATTTTCTTAGAGTAGCATCTAAGAATATAAACATTATTAAAGCTCTTGATAGATATTGGTAAGGATATATCAATTTGTGCTTCTATTAGTAATGTATGAGATTATATGTTTAAAATGTTCTCATCTGTGTTTATGATTTTAACAGCTCTCTTCTAATAATTAGAAGTACAAAAAAGAGAAATTTTGTTATTTCCACTTATTTATTAAAAGTTTTTATGTTAAGTAGATTAAATATAAAAATTAAATTTGTAGAGCCCCATGGAAAAGGATGGTATTTCTGGAATGGAGAATACAGAGAAAGGGAACCGAGAACCTGACACTGTATCTAAGTAAGTATTTAGGAAATAGGATAAAAATAGTAACTCTTAGGAATGATTGTAATGGCTTGTTTTCTACTTCCTAATGTCTGAATTTTATTTTCAGCTAGTGTAATTAAGTCCATTTTTAATTATAGGGATTGTTGAAACATTTAATAATGCTATTTATGCTTGGTGTTACAAGCATAATAAATATGCTTAAATAAATTATGGTGTGGGTCCACTAGTTAACCAAATCTTGTTAGATAAATTAATGGTTAAGAAGTTTGATGATGGATAATTTTATTTGTAGCAAGGGGTTTCAAAAGGGCATGTTTAGGGGAATTCCCTGGTAGTCCAGTGGTTCGGCCTCTGTGCTTCCACTGCAGGGTCACACATTCAGTGCCTGGTTGGGAATCTAAGATCCTACATGCTGCTCGGTGTGGCCAAAAACAAAAAAACAACAGGATATTTAATGTGGAGTGAGAACTAGAATAGGTCTTGGTCCAATATAAATCTGAACCAGTGGATTCAGAACTGTGTATTTATGCCATAATCTGTGTCTAATGCCCTGAAGGTGTATGTTACACAGTGGTATCCTGAGTGGGTAATAATATTCCATACTTGTCAGGTATAGATTTTTTCCAATTTTGTGGTGAAAAAATGCGTTTTTATTGTCATGCTTCTAGGACTGTGTCTGTTCTAGAGAGTTAAGATATTAGAGGTATGTGTATCTTTGCAGGTGTTCTTGACACTTGTGAATTATTTTGTATTTCCAAATGGTTTACTTATTTATACCTGGGAGAAAGTACTGAAAATAAGTCTCTCTGTGATATACAAATAATTATGTGACTTCAGAATAACCATTGATTTTATTCCTTTGTAATTACTCTAGTTTGAGTGAAAAAACTTGTCTGCAGGAAGATGATCAACCAAAGGCTTTCAGACCTGCACGGCTAATGCGGGGCTTATTACAAAGGCCGAAACCAAATGTAGGTAAAGCTGCTGAAAGAAAAGGAACTCTTACATCACAGGAAAAGCCCGGTGCCAGTATAGAAAAGAATGAAAATGAATCCTGCATCAACAGAAATGTAAGTACTCTGATGCCCTCCAGTTTTTTGCTAAATAAAACTTAAGCCTCCTTTCATCTCCCGTTTTAAAACATCAGTATTATACAATTATCTACACTGTTCTTTAAATTTAATGCCCGTATGTCATAGCCAGAAGCTTTGCTGATGTGAAGTCACTTAGCTCTCAGCTCTGTGGATTTTAAGCGTTTATATGGTGAATCATCTGCTTTTACCTTGTGCATGTTTGGACTTGCCTTTTCCCCTCATCACTCAGCAGGTGTGATTACACTTCCCTTTTGAAGGGAATTACAGGATTATACTTCTCTTTCAAAAATATAGGTAGGTGTCTGAATTTTAACACCGACTTAAACAAAATAGAATGTTAAAAGCTCCCTGTATAATATTCCAACAACAAAGATTATAAATTTTAGATATTTACATAATAACTGATCTTTGTGATAAGAGTAAAAATTGGTATGGTTTGAGATTGGAATTTCTTTTGTAGTAATTCCCAAGGTCTCTAATGTGATTATAATAATCCAAAAGATTTAGAAAGACAGAACCCACGGAATAATTTTAATGGATTACTTGCTTTCTGACTGGGAAGAAAAGAATAGGGGCTTTGAGATGAGATAAAAGGTGTGGCTTATGAAATTTTTCTATATCTTAAGAAAAAAACATTAAAAAGTGCCTCTTAGGAAATTCCCTGGTGATCCAGTGGTTAGGATTCTGTGCTTCTGCTACTGGGGACCTGGGTAAGATCTGTTAGGTATACAGCCCAGCCCGGAAAAAAAAAGTGCCCCTTGAATATCATTTTACAGTTTTGAAATGTTTACCATTTTCCTTGTACTCAAATTGTACATAATTTTCAATGAAATCTTTTATAAATGGGTGTTTCATTCTAAGACCTAAAAGTTTTTTAAAAATGTGTTTGTTTTATTAAGACTCCTGAACAGATAGAAGATCAATCATGTAAAAATTTTGAGTGTGAAGACATTGCATCACTACCTGAAAAAAAAGACAGTTCCTTTCAGAATGTGCAGTCAGATGAGCCCAAGGCTGTTAATGAATGTCTGAGGTAAGCATCGTCTTATTGATGATATGATATTTGAATTATATGTAAAGTTTTAGAAATTATCAAACATTTTTTAAAAACAATAGCAAATCAGATTGATTTGTTATCTGTTTACCGAGTTACATAATATTTGCAAACATACATTCACCTTTCAAGGCAGTTTATCTCACTGCCTTCATGTTGATTTCTCACTTATGGTATGGGTATTTTGATGAATTTTACCCATCACAAATTAGACCTTGAGTTATTAATAACATGGAAAGTTATTAATAATGTCACTTGAGAAGCATATTAAGTTATATGCCTATATCCAAATGTGAAAATGCTACTTACTTTAGTATTGGTTTCTTTAGACTTAGATTGATCACACATATGTAAATCATATGTAATACTTACATGTATAAATTGATACCTTTTTACAGCCAGAGTTCTCTGTATTTGTTATTTCGCCTCTGGAGGATACCAGACTAGATCAACAGAACTATTAGTATGCTTTAAATTTTTTTTTCTTTTTGGGAATATTCAGTGCACAAAAGTAGTGAGAACAGAATAACAGATTCCTGTGTACCTACTATCTAGTTTCAGCAGTTACTTATATTTTACCAATTTTTGCATTCACGGTTTGGCCTATTGTATACCGTATTAAAGCTATATGAACCCATTTAAATACTACCTAACCTATGAGTAAACGCTAGGTTTCCTGAACTACTCAAAAGGTCTCTGTTATAAGACAAAAAAATTCCTTTATTCCTCTCTTTTTTCTCTATTCCTTTGCTTCTTACTTCCCTCTCTGTATCCTCTCCCTATATCCCCAACCTGCTTTGCCATAGAAATTCTGGGTGGAGCCCCTAGACAGACAACTGCACTGCTGCTGCTGTTGAGTTGCTAAGTTGTGCCTGACTCTGCGACTCCATGGACTGTAGCCCACCAGACTTCTCTGTCCATGGGATTTCCCAGGCGAAAATACTGGAGTGGGTTGCCATTTTCTTCTCCGGGGATCTTCCTGACCCAGGAGTTGAATCTGCATCTCCTGCGCTGGCAGGCAGTGGCTCTTTACCACTGAACCACCTGGGAAGGCTGAACAGTTGTATTATTACATATCTCTGATACAAATATTAATTACAGCCTGTCACTGTTGAAAAAAATTTAGGGACTGAAAAAAAGAGAAATATCCCTACAGGCAAATGCCCCAGAAAAGGGCAATAATGTAGGTGAAATGGAGACAGATATGAAAGAAACTGGAAGAGAGATTTCCCCAAGGGAGAAGATACTGGAGTTGATGGATGCCACTGAGGAAGTAGATTTAGAAGAGACTGAAAGAAGAGAAATATCTACACCAAAGAAAGGCCTAGGAGATCAAAATATTAACCAGTCACTGGGTGGTTTTTCATTCAGTTCTATATTTTTATTGGTTTTACCACCTATTACTATGATAAAGCACAAAACAGAGTGTGCTGCTGCTTTTTTGGAAAATAAGGTACTTGTAGTAGGTAATGATTGTTATGTGCCCAGTAGCATTCAGCAGACTGCAAGATGTTGTTTATTTTCTCTTTTGTTTCATTCCCAGTTTATATTATGAAATCACAAGCTTTTAGAGAAATGACTATACAGGAAATCTCAGTTTGAATTGTTTTTAAAAAGTGAGGAGGGATAGTCTTAGTTTTTAGTCGTAAGATTGTATCTTATTCAAATTATACCTCCATCCAGCTACTTGAGATCTTGTTTAGTTCTGACCATATAAATGAGTTCTTTAACTCTTATCCAGGCATCTGTCTGGATAAAGGATAGTAAGAGTGAAAAGGTAGGGATAGCAGATACAAATTGATTTAACTCCAAGTAGAGAATGGAAGAGTCTTTCTCAGTAGGTATTTGCCAACATTGATGTGGATGACAGCGAGAGACTATTCAGGCCCAATTTGCCATTTTTCTAACTGACCTAGGGCTTCTGTGGAGACTCAGACAGTAAAGAATCTGCCTGCGAAGCACCTGGGTTCAATCCCTTGGTCAGAAAGATCCCCTGGAGAAGGGAATGGCTGCCCACTCTAGTCTTCTTGTCTAGAGAATTCCGTGGACAGAGGAGTCTGGTGGGCTGTAGTCCATGGGGTTGCAAAGAGTGGTATACAACTGACTGACTAACACACTTTCACTCATTGACCTTATTGATAGATTTAATTATTTTTAAAACTTACTGTAATTTCCAAGGATGGAATTTTTTTTCTCTCCTTTAATTTTAAAATTTGGCCCAAAGAGTCCTGGTGCTTCATTAATTTTTTTTGTTAATTTGAGAGTTCCTGATTTTTCAGTAGTTGTTTCTTAATGATCACATCTTCAGTTGACAGGTTTAAAATTTGATTGTGTGTGTGTTTTCTTTCTTTCTTTTTTTTTTTTTTTTTTAGTATTCAGGAGGATAATAGAGCAAATAAAGATGTTCGAATTCCAAAGACTCGATTTCAGAAACCAAAGCCAAATATAGGGAGGAGAACTGGAAGAAGAGGAATTTCCTCAAAGGAAGAGGTACCAAAGGAGGTAATTGCCTCTGAGGAGATGACAGCAGCTTTGAGAGAAACTGCAACACTGGAAACCTCACTAAGGGAGAAGGAACCTGTGGAGACTAATACTACTAAGGAAATGGAGTCAGATTTAAAAGAAATTGGAAGAAAAGACATCTCTTCCAGGGATATAATGCCAGAAATGAGTGATGTCGCTGTGGAAATGGAGACAGATTTGAAAGAAACTGAGAAAAATGACATCTCTCTCAGGGAAAAAATGCCAGAAATAAGTGATGTCACTGTGGAAATGAAGACTGATTTGAAGGAAACCGAAAAAAATGACATCTCTCCCATGGAGAAGATACCAGAAATGATTGCTGTCATTGCAGAAATGGAAACAGATTTGAAAGAAACTGAAAAAAATGACATCTCTCCCAGGGAGAAAATACCAGAAATGAGTGATGTCACTGCAGAAATGGAGACAGATTTGAAAGAAACTGAAAAATATGACATCTCTCCCAGGGAGAAAATGCCAGAAATGAGTCCTATCATTGCAGACATGGAGACAGATTTGAAAGAAACTGGAAAAAATGACATCTCTCCCAGGGAGACAGTACCAGAAATGATTGATGTCACTGCAGAAATGGGGACAGATTTGAAAGAAACCGGAAAAAATGACATCTCTCCCAGGGAGGAAATACCAGAAATGAGTGATGTCACTGTGGAAATGAAGACTGATTTGAAAGAAGTTGGAACAAATGACATCCCTCCCAGGGAGAAAATGCCAGAAATGATTGATGTCACTGCAGAAATGGGGACAGATTTGAAAGAAACCGGAAAAAATGACATCTCTCCCAGGGAGGAAATACCAGAAATGAGTGATGTCACTGTGGAAATGAAGACTGATTTGAAAGAAGTTGGAACAAATGACATCCCTCCCAGGGAGAAAATGCCAGAAATGATTGATGTCACTGCAGAAATGGGGACAGATTTGAAAGAAACCGGAAAAAATGACATTTCTCCCAGGGAGGAAATACCAGAAATGATTGGTGTCTCTGTGGAACTAGAGACAGATTCGAGAGAAACTGGAAAAAATGACATTTCTGCCAGGGAGAAAATGCCAGAAATGAGTGATGTCACTGCAGAAATGGAGATAGATTTGAAAGAAACCAGAAGAGAGATTTTCCCAGGGGAGGAGATAACAGTGGTGACTGAGGCCACAGAGGAAAGAAAGACAGATTTGGAAGAGACTGAAAGAAGAGAAATGTCCCTAGAGGAAAATGTCCCAGAGGAAGTTGATAGTATTTGTGAGGTAGAAACAGATTTGAAAAAAACTGAGAGAGAAATTTCCCCAAATGAGGAGATAGCAGAGATGCCTGATGCTGCTGAGGAAGTAGAGACAGGTCTAGAAGAAACTGATAGAAGAGAAATATCTACACAAAAAAATGCCTCAGAGGTCAAAACTGTAGGTGATGAAATGGATATAGATTTGAAAGAAATTGGAATAGAAATTTCCCCAAGGGACAAGATATTATTGGGGATCAGTGCCACAGGGGAAAGAGAGACTGATGTGGAAGAAACTGGGCAGACAGACATTTTCCTGATGGAGAAAGCATCAGCAAAGGTGGCTGCCACTGAGGAAATAGAGGCAGATTTGAGAGACACTGGAAAAGAAATTTCCGTGACGAAAAGCAGATCAGAAGAGATCGAGAAAAGCGTGGCAGATTTGAAAAACGTAGAAAAAATAGACATTTCCCTAAGGGAAAAAGAACCAGAGGAGACTGGGACCTCAAGTCGAGCTGAGGCAGATCCCTTGCAGGCCAGCAGTGGTGACTCCAGCACTGTGCCTTCACTGACTGAGAGAGTATGTATTTTTCTGTCCTTTTTGGAGAAAAGTTATCAAAGTAATTCCAGGATTATTGCCCTTAAATCCAATAACATATAAAATCACTAAAATTTTTTAATTGTGGAGAAGTTAGTGTTCTTAATGTCAATTTAAAGTTACTCTTAGATAAAAGGAGTATAGGAAATTGGACTGAATTTTTCTAACGCTGGTGTGAACATACAGTGGTATTGTCTTTTGACCGTACCTGTATCAGGTTTTCTCTTTATTTCCTGCCCCACCTCATTTCACTTTACTTTTAAAAGTTCCTTTTATTAAAAGTTTCCAGTTCATTGAAGTTGAAGATATTCTAACATTTTCTAGTTTCCTAACTTTTTTTTAGATAGGTAATGGCATTTGTAATTTGGAAAAAACATAATGTGCAATACATAGAAAGACTTTCTTAAATTCTGTGTTTCAACATTTGTAAATTAAATTTCATTTTATTTAAAAATGAAAAACCTCCAAACTTCTATATTTTTAAAGACAATAGAATATATAGGCTTTTGTTTGAAATGTATGACATGGCCAAGAAGTTGATTTCGGTTTTACCATAAGCTCTTTTCTCATAGAAAAATCTGAACGAACTTTTTGGCCAACCCAGTATATATGCTGATTTATTTCCAGGACTTGGGCAGGGAAGTGCTATCTGCTGTGGTTCATACATCTGTAGAAGAAAAAAATTCTGAAAAGGAAGTGTCAAGTCAGTTGAGTCATTTGAACATTTCTTCTCAGTCTTCTGAACTTGATAAAATAGAAGACCAGAGGAAGCGACCTCCAAGTGTTCCAGAGCAGTTTTCAGATGTTAATATAAGGTACAAGTATATAGGTCTGTGTGCTTTTGAAGAGAAAGATATAAAGTTATATTTGCAGATTATGTTAAACTAAGGTTTTAAGACATACCATCTGTAGCACAGTGTTGAAAATTTTAAGCTGGTTTGGGGGAAAACTGGGAGAGGTTTGAGGTCATTTTGACAGCAGATTGTGAGAATCACCAACATACAAAATTGTGTGTAACACATACTTTTAAGTCAACAAACCTGTATTTTCTTTGTGCAAAGATGATAGAATTTCTGGGCTTATTCCTGGAATGTTTTTCAGGATCTGCCAAATAGTCCGATTTGCTTTCCTGTTAAAACTTAGAATTAAATATTTACTGCCAGTCTCTAAGGTTGTCCTAAGACCCCACTCCCACTGCCCCTTTATTTCATCCTAAAGCTTGATAATCCTTGTTCCAAAAGCAAATCTCTTCCTCAAGAACAGACACCATGTGAAGTTAAGCTGACACCCTTTGTGAGAAGTAGATTCAAAAGACCTAAACCAAACTTAGCAAGAGCAGCTTCAAAAAGAGAGACTACGAAAGCAGAAAAGCATGCACCTGGGAAGGAGGTGGAAGCTGATGAAACAGAGACGGTTGTGATACAGCAGAACTGTGAACAAATGAGTACTCTCCCTTCTCAACTTGTGAGTGTTATTTAAAATGGAGGTTTTCTGTTTTAGTTATTACAGTTATTAAAAGAAAACATTTGGAGTGAAAGTTTGCAAATATTTTCTCATGTTATTTTAGAAAATGTATTTGTTTGACTGCGTTGGGTCTTAGTTGAGCCCGTGGGTGTTTTGTGGGCTTCTCTCTAGTTACAGTGCATGGGCTTAGCTGCGCCGAGGCATACAAGGTCTTGGCTCCCTGGTCAGGAATCGAATCTTGAGTTCCCTGCACTGGATGGTGGATTTGTAACAACTGGGCCACCAGGGAAGTCCTTCTCATGTAATTTTTACTGTGTTTGATATTATCGTTGCTGTACTTAATGTACCTCATTATTCCACATGGTTTTTGTAAGAATCTCAAATCTCTGATGATGGACAAATATCAGGGGAAGGATTTTAAGAAGCCCCAGCTGTAGTTCAAGTTATTGAGCTACATTATGTGACCTAAAGTTCATTATGTGACCATAAGCCATATAATGCGGCCACTTTCTTCACAGGGAGATTGAGAACGACAATCCCTCTTTATTTCGCTCTGTTGTGAAAGTGAAATAAAAAGTTAAAAGCTTGATATGAGTTAAAGGAGATAATTTTTATTTACTTGATTAATGTAGTCTATAAGAGATCAAGTATGATACAGCATCAGAAACCTTGAAATGAAACATTCACACTGATAAGTTGAGTGCTGTAAATTTACAAAGTACTTTTTTGAATTAAAGTTCTTTTACAGCTTAACTTAATTCTTACTATACTTGAACATTTGTGCTTTTTCCTCCTAATCTTATATTTAAAAAAGATACATCATGGAAATTCCCTGGCAGTCCAGTGGTTAGGATTCTGTGCTCTCACAGCTGAGGGTCTAGGTTCAGTCTCTGAGGAACTAAAATTCCATAAGCTACATGGCATGACCCCCTCCTCAACCCTCTAAATCACTTTTTGTTGATTATTTTACCTAATTATAAAAAATTTCAAAAAAAAAAAAATCATCTAAAAAGTTAGTCCTTTATAATGTTCCATCTCTTCCTCCCAAGTTAATCCCAAGTAGCAATTTTAAATATATCTACCTAAACTTTTCTGTATAGATACTTATTTTTATAAATAATAGAATGTGTTGGTATTTTCATTGTTTTCTAAAAATAGCATCATATCTTATAATTTTTTTTCATGTACAATATTGTGAACATCTTTTTGGATCAGTATATACAAGTTAAACTTTTAAGTCACTGTACTATTACATTGTAAAGAAATTATAATTTATTCAGTTGCCTACTGATTTGTCTTATTTCCAGTTTTTTTTTTCTTTTCTTTTTTGGGGAGCTATTATATTGCTACAATAAATATCCTTGTTATAATTTCTTAGGTCCTTATTTGAATGTTTTTATAAGATACATTTTTAGAAGTAGAATTGCTGGGAATTATTGATTGATACTGCCCTATTGTCTACGAAGACTGTATCAATTTGTTCTTCTAATCGTTTAGTAAGTTATTTCCCTATACTTTTACCAACCCTCGATGAAATTTTTTTTATCTACCTTCTAGGATGTGGCTTCTCTAATGACATCAAGAGAGAAAGACAAATTAGATCACGGTCCAGAGGAGACTGTGATATTACCATGTGTGCAGACTGAAAAGGACCTTTCACCTTTGAGTTCTTGTGAATCTAAAGAGGAGTCTCAGTCTACACAAGCCCAGGAAAAGAAATTAGTTGTCTCTATGGGGTAAAAAGTGATAGTTTTTAAAAAATCTAAAATAGAATCATTTCAAGTATTCATTTTTTTTTTAAGATGTGTTAGTGTAGTTTAAAAGTGAGTATCAGGAGTAGTTGGTTTATTTTTTATTCATGTGGCAGACTGCCTAGAAGAGAAAATCAGTTTTACTTCAACATGTTTTAACACTTGCCTGCTTGTATTCACTGTTAGCTGCTTAGAATCTTATGCAAAGCAATGAATTTAAAAAATATGTGTGTATAAGATATGTATTCATTACCTCTTTAAAAATTTTAGTAAGGTACATATGGGCTTCACCAATGGCTCAGTGGTAAAGAATCCGCCTCCCAATGCAGGAGATGCGGTTTTGGTCCCTTGGTTGGGAAGATCCCCTGGAGAAGGAAATGGGCAGCCCACTCCAGTATTCTTGGCCTGGAAAATCCCATGGACAGAGGAGTCTGGTGGGCTATAGCCCGTGGCGTCAGGGAAGAGACACGACTTGGCGACTAAACAACAACAAAGATACATATAAAATTTACTATCTAACCGTTTTTAAGTGTATTGTCCAGGGGCATTAAGTACATCATCAGTGTATTATACACCATCACCACCATTTATCTCCAGAACATTTTTCTTCCCAAACTGAAGCTCTATTCCCAGTAAAGAGGAGCTTCCCATTGCCCCTTTCTCCAGTCCCTGGCAGCCACCATCGTACTTTCTATTACTATGAATTTGGATATTGTAGGTAACCTCACTACCTTTTGAGAATTGAAATAACTTTTTTTTTAATAAAATGAGATATAATCAGAAAGTAATTTAATTTTCCTTTACTATACAAAATGTTTTTATAGTTTTATTAGGTTCAAATTTTATATTTTTACAGTAATTTTCATTTTTTACAATCAAGCTTTCTCGCTTTTCTCCTGTCCCCTTTTCTAGGACTCATAATATAAACACTTTTGAACAAGGAATAAAGGAAAGGGTTATCCAATCTGCTCCACTAGTAAGGGGTCGACTTCAGAGACCCAGACCAAACTTAAGAAAGGTGGGCCAGAGGCAAGTAATAGAAAAAAGTGAAACCAAAGAAACAACTAAGGAAGAAAAGACGCTACAAAAAGATGAAACTGGAGAGAAATTCCTGACTGTGGTGAGTTATTGCTGTGTAATTAAATCAAGCTCTTTAATGCATATTAGAATATCAAATGGTACCTCAGACTTGGTTTAGAATGTAAGTACCTGATATTTACTCTAGTTAATTAATACATAACATGTTTACTTTTGTTTCAGATTTACTATTGTGGATTTCTTTTTTTTAATGAAAATAGATTCCCCCTCTCCCCCACTAACAAACCTATTAATTACAAAAATGTTCAATCAATACAAAATAATGTAATAATTACCCCAAAGTCTCACCACTCTGAGCCAACCACTGGAAACCTTTTGATATATCTTACTAAATCTATCTCCATGCATGCATGTGTGCATACTTACATAGATTTATATAATAAAACCATTGTATGCATATTATTTTGTGACTTACTATTTTTCGCTTATTATACCAAGTGGTTTTCCATGTCATGAAATAGAAAGTTACATAATTTTTAACTGCTGGGTAACATTCTACTAATTTGAATGACAATTTAATCAATTTCTTATTAATGGAACTTTTGATATTAGAAAGAAATCTTAGGCAGTTCAATGCCCCATTTCAACAGATCTTGTTTTTCTGTTCTTTTTTTCCTCTGCTCAAGGAACATCTACATTTAAAATAAAGTGATTGTAATCCTCATTTGCTCCCTCCCTCAATTAAAACCAAACGTATTGAACTCTTTGGGAAGGAGACTCACAATAATTGGTTATTGTAGTTTTTAAAGCATTACATGAATGTATTACTGCAGTAATTGGAAATTTCTCTGTGAATTGGCAGTTTTGTTTTGGGCAGCAAAACATGAACATTGCATACACAAGTTTGCGATTTCATTTTAAAAACCTAAATACCTTTCTTAATGATGGAAATATTTTAGGAAGTATGTTCTGTTGCTAAAAAAATAACCCCAAAACAACTAATATAGTTTTGTCATTTCAGCCAAATTCTCAAATTGCAACTGAAATTGAAGTTGTATCCTCTGAAGTGTCAGAAGGCAGAATGTCTGAAAACCAGAGCCACGTTCTTTTAGAAAATGTTCATATTAACAAAGTAGATATTTTAGATGAAAAGATGAGGTGAGTTTGCTTTTAATCAGAAAATCATAAAACCTTTCAAAGATAAAGGTTGGATATTTGAATAATTGGTTTTATATAATTTCACATTTCATAAGTTTTATGAAAGAAAAATAAGTATGAAATTAGAATATTTTAAATCTCCTTCTTGGGACTTGCCTGGTGGTCCAGGGACACAGGTTCGATCCCTGGTTCTGGATCACATGCTGCACAGCAGCCAAGCCTGTGCACCGCAAATACCAAGCCTGCGCTCTAAAGCCCACGTGCCCTGGAGCCTGTGCTCCCCAGCGAGAGAAGCCCCCGCAGTGAGAAGCCTGTGTAGTGCAACTAGAGAGCAGCCCTGCTCACTGCAACCAGAGAAGGCCCGTGCGCAGCAGTGAGGACCCAGCACAGCCAAAAATAAGTAAAAATTTAAAGAATCTGCTTCTTCAGATACCGTAAGAATTGTGGGACTGGTGTTCTCTTAGTTTATAACTTAGCTGAGAAGTTTGGCAAGCATCCTCATTTTTAAAGTAAACTTTTATGGGAGAAGTTCTTAAGTTCTTTGCATCTTTAGAAATTTGCAACCGACTGATAAAATTCATAAGTAGGAATACTGTAAAATACTTCCTATACTTCCTATGTGCTGTAAAATACTCCCTATGTGCTGTCCTTAGAGTTTATTAGTTTTCCTCCAGAACGTTTTCAGCACTCGCACACTGAGTTTTGAACATTCTAGCTTTAATTATATGGAATTAACTTGATTTTTGGGAAATGAAAAAGAGATGGTGCTGTATCATTTTTTCACTCTCTGTGAAGCTGTAAGAGTAGGATTTGGGCATGATGTCATCTGTTTGAACGAGTTATGCTGTTGATTTAGCTTAACTTTATACAGTCTACTTTCACTAAGGCAGACTTCTTACATGAAGCATTTACTGTTTTAGTATGAATTTCTGTCATTTCTTTTGTTTCCCTGTATGTGTGTGTGTGTATCTTGAAAAGCCTTTTTAGATTTGTTTTTCTTTTAAGACTAAGTCTTTCATTTTCATTAGCAAGTGATAGAGAATGCTTCATTGCAAGAGTCCCCTTGGAGAAAAGCCCTAAATGAAGCGCAGGAGCAAGTCAAGGGATCTGTGGGGAAAGAGGGAACGCAGTTGAGAAGTACTTCAGGCAGAATCATGTCTGACATGTTTGAGGGCCAGCAAAGGGGGCCAGTGTGAAATGGGAAGAGAAGAGAGGAGCAGTGATATGAAAGGTAAAGACCGAGTGGAGTGGGAGAAGCACAGGTTATGTGGGGCCACTGTCAGGCTTTTGATTTTTACTCTAAATGAGCCTTTAAAGACTAGTGACCTTTGAGTTCAGCCTTTCCTAATACCTCATTTCTGATTGACTGTAATTTATAATAGATCCAGAGGACTTAAATGGCTTGCCCAGAGTAACATTGGCAAGTTAGTTTTTAAACTTAATGTTTTTAGAATTTATGACTTTTAGACTAGCAGATTCCTTTTTACACTCAGCCTTCATACTTTTTAATGAGCGAGATCAAACTTTCAAATTTCTATATGGAAACCCCTTGCTCACCCGCCCCTTTTAGTTTATTTAGTTAGTTTTGGCTGCACTGGGTCTTTGTTGCTGCCAAGAAGGCTTTCTCTGGCTGTGACGAGTGGGGGTCACTCTTCATTGCGGTGCTTGGGCTTCTCGCTGGGGGGACTTCTCTTGCTGCAGAGCACAGGCTTTAGGCTCACAGGCCTCAGTAGCTGTGGTGCATGGGCTTAGGTGTTTTCCAGCCTGTGGAATCTTCCCAGACCAGGGATTGAACCCAAGTCCTATGCATTGGCAAGTGAGTTCCGATCCACTGTACCGCCAGGGAGGTTCCCCACCCTCCTTTCCAGCTTTGAGCTTTACCATTCCTGATACTTTCTTCAGAGTATATATGCAGTCTAGTTTTAAAGTTAGCATATTCTTATGTCCAGCAGTTTTTTACCTCTTTTACCCCCAGTAGCAGATTGAGCTTATATATATATTTAATAATTAAGTACCTTTGTAGAATCACATTTGATTGTAAGTTACTTATACTTGAATATAACATGTTTTCCCAAATACCTACACTGGTAATGCCTACACTGGAATGTATTAGCTAGCATCATAACCTTGTTAGAACGTCTTATGAACTTCCTTGGTGTTTCACTGCTGGATGAACTTAGCAGGATTGGAGCATTTAGAAATGTAACTACTTTGTCTTCTAGGTAATTTATTAGAAATATTACTTAAGATTAGTCTTTAATGCAGCTCTTTCAGAGAACTCATGGTTGATACTTACATATCCAGTTTTTCTTCATCCAGATTATATTAGTTTTAAACTTCTTAATTCACATCATTGCCAGTTATTAAACATTTCACAGGAAACTTTAGGATAGCTGTTTGTGTTGCCTTGGGAGCTATGGCTACTGTATTGAATGTTAAAACCTTGTCTTTCTCTGACTTGTCAGATACATATGGGTTTATTTTGATTTTTATGACATTGGCAGTCAATAAACCCTTTTCTAGGAGCTGACAGGCATGTGGTGGGAGAACAGACTCTAGCTTTCAAATCTGCTTTTGAACTAGAAGAATCAAGGTTGTTGGGACCAGTGTATATTTGTTCATGCTTCAGAGCCCAGTTGAGGGATTTGTTTAAAGTGTCATTATGAAGTCCATCTTCAATAACTGGCATTTTTATTTTGTATCTAGTTATTTCTCTGAAAATTAGTTAAAGTAGCATGAAACCACACTCCAGAATCAATGAGTGAAAGTTAAAAAAGGTTGAATTCAATATTTTAATGTGAAACTATTCTTCAAGCTAAGTGGAAGTTATAAAAGCTTTTAATGTTCTTTCATATTAGCACATGAGGTTTTGTTTTATATGTTTAGTTTTATAGCCTATTTATGTCCTTTGAACATAGAATTGGTTTGTACCCAGAATTGTTTAACTGCAGTTGCATCAACAGGAATTCTGATTTTGGTTCTTCAACATGATTTGTATTTCATTCTAGACATGGACATGAAACGTATGTTCCTAGTCCACCACAAATGATAGGAAGACAGTTCCAAAGGGCTAAGCCAAATTTGGGAAGAGCACAAAGTAAGAAAGAAGCATCAGACGTAGAAGAGGACAGAGCAGACCAGAGGAAGGCAAGGAAGCCAGAAGATAGTTTGTCGCAGCATGAAGGTTCTGACAGCCGGCTTCTTCCGAAAGTAAGTGTGAAAAAAATTTATTAGTGGGCTCTATGTTATCAATATCATGAAAGAGAACATTTAAAAAATAATTTTGCTTTTTGTATTCTATTTTCACGAAAGCTGATTGACTCTCCTAATATTTTGATAGTTTAGAAACCAATCAGTTGTGTATATGTGTGTAAGCGTAGCGCTTTAAGCCAAACTACCAAACCAAATTACCATACAGATTGTTTCCATGATAGTATCAGCTGTTTATTCTTAAATTTAAGGGAAAACCTGAGTTTCTGACATCTCTGGAGGTTTCAGCAAGAAAAGATTCTGTAGGTTCCGAGGAGACTGAATTGGCAAAAAAAGATGCTCAATCAGAAGTTGAACCATCTGGGAGTGTTGGAGAGAAGACTGGAGAGGATAATTCTGTGTGTGCAGTTGTGGAAAAGCGGTGTATCAGTAAACCGAGGTAAAGTTTTATTTACCAAGTGCTTTCAGAATAGTAAATACAAATAATATTCCTTATGGATGTCCTACTCTAACTTATTAATAAGAGTAAAAAGATTTGTTAACAGAAGTGTGGGTTGTTCTTTATTGACAGGTCTGTTTCTTTCCCACTTTTGATTTTTATTTACTCAAATTTACTTTTTAAAAATAATCTCTGAAAGATTTTTCTTTCCTACATTTAAAATTTCTGGGTATTGAGTATATTAGGCATGAGCAGAAACCTGACTAAAGAGTAGTGTGTGTTTCCTAAATAACTAGAATGCTAATTTGAGTGGAGTCACAAACACAAATGAAGGGTATCCTTTTCCCACAGTTTTCAAGGAGAGTGGAAGGGAGCCTGAGTTCTAAATAAATGTTGCTGTGATGGATTTCCTTCTTTTTTCTTTTAACCTAATCTGTTTACCTAGTAAGATAAACCATATGACTTTTTGATCTCTTATTTTACTTTTATTGGCCCAATGTTCTTTATCCTTTTTTCTTCTAATAATTTCCAGTCTTGTATTTCATCATCGCTTAAACAACAAGGGGAAAAATGGCTCACAATTAAAGACTTATTGTGAAAAATTTGTAGGTAGATAAGATTTAACTCTTGAGTGAGAAACTAGTAACTGTAAATTCCTCTCATTCTCTTCACAGCATGTGTTGACAGAATGGGTGGTGAGCATTTTATATTAATGGCTTGAATTGAGATTTCACTTTAAAAGTTGAGATTTCATTATAATCATCCTTGTGCACGTAATGACTATGTTGCTATTTTGATTAAACATCCAGCTCCCCTCAATTGTTAAAAGAACCAGATAACTCTAAAATTGCTCTGGATCGAAGAAGAGCGCTCTCTTCTGCCTCTGAGCGTGAGATAGATCATAGTAGAAGGAGAGTACGTCGAAAGGTTAAACCGAGCATCCCTAAAGGGCGTGGCTCAAAACGAAGTCGGAGTAAGACTTCTAAGAAGGAACCCAGAGCTTCCAGGTCTGTGCTGGTGACTCTTCGAGCTTCCCAGGAAGCAGACGAAGATGATGGTGAAGACTTTGAGTCTGACTACGAAGAAGAAAGCTATCATCTTGCTCCTGAAGAAGTAAACAAAGCTCCAGTATTTGTACCTATTGGTCTCAGATCTCCTGAACCTGTTCCTGTTCAGATTGAGGAAACTATGGAAGAGGTAGTTTGACTTTGGAATCCTTGGAACTTTATCTTACTTGTTTTTTGCTTTTGGTGGATCATTATCTCTTCTCTTAGCAATATTAGAATCTGAGGATTACTAGTGTAATTTGTTTGGGGCCTAAATTAGGAGAAATAGACTTGTGTGACCGCCTGTGTTTGCTCAGCTTCTGCAGCTCAGGTCCAGCTCAAGGTAGTGAGTATAACAATACTAAGACAAATTAATTTCACTTGCAGGCAGGGACCAGCTTGTTTTATTGAGCTATGTATTCTTGTACCTATAGCTCTCTCGTTTTTAGGAAGCATTTTGTGAGTGTTGACAGACTGATGAGAGAAATTATGGGAAAGTAGGGACAAGTAAAATGCTGGGCACTAAGAAGACTAGCCCTGGATGCTTTGCTTTCTGTTCCTCAGAATCACAGACCCTTCAAAACCCTTAAATGTTTCATTTTTGCCAAGATGATGTCAATCAATAAGAATTACTGTGTTTTAGGTTTTAAAATTGTGTATGAATGTGAATTATTGCTTCAGTTTAATATTTTATTTTAGATTCATTTTGTTTTCCTGTGATGGTATGCCAAAATGATATAATGAAACTTTTCATGTTGGCAGCTTGTAATCCCCACGAATGTCACAGATGTAGGATGCATAACTGTTGTTGAACATCAACTTTCATCAAACGTGGATGTGATTCCTCAAGAAATGAGACAAGAAGAAAATTTGAATGCAGTATCAGTTGTAAGCATCCATTTTATTATGTTTTACCTCTAATTCTTTTACTTTCAAAAGACTCAAAGTTTATTTTGAAAGCTGTAGATTTATCGTTAGTTCCTAACCTATATGATTGGCATTATTATTTCTAGGAGCTGAAAGTGTAAATGGTAGAAACTAGTGAATAATTTATAGATTTTATATTTGACTTGAAAAGTATAGATTTTTGTGTATGGAAATAGCTCTTAATATCTTCTTAGACTTATGTTAAAATTCGGATGCATTACATATAAACTAAATTTCAATTATCTAAAACATACTTAGTTGCCTTTTGCTTGGCGCACTCTTGCTCACTTGCTTGGCACACTCTTGCTCACTTGCTTGGTATTTAACTTGTTTTTATAAGTGAAGTCTTCTAACTTTTTAAAAAATCAGCTTTATTAAGATACAGTTCACGCACCATTCAGTTCATCCATTTAAAGTATACATTTCATTGGGTTTTAGATATAGGCACAGTCAATTTTAGAACGTTTTTGTCACCTCAAAAAGAAGTCTTGTGCTCATTGATAGTTGCTCCTCATTTCCTTCCAACCTTCCCTAGATCTAGGTGACCAGTGACCTACTTTTTATCTCTATAGATTCTCATTCTGGACATAAACACACAGTATGGTCTTTATTCATTCATCTGATCATGGACATATAGATTGTTTCCATTTTTTGACTATTATAAATAATGCTGCTATGACCATTCGCATCCAAGTTTCTGTATGGACATGTTTTCATTTCTCTTGGGTACATTCATGGGAATATAATTGCTGTATCATATGGTAACTAGAAGACTGTTTTCCAAGTTACTGCATCACTTTATATTCCCACCAGTGATACATGAGAATTCCAGTTTCTTCACATCCTGACTTTTTTATTTTACTTTTTGGATCTAACTGTCCTAGTAGTAGGTGTGAAATGATAACCTCATTATGGTTTTAATTTGTATTCCCTAATGATGAATGATGTTGAGCATCTTTTCATGTGCTTTTATTGGACATTTTTATATCTTCTTGGGAGAAAATGTCTGTTTGGAGTCTTTGCCTATTTAAAATTTATTTTGGTCCATTTGTCTTTTTTTTTTGAGTTGTAAGAATTTTTTTATATTCTTGATATAAGTTCCTAATTGTATCTATGGTTCTCAAATGTTTCATCTCATTCTGTGGGTTGTTTTTTATATCCTTGACAGTTTTTTAGAGTACTTGGAGTTCCATTTATCTGTTTTTGTTGTCTCATGCTTTTACTGTCATATCTAAGAATCCTTTCCCGAAGCTAAGGTCTTAAAGATTTACTCCTGTTTTACATTTAAGTCTTTAATCCATTTTGAGTTGTTCTTTTTTTTGGCTATGCCATGTGGCTTGCAGGATCTTAGTTCCTTGACCAGAGCTTGAATGCGGGTCCCCAGCAGTAGAAGCACCAAGTACTAACCACTGGATTGCCAGGGAGTTTCCTCATTTTGAGTTAAAAGTTATATGGTGTGAGATTAGAGTCCCAGTTCATTCTTTTGCATATGACTGTCTAATGGTTGCATCATTTCTTTGAAAAAACTGTTCTTTTCCCATTGAAGTTTTTTATTTTTGTCAAAAATTAGTTGGCTGCAGATATGTGGACTCTCAATTCTGTTCCATGGATTTATTTGTCTGCCTTAATGCTGGAGAGGCTGTATTGTTTTTTGTTGCTCTGTAATAAGTTTGGGAATTTAAAATAGGATGACTTGCAGTTTTTTTCTGTTTCTAGGATTGTTTTGTCTATTGTGGGTCTGTTGGAATTCCATATGAAGTTTAAAATCAACTTATCAGTTTCTATAAACTTGTCAGTTGAGATTCTGATTGGGATTGCATTGAATTTGTAGATCAGTTGGAGGAATAGGTATTGCCTTCATAACAGTGTTGTCTTTCAGTCAGTGGACATGGAATATATTCCCATTTACTTAGCTCTTCTTTGATTTCTTTTGACAGTGTTTTGTAGTTTTCAGAGTATGAGCTTTGTGCTTCCTTCATTTGCACGTATATTTTTATTTTTCATGCTATCGTGAATGGAATTGTTTTCTTTAGTTTCAACTTTGGGTTGTTTATTGCAAATTTATAGGACTGCATTTGATTTTTGTATATTGATCTTGCATCCTGCAACTTAGCCCAACTCATTTATTCTTTTTTTTTTTTTTAATTTTAATTTTAATTTTTTTTACATTTTCTGTTTTTTTTAAAAATTTTTTAAATTTTAAAATCTTTAATTCTTACATGCGTTCCCAAACATGAACCCCCCTCCCACCTCCCTCCCCACAACATCTCTCTGGGTCATCCCCATGCACCAGCCCCAAGCATGCCGCACCCTGCGTCAGACATAGACTGGCGATTCAATTCTTACATGATAGTATACATGTTAGATTGCCATTCTCCCAAATCATCCCACCCTCTCCCTCTCCCTCTGAGTCCAAAAGTCCGTTATACACATCTGTGTTTTTTTTTCCTGTCTTGCATGCAGGGTCATCATTGCCATCTTCCTAAATTC
Organism: Capra hircus; assembly: GCF_001704415.2. Taxonomy (NCBI): domain Eukaryota; kingdom Metazoa; phylum Chordata; class Mammalia; order Artiodactyla; family Bovidae; genus Capra; species Capra hircus. The sequence continues at coordinate 10,047,003 of NC_030827.1, read as the reverse complement.
CATATATATGTGTTAGTATACTGTATTGGTATTTTTCTTTCTGGCTTACTTCACTCTGTATAATTGGCTCCAGTTTCATCCATCTCATCAGAACTGATTCAAATGAATTCTTTTTAACGGCTGAGTAATACTCCATTGTGTATATGTACCACAGCTTTCTTATCCATTCATCTGCTGATGGACATCTAGGTTGTTTCCATGTCCTGGCTATTATAAACAGTGCTGCGATGAACATTGGGGTACATGTGTCTCTTTCAATTCTGGTTTCCTCGGTGTGTATGCCCAGCAGTGGGATTGCTGGGTCATAAGGTAGTTCTATTTGCAATTTTTTAAGGAATCTCCACACTGTTCTCCATAGTGGCTGTACTAGTTTGCATTCCAAAAATATGGAACGCTTCACGAATTTGCGTGTCATCCTTGCGCAGGGGCCATGCTAATCTTCTCTGTATCGTTCCAATTTTTAGTATATGTGCTGCCGAAGCGAGCACCAACTCATTTATTCTTAACAGTTTTTTTAGTGGGGTCCTTAGCATTTTCTATATACAAGATCATGGCATATATGAATAGAGGTAATTTTACTTCTGCCTTTCTGTATTACTTTTGTAGGGCTACTGTAACAAAGTACTATGATCTGAGTGGCTTATTCTGTCATAGTTCTAGAGGCTAGAATTCTAAAATCAAGGTGCCGCTGGTGATGGCAGTCATTCCTTGGCTTGTGGCAACACAATCCAGCCCTGCCTCCATTGCCCATGATGTTCTTCTCTCTGTTTGTGTGCCTGCTTTTCTTATGAGGACAGCAGTCTGACTGGATTAGGGCTAACCCTAACCCACTATAACGTCATCTTCACTTGATTATATGTAGGAAGACCCTGTTTCAAAATAAGGTCACATTCACAGTACTGGGGGTTAAGACTTCAACGTGTCTTTCTGGGGGATATAATTCACTTTTGGATGTCTTATTTCTTTTCTTGCTTTAATTACCATGTCTAGAATTCCAGTACAGTGTTGAATATAGGAAGGGAAAAGCATCCAGTCTTTCACCATTAAGTTTGATGTTAGCTGTGGATTTTTCATAGGTGCCCTTTTCCAAATTGAAAAGTTCCATTCTGTTCCTACTTTGTGTTGAGTGTTTTATCATGAAAGACTGTTGGAATTTGTCATATGCTCTTTCTGCACCTCTTGAGATGATCATGTAATTGTTGTCTTTTATTGTATTGATATGATGTAACTCATTGATTTGAATTTTGGATGTTAAACCAAAAAATTGCATCCCTGGGATAAATTCTTCTTAGTCATGGCATATAATTTTTTTATGTTGTTGGATTCAATTTGCTAGTATTTTACGGAGGATTTTTTTTCAGTCTATATTCATAATAGATACTAATCTATTATCTATGATAATCTGGTACCAAATTTTTGTGATATCAGGAACTGAAAGCCCTCCAGCTGTGGCCTGCAGGGAGAAGGGTCCCAGTTTTCTTGGCTGCAGCAGTCTAAGGTAGAGTTTCTGCCTTACTGAGCTGAAGGGAGGGAGAGAACAGTCTTAGTTCAAATACCACGGACTTTCACGTTTGTTACTGAATTTTCAACAATTTCTCAAACATATGCGCATCTTATGCCCTTAAGATCTAGAGGCTTTAAATGGTGGCTCTTTAATAAATGTTGCCAGTTTCACTGGGGAGAGGGCCAGCAGAGCTCCTCATGTTGTCATGCCGGCCATAGATCCTGTAACTACTTCTCTTTTTTTTCTTTAAAAATGAACTTTTAATACATTATGTGTTTATTTAAATAATCACTTGGTGTACTTTGGCTGTGCTGGGCCTTCGTTGCTGCGCTGGCTTTCTCTAGCTGCGGGGAGCGGGGCTACTCTCTCGTTGCGGTATGCGGACTCCTTATTTTGGTGGCTTCCCTTGTTGCAGAGTAGGGGCTCTGGGACACATGGGCTTCAGTGGTTGCAGAAGGCGGGCTCAGTAGCTGTGGCTCCCAGGCTCTGGAGCACAGGCGCAGTAGTTGCAGAGCATGGGCTTAGTTGTTTACGGCCTGTGGGGTCTTCCTGGATCAGGGATTGAATCCAAGTCTCCTGCGTCGGCAGATTGATTCTTTACCACTGAGCCATCAGAGAAGCCCCTATACATTCTTAATTTGTTAATTCTTTTTTAAGTTTGAAGCCAACTAGTAGTGTAAAGAATTCATGATATTCTTCAGACCTTGGTTTCCATTGGGTCAAAACTAGTAGCGGGTATGACTGAAGTTGAAGGATTATGAAAGTGAATAAGAAAGGTAGATGCTTGTTACATAAGACTACAGTTAAAATTTGCATAGAAGGAAAAGGTAAAAGAAGGAGCCAGAGTTGAAAATATTTGACTGTTAAACTACGTTTCTGTTGTTTGTGAAATGTTATAAATAATTATAAATTTCTACTCCATTGTAGCCAAAGGCACTGAAAGACCTGTAAATGTAGTGCTTTTTGATATACAGAACATGTATTTGGGAAAATACATAAGATATTGTTAATACTTTTCTTTTGCTGTTTTAGGAAATGACCATAGGTGAACATTCCCAAGCTGAAACAGGTAACTGTTAATAAGGAAACTGCTAAAAATTCTTGGTTAACCCCAACAAGCACAGTGATTTAGCAGTGGTGATAGTAAATGAGTCAGCTTGCTAAAAAGTTGAAGGAGAAGGTTTAGCAGGTGAATGTATTATCTCTAGGAGAAGGTTGGATTCTTGGAATGCTGCTTTAGAGAGTGATTAACTGTTTAATAAAGAAGAATGTATTTTCTCTGATAATGCACAGATGTGAATATTTCCTTTGAAGGTATTGAGTTATTTAATGGGAAGGAGGCACTTCAGTGGGTTAAAGTCAACAGTTGTTACTTTCTTTATTTGTAGTATATAAACTGAATGAAACACTACCCTAGTAAGGGGTTAGTGGTATGGAAACTTGTTAATAGAGGATAAACACCTACACTGAAATTCTTTTCTAAGCAAACAAACGTAATTTTCCAGATTCATTCTTCTGTTGATGTTGGTTTGGTCTTTCAGAAAGTGCCAACGATGGCAGCACTGAAGCTGCCATAACCCTACTGACTATGGGAGATCTGGTGTTGCAGTCAGAGATTGGCCCAGAACAGAGTGATGGTAAGAGTAAAAGTGAAGTCCTGACAAAAGAAGAAACCTTTAAAACCCATTGTTTAAGAGATTATACTCATATTTGAATATTAAGTGACTATCTGCCTTTATATATTTGAAGTTGGTGTCACTTTATTATTTTTCTAGAAAAGGTAATATGTATGTATATGATCCCTGGGTTGGGAAGCTCTCCTGGAGGAGGACATGGCAGTCCATTCCAGTATTTTTGCCTGGAGAATCCCCACGGACAGAGGAGCCTGGCAGGCTACAGTCCATGGAGTCGCAAAGAGTCAGACACAACTGAGCGATTAAACACACACAAGCACACACACACATGTATTGATCCGTCCTACTTACTTGGCCCTCCAAATGTAGTGGCCTCTATTTTCACATAGTGCACTGGGTTTACTAAGGAAATAGGTATTCGTGAGTCCTCTACCTTTATCATAAGTATCATTGGTCAGCTAGTTCATTGATCACTGATCACTCTGTGCACATTTCTTTGGCAGAGGAGCTGCTGCTTGAGATAGACGTCTCAATTACATGACAGTCAAATACAGTGTGAAGGATAGTAGCAGTCATTGAGATTATTTAGACTATTATGTTAGTCTAAACACGTGTCAGCCAAGACTTTCAGTATTGTATTTTAGCCTGTGGTCTTTACTATCGGAGTACCTTCTACTGTGTGTGTGTGTGTGTGTGTGTGTGTGTGTGTGTGTGTGTGTGTGCGCGTGCACGTGTGCACGCGTGCACTTGAGCGCTCAGTCATGTGCAACTCTTTGCGACCCTGTGGACTGTAGCCCACTAGGCTCCTCTGTCCATGGAATTTTCCAGGGAAGAATACTGGAGTAGGTAGCCATTTCCTACTTTCCAGGAATCTAACCTGCGTCTCTTGGATTGACAGGTGGATTCTTTTCCCGTGTGCCCCCTGGGAAGCCTACCTTCTACTTCAAGTATATTAAATGGATAATTATGTTAATTATGCTGCTGTTCGGAGAAGGCAATGGCACCCCACTCCAGTACTCTTGTCTGGAAAATACCATGGACGGAGGAGCCTGGTGGGCTTCAGTCCATGGGGTCGCTGAGAGTCGGACACGACTGAGCGACTTGACTTTCACTTTTCACTTTCATGCATTGGAGAAGGAAATGGCAACCGACTCCAGTGTTCTTGCCTGGAGAATCCCAGGGATGGGGGAGCCTGGTGGGCTGCCGTCTATGGGGTCGCACAGAGTCGGACATGACTGAAGCAACTTAGCAGCAGCATGCTGCTGTTAATTATTTTAACTGCTGACAGGTAACCTGCCACTGAAGTGTCAGCCTTCTAGGCCCATAACTGTATAATTATCAGGGAAGTCTCTTGATCTGTATTCCCTGTAGGACCCCTTTTTCAATGGGAAAGTATTGTATTGCAACCTGTCACAAATGTCTAGCACATAAAATACTGGTTTTAAAAAATCATAAATGAAGATAATCCTGTCTTGAAATTCATCTGAGGTTATATAGTTACTGAAAGTAACAAAAAGATTTATTTATAATAACAAAGTTTCAGTCTATAAGAATTATTAAACTTAGAACATGTCAAATTGCTAGCATGAGATATGAGGTCATAAATTTAAACTTTAGAACCAGAAAGAGCATATTTTGAAAATAATATAGAGATTTAGTTTCTCAAATGTGTTTTACCCATTTTGTCATTCCTTCGGTCCTTTCCTTAATGAATTTAATAAATCTTTAACACATTGTTTACTCAAGAACAAAAACATTAGGAACTTCCTTGGTGGTCCAATGATTAAAACTGTGCCTCCACTGCAGGGGATGCGGATTTAGTCCCTGGTTAGGGAACTAAGATCCAACACATTGTGCAGTGTGGTGGTGGCCGCACTCCCCTGCAAAAAATAAAAAAAATAAAAAAATAAATAAAAAGGAAGAATTTGGCAGTTGCTGCATGTTGAAGGATTTATTTGGACATCTATTTGTGTCAATTTTAATTTTCTGTTTTTTTCTGTAATAGGAATATGTATACTTCCTGATGCTCATTCAATCGATCAGAGCCATATTCCTTTTAGCTCAGATAATGTAAATCTCAAAATTGTTCATGACTGTCAAGAACCTTCTTCACCTGGCCATGATACATCTCCATCAGTAGAACAAAACAAGATTGTATTGGATGTGGATAAACAGAATACTAAAGAAGAAATTGGTTTGACAGAAGTAAAGGAGAACACTACATCATCCAGGTTTATTTTGCTTTATTAAACTATTACTGTTTTTTGAGCTTTATAAAGTAAATTACAGTGTTCAATTGATAACTATATATAAACCAACCATCAACTTGGCTAATACCTTTGAGTAATAATTAATTAAATGTAAAGTGGGCAGTGCTAGTTTTTTACCCTTTAAAAGTAAGGATTAGCTGATTTTGATTTTAGTTTAATGGTTTACATATTAAAATTAACCACAGTACATGTTTCAGGCTTTAAAGAAACAGTGCTATGTAAATATCGTCCCCATTTTACAGACCTGGTCCAGATTATCTTCTTTTCTCAAAGCTTTTAGATATTTCTACCATGTAATAATTTTAGCATTAAGAAATAAATACCCTAGATGATGTAGTTCCTGAGAATGTGGCGTTTAACTGTACCAGTGCTGGATAGAGGGAATCAAGGTGAGAGAGAGACTTTTTCCACAGTTGATCAGTTTCTCTTCTCACCTGTTTCTAGGACTACAACTTCTGAAGTGACCAATAATGTGAGAAAAAGAAGTAGATTTGCCAAGCCCAAGCCAAATCTTAAGAAGATTTTAGGGACCAAGAGATTTGGTGCTCATCAGAAAGTTCCTAGTTTGTTTGTAACTAAAGGAGAAGAAGTGGAAATTCAAAGAGGTAAACTTTACTATTCCCTTAAAAGTTACAAAATTACTTTGTCACAAGAAATTTTATTGTCATTTCAAATGGGATATTCAGTTGTTGAAATTATTTTAACTGTTAAAACATACAGAAAGTAGAATAAGCTATAAAATACCCATAAATCCACCAACTAGTTTCAGTAATTATTATCCTTTCACTATATTTACTTGATCAAACTTTCTCTTTGTGTATATATATGTATATATATTTCTCTCTGTCTTGTTTATATGTCAGTGCTCAAGCATACATCTCTTAGGCATACATGCATGTGGCAGAAAACAGGACAGTACCCAAAAGGGAAAAATTTTAAAAACTCCCTCCTTTCTTGGTTGCCAGTCCCCTAATCCCATTTCCAGTGTCGGTTTTTTACTGTAGACTTCTAGGAATGTTTCATCCACATGAGCATCTAAATAAGGGTATGTGTATATACACACATACACACATATATGTACACACATGTATATTCCTTTCAGCAAGAACAAAAATATATGCGTATTATATCTACTGTCCAGCATTTCTTGAAGGTGGCGGTTTTGTTGAGATAACCCACATACCATAGAATTCACCATTTAAAGTGTACAGTTTGGGAATGCCCTGGCAGTCCAGGGGTTAAGACTGCATGCTTCCACTGCAGGGGCATGGGTTCAATCCCTGGTTAGGGAATTAAAATCCCACAAGCTGCGCTGCGTGTACAATCCCCCCCCACCCCCCCGCCCCAGGCCAAAAAAAAAGTACAGTTCTGTGGTTAGTATATTCACCTTTTGGATTTTATAAATAATGCTGCTAAAACATTCATTTATGTTTTTGTGTAGACTTGTGTTTTTATTTCTCTTGGGTTTATGCCTACAAGTGGAATTGTTGGGTCATGTGGTAATTCTATGTTTAATCTTTTGAGATACAGCCAAACTGTTTCAAATACAGCTACACCATTTTATATTTCTGCCAGCATTCAGTGAGGGTATCGATTTCTTTGCATCCACCCAAACCTTTGTTAGTATTTGTCTCTTTGAGTATAGCTATCTTAGTGGGTGTGAAGTCCTATCTTGGTGGTTTTGATTTGCGTTTTATTTCCCATTTTGACTAGTGATGTTGAGTATCTTTTTATGTGCTTGTTTGCATATCTTCTTTAGAGAAATGTCTCCCAAGATCCATGCTCATTTTAGAATTGAGTTGTTTTTCATTATTGAGTTCTTTATGTTAGTGCATTCCATTTTTAAAGATTGAAAAAAATTATTTAAATTTTAATTTTTAATTATTTAAATTTTAAATAGTGAAAACAATCTTTCCATATGATTGCATAGTGCTCTTGTTCCATTTTTTCAATTTCATTTATTCAGGTTTTTCAATGGCCTCACTATATTGTGACTTACATGTTGAACCCTAGTCCCACTTCCTTTTCCATCTGCCCTTCCTGCCAAGGTGCCAACCCCTTAGGGTACTAGTGGGAGCAGGAAAAGTAGTGGTAGGCTGTCTAGATTGTATTCAGTCTTCTCCGTATGTAGAGGATCTGAATATTTAGCATCATTTTTCCCCTGTTCTGGGGTTCCTGGTTTCTGATATTTCCTTTGAGCCAGCAGTGCCTGTGATTCAGTTAGTAAATTCATTTCTTTGGCTTGAGCAGTACCTAGAAGATCTCTCGGTGTGCAGGGTCCAGTTACCTCTTTATATAGACGTCATTGTCTTCCTGTTTGTGACATTATTCTTTACAGATCAGCTCCCTCCCCAACACTTCCCCTAGGGTGGACAGCCAGACTTCATGAGTACCCACTCTAAACCTCTGTGTGTGTTTTTTGTTATACTGCTGTTATAATAAAGTAGAAATATAGTTGTTGGTGAGGGACAGGGAAGCCTGGCGTGCTGTAGTCCATGGGGTCTCAAAGAGTTGGACATGACTGAACGACTGAACTGAACTAATAATGGTTGTGGCTGCCAGGAGTGAAATAGGTGCAATGCAGATTCATTAATTATCTCATTTACGATAAAAAGTGTAACTGGCCCAGACCACCTTTCTGCCATGTGAAAAAGCTTGCTTTTGGATTAAGAGAAGTTTGAAAGAACCACTGTATAGTAATCTTTGAAAAAAGAATGTATTTCTAATGTGGAGATTTTAACTTTACTATTTTGTAAAGTGTATGTTTTAAATGTGTTTTTTATTTAAGAAACTGAGAAAAATGCTTCTCAAGAAACAGAATTAGAAGATAAAAACCTAGGGTCGGTTACGGCAACAGAGAGTACAGAGCAGAGCAAAGTGGCATCTGCACATGGTGTTGAAGAGACCAGTATTTCACAAGAAGCTCACCTAACTGAAAGGTAAGAGAGGAAAGATGTTCTGGGATTTGCTTCATATTCTGGGTCACCTTTGACCATAAGCGTAGCTGTAAAAATTTGTTCTATTGCATTTAATATGTCTTAAAAGTTGGAAAACCATTAAATGAGGTGAACCTTGACATACCAGCTTTAAATATTATTCTGTGGCCGTCTCCTTGATTTCAGATATATACTAACCTGTCTTTCAGAGGTGAAGATCAAGAAGGGAGATCTGAAGAAGTTCCGATATCATCAGTTGCTCCCGCTGTCTCTTCTGAGTCAGGGCCCCACACAGGCGGTCTGGGCATGGGTCTTGGTGAGAGTTCTGTTGAAGAGCCTCTGGGAAAGGACTTTAACGGAGATCCTGTGCTCACACTAAATGTGCCAGAGGTAAGAGGATGTAAAATATAGCAGGGAGTGGCTAGCTAGTTCTCATTTACACACAGCAAACTTCACCCTTTTTGGTGTATAATTTAACAAATTTTGATAAACATATATACATTATATAACTGATACATAAACAATTCCATCACTTTCAAAATTTTCCGGTGTCCTTTTTTAGTCACTCCTCCTCTCCACCCCCAGCTTCTGACAGCGACTAATCTTTTCTTCTTTCCCTATAATTTTGCTTTTGTGAGAATGTATGTGGTAGAATTTTTACTGAGTGTGTTTTTAGTCTCTGGAACATAGAGATAAAATAACCAATGGCTAGCTTTCTGTACAAGTTTTAAAAAAGGAAGTGTTTTGTACAGAGAGAACTCTTGCTTCAAGTTCCTGTAGTTATTCTAATGTGCATCCAGCCCGGAGCAAATCCTTGATCTGGAAGAAAAGTATGAATTAGGCAGGTGAAGGGAGAGGAACATGGACGAAGAACAAGTGTGACACGGCATGACATGCTCCGGGACTGTATAAATAGTTGTGAGTGGGATATAAGTGAAAAAAGTGCTTAGAGATGAAGTTAGGCAGCCTGGGGACATATCATAAAAGGAGTTTTTATGGCTTGCTAAGGAGTTTGGGTTATATCCAAAGTTACTGAATTTTCCCCTACTGCCCAATTTTTTTAATTTTTACTTTTTATTCGGAAATAATTTCTAGTTTAGAGAACAGTTGCCAGAATCTGACGTAGAAATCTGTTAACATTTTGCCTTACTTGCATGCGTTCCTGGCTGTAAACATCACTTTCTCTGTGTGTTGCTGTCCGTCTTGGTAGATACTTAAAAAAACACTAAACCATTTGAAAGTAAGCTGTAGACATGAGCCTTCACCCCTAAATACTCCACAGTTTCTATAGGACCAGGGACGTTTCCTTACGGAGAAATGATAGTACTGTTATCACACACAGTTCCGGTCAAGCCTTTCATGTTGCATTTAGCTGTCATTTCTTCTTACTCTTATAATTTAGAGTTGTCCTCCTGCTCTTTTTCCTCTTTTGTGTACTTGACCTTTTAGAAGAGTCCAAGCTAGTTTGCAGTCTGAATTTCTTTTATTGCTTTCTCATTATAGATTCAAGTTATGTGTCTTTTGGCAAGAGTTACTATATAGGTGATCTTTTACTCTTTTGTGTTACAGTCCGTGGGGTTTCTAAGAGTTGGACACAACTGAACGACTGAACTGAACTGATCATATCAGGGGACACATAATGTCAGCTTACCCCATTATTGGTGATACTAATTGATCTCTGGGGTAGAATGGTACCCACCAGATTTTTCTGTTATAATAGCACCTTTTCCATTTAGTAATTTAGTTTGCATTGATGATTCTTGCCTGAATCAATTAACTGACATTATTGGTTGCAAAATGAAAGTTTTAAGATCTTAAGCATATGGGGAGGGAAGTGTGAGGAGGGTTCAGGATTGGGAACACGTGTACACCCGTGGCGGATTCATGTTGATGTATGGCAAAACCAATACAGTACTGTAAAGTAAAATTAAGTAAAATTAAAAAAAAAAAAAGATCTTAAGCAGTGGAGAATTATAATTGGAATTGTATTTTAGAGAAAACAGTGTTTACAATTTTGTGGAAAACAGATTGGATGGAGCCATGCTGGAGGCAAAGAGACCAGTTTGCTTCCATGTACATGTCACCTCCTAATGGTGCGGTGGCTGCTGAGGTGGGGATAGAGAGAAGGTTGAGGGGTTTGTGTCTCCCTCTTCTATCACTTCAAAAATCATTTCGTGTTCTATACATACTTAGCAATTTATTCATAATTCCTTTGTGTATATATGTATATTTATTTAAATGAATCAACATTTTATTGGTACATCTGAAAGTTTCAAAACACCTGAAAAATTCTCTGCTTAGGTTAGCTAAGTTGTTGAGTTTTGAAACAATAACTGTTCACATTGTCAGGAAATCTTTTTAAAATTTAGATTTGGTTAACCTTACTCTTTTAATTTTTTGTGGCAGTGTATACCAACTAGTATTCCAGAAGTCCAGCAAGAGAATGTAAATGATCTTCAAGACATAACAGGTATGATAATCTGCTTCAGTGGTATTATAGAACTTAATAGTATGTTTACTTACTCCCCATTTGACTATAGGAAAAAAAAAGCAGTTTCGTTGGTCTATGACGGCCTTAAATTTTTTTTTAAAAGACACTTGAAATATTTTGTATATAAGCTTTGTTATTCAGAATTATAAATCTTACAAAAAAGGAATTGTAAATCTTCTCAGTAGAGAATCATCTTTATCCTTTATGAAATTACTTTTTGTTTATTTCTTGAGGGGTAAAATTTAGTTTTTTTATTCTTTGGGATAAACTGTCATGAGACTTTTTAGAAATGAAATAAATTAGTGATTTTCTGTCATTTCACAGTTCAGCTTTTCATTTCTAACTTTTAAACTTTGATAGTCAATCTAGTTAATGTACATCAGGATGGTGAGGATGAACAAACTTTCATCTTAACTCTGGTGGAAATCCCAGAAGAATATGCTGATAGCACTATGCAGTTAATGCCAAATCCTTTACTGCCGGCGCCCATATTGGTCAAATCAATGAATACAAAAGAAAGAGAAGACACGAGGTAATGAATCATCTGACCTGTTTTTGCTAGGAGGAAGGGGTGCTTTATGAATTGAATAAAATTGATTGAACAAGCCATTCACCAACCTTATTTGTAATTGTGATGGAGATCTCATTTAATAATTATGTGATAAGTTAGAGAAAAATTACTAATTTTATAGCTGATAAAGTTGCCATTTAAACGTATAATACTACTTTGTTGGTATTTTAAGTATTTTGAAAGGTAAAAAAATTAGCAATGTGGATCATAAAATATCATTTGTTGACGATGTGGCTACATTGTATACATTTTAATTCTCAAATAAATATACATTCACAGAAATTTACAAAAATAGTACAAAGAGGATGCACTTTAAAATATTTGTGATACTCATTTTCTTTGCTGTAAAATTCTTAAGTTGTGTTTTAATAGTCATTGGTTAAGATGCTTAATTGTGTATCAAGTAACATCTGAAATTGAAGCCTTTCCTATTAGGAAGAAATATTTTAGACTAAAATTAAACTTTAATGACAAAACATTTTTATGCCTCAGATTTAATTCAGTATCATGGAATTTAAGTTGTGAGCTTTTAAGTATGAATGGAGCTGAAAACTAACATTTTTGTGACTGTGGCCATGTATATATTAGTTATTTAGAAGTTTCTTTGGTAGTTTTCTTGAGAGTAGCTCAGCCTTTAACATCATTAAGTAATTAATTTACTGTGTGTGTATTTTCTATGCAGTATCAGTTTTCCAGTAACTTCAGTTGGTCAAGATCACATGTGTTTATCTAATTCTGAAAGAGATGATTCAGAAAAGTCTGCTGCTAATTTGACTCTTGTATCTAGGAAGAGATATCATTGTAGCGTTGATGAAAGTGACCATGTCCCTCCTGCCAAAAAAACTTCGCTCACTTCAATAGATGATTGTCAAAAATATACCTCTGAGGTAAGATGGAAGGAATCATTAAACAAGTGAGATCCCATATCAATGAGCCTATTTCTGTTCTTCCTTTAGACTCTTTGTATAAACATAGTTCTAATAGTTTCTACCATAAATAATCCAGATAAAACTGGTTTTGGAGTTTTACTTTCTACTAGTTCTAGGTGGAAATTGTTGGATGTTACTCAGGAAACCCATTCCCAGTTCATTGTCATTGGCTACAGATAAGACTGAGAGCATCATACGGATGTGGGTTTTGGCTGTACCAGTTAAAAGCTGTGGGATCTCAGGAATGATACTGAATGAGGTCCCTATTGTGTAAGATGGTAATAGTGATATCATTGCGTGTGTGCGCACGCGTGCTCAGTCATGTCCGACTCTCTGCAACCCCTTGGACTATAGTCCGCCAGGGTCCTCTGTCCATGGGATTTTCTAGGCAAGAATACTGTAGTGGGTTTCCATTTCCTTCTCAAGGATATCTTCCCGTCCCGGGGATCAAACCCACGACTCTTGAATTCCTGAATTGGCAGGCAGATTCTTTACTACTAGCGCTACCTGGGAATATCATCACTACCATTATCATCATGCTTAAAGCTTCCCATTGCTTTTAGGAATAAAACCAGAACCTCTAAGGCCCTGTTTGTTCATGTGGTTGTTTTCTGTGTCTAATCTCATCTTGTGCTGGGCTCTGCCTTACTGTGGCCATTTTTTAGTTTCTTGAGTACACCATATTTCTTCATGTTCCAGGGCATTTCTTTTGCTCTCTCTTCTGTTTGAAATGTTTCCTTGCAAAATACACAGACTTCTTGAGCTCAGTCATAAACCTCAGGGATGCCTGACAGTACTGTGCAGATTCAGTTACTGGCCTCTGTGTTGTAGGTTTGTTAAGCATCCTCTCTGTTTTTGTTTCTGGTTCTCATCATAGGGTACTACACTATGGAAAGATTAGAATCTATATTCTCAAAAGGATGGTTGAAGACCAGTAGTCCTTAGGTTATAGCAGACAACAGAAGTGGTATAGTCTTCTATATCTAATAATTTAAAAAATGGTATTCCAGAATAATTTTTAATTTCTCTTAGTATGTATAAAGTTGAACATTTTTCATATACTTAGGGCTTCCCTTGTGGCTCAGCTGGTAAAAAATTTGCCTGCAATGCAGACTTGGGTTCGATCCCTGTGTTGGGAAGATCCCCTGGAGCAGGGAAATGTTACCCACTCCAGTATTCTGGCCTGGAGAATTCCATGGACTGTATAGTCTGTGGGGTCGCAAAGAGTCGGACACAACTAAGCGACTTTCATTTCATATGCTTAAGATCCAGTTTTATTTCCTTTCCTGTGACATGACTGTGTTCTTTACCCTTTTTTTCAACTTGGTTTGTTGATCTTTATCTTATAAATTTAGAGGAACCGTCTATTTTGAATATTTGTGATATGAGTTGCAAATTTTTTTTTCTTAGGTTGCTGTCTGTTTTTTTTGGCTGTGCTGGGTCTTCGTTGCGGTGAGGGGGCTTTTTCTAATTGCAGCTTGCGTAGGGCTTCTCTAGTTGTGGTGTGCAGGCTGAGTTGCCCTGCACGTGAGGGTCCCTGTGGGATCTTAGTTCCTTAACCAGGAATCGAATCCTCAGCCCTTGCCACTGGAAGGCAGATTCTTAACCACTGGACCACCAGGGAAGTTCCTTCAGGTTGTTGTCTTTTAATTCTGCTTTTTGTGATTTTCTTCTGGAGACTTGTTTGCTTAACTTTTTAATGTGACAGTCTTGAAACATTTAAAAAGGTAGTTGTTGTCCAGTTGCTAAGTCATGTCCTGCTCTTTGTGACCCCATGGACTGCAGCACGCCAGGCTTCCCTGTCCCTCACTATCTCCCAGAGTTTGCTCAGACTCGTTTCCATTGAGTTGGTGATGCCATCCAACCATCTCATCCTCTGTCATCCCCTTCTCCTTTTGCCTTCAGTCTTTCCCAGCATCAGTGTCTTTTACAGTGAGTTGGCTGTTCACATCAGGTGGCCAGAGTATTGGAGCTCCAGCTTCAGCATCAGTCCTTCCAATGAATGTTCAGAGTTGATTTTCTTTGGGATTGACTGGTTTGATCTCCTTGCAGTCCAAGGGACTCTCAAGAGTCTTCTCCGGCACCGACAGGTCGAAGGCATCAATTCTTTGGTGCTTAGCCTTTGTATCCCTATGTATCTATCATCCAGTTTCAACATTTTGTTAGCATTCTGTGCAGACATTGTTTCACTTTATTTTAAAAGTATATTTAATGACATGGAAAAAAGACCATAGCCTATCATTATATGCAAAATTATGCCACCAGTTTATAATATTCCGTTTAACAAATGGCAGGCTTCCCAGGTGGCTCGGTGGTAAAGAACCTGCCTGCCAATGCAGGAGACACGAGAGACTTGGGTTCTGTTCCTGGGTCGGCAAGATCCCCTGGAGAAGGAAATGGCAACCCATTCTAGTATTCTTGCCTGGAAAATTCCACGAACAGAGAGGAGCCTGGCAGGTTATAGTCTGTGTAGTCACAGAGAGTCAGACATGACTGACCATAGCACACATGTTAAAAAATGATAGCTGTACTTTGGAGTGACTAAATCTTAAAAAAAAGGATGTACAGTGTCTGTTGGGCCTATTTGAGAGTTTCATTTTCTAAAAAGTTGGTTATAATTTTGAATTCTAGAATGTATACACATTGCACTTAGATATACAAATGATTTCTATTTTTCTGTAATCAGATTTATTAGCCTTTTGGGCTATTCCCTGATGATCCAATGGTTAAAACTTGGCGTTCTCACTGCTAGGACCCAGGTTCAATCCTTGGTAGGGGAACTGAAATCCTGCAAGCTCAAAAAATTTTTTCTTTTAATTAGTCTTTTTATGTATATCTGTGGAGATTACGTTATACACTGAAAGTCTACCTTGAAATTAATATGAATTCTTCTAATTAATATCATTGATTTGTTTAGAATTTATTTTGGTTTTAAGAACAGAGGAACCAACTTAATTTTCCCCAGATACCTATCTGTTTGTCCCAGCATCATTTATTGAAGAGTTCATCTTTTCTCCACTGATTTAAAATTCCACTTTTGGGGACTTCCCTGGTGGTCTGATGATTAAAACTGCATGCTTCCATCGCAGGGGGCATGGGTTCAGTACCTGGTTGGGGAAATTAGATCCTGTGTGCTGCACTGCGAGACTGAAAAATAAAATAAAGGTGTAGTTTTTGAGGGAAAAAAAAAAAAATTAAGAATTAAATAAAGTTCCCATAAATATTTGGGTATATTCCTAAATTTTCTTTCTTCTGCATTGATTTACCTATTTGTTCTGGGGTCAGTTTCACACTGTAGCTTTTAAGTGCTTTAATATCTTAAAGGGACAGTCTGTTCTCCTCCCTGACCCCCAGTACAATTTTCTTCTTTTTCTAAGATCTCCCTAGTTGCTTTAATGTTTTAAAGTTTATATTAATTTTAACATGTGCTTATCTGGAGCTTAAAAAAAAAAAACCCTGTTGGTACTTGTGTTAGGATCGTACTACCTTGACGGATTAACACAGAGAAAACTGACATCATAAATGTGATGCTGAATGTACCTATCCAGAAACACTGTGTGTCTTTCCATTTCTTTAAGATTTCTTTTGTGTCTGTGTCCTAATGCTGTTTTAAGTTCTTCTTCATATAAATCTGGTTTATTTCTTACTGGGCTATATCTAAGAATTTTATCTTTTTTTGTTTTTGTTACTATTATCATTAAGTTCTTTTAATTTAGAATGCTTTACAGAATTCCCATCATTGTGTGTAATATTTTTTCAGTTGGTTCTCTAGAGTTTTCTAAGTAAACAGTTATATCATCTGCAAATATAATTTGGATTCTTCTCTTCTACTTTTTACACCTTGAATTTCTTTCTTTTTCTAATTATATCGGCTAATATAACTTTTAAAAAAAATCAGAAAACAGCTCTGATATTAGACATCTTTTTCTTACTCCTGACTTCAATGGGAATATATCCAGTGTTTATGAAATGGGAGCCGGCTTTTGGACTGCAGTAGTTAATATTTTATGTTGTTAACAAAATACCTGTCTATTCAATTTTATATGGGTTTTTTTTTTTCCAAGAATGAATACTATTTCATACTTTTCCTGCAAATAGAGAGATGATGCTATTTTTCTCTTCAGATCGGTTGATTTGTATTAATGTTTTAAAATACTGAATCATCTTTACATTCCTGAAACAAACTTTTTGGCTGTGCCAAACAGATTATGCAATGTTGGTCCCCCAACCAGGGATTGAACCCATGCCCTAGGCAGTGAAAATGTGAAGTCCTAACAGCTGGACTGCCAGGGAATTCCCAAACTTTGTTTGATTATGATGTTTTAGTCTTTTGAGGTGCTGCTAAATTATGCTGGTAATACTTCATTTGATGTTTTTGCACTGATGTAAAACTGCTTAGTTGGATCAGTATTACACTTGCTTTGTAAAAGGCATTTGGAAGTTTTTCCTCTTCTGTTATGCTACAGAATACTTTAAATAGTAGCTGCAGTGTTTGATAGAAGCATCTATCATAATGTTTTCATAATGTTTGATAGAAATCCTGTGAAACATGTCTGACCCTAGTGTTTTGTAGGAGATAACCGATTTTCTTTACTTAAGAAAGAAAGAAGGAGGACTTCCCTGGTAGTCTAGGGGTTAAGACTCTGCACTTGCACTGCAGGAGGTGATGGTTCATTCCCTGGTCCAGAAAGTTCTACATGCCTTGCAGTGCAGCCAAAAAAGTAAAAAACCAAACAAAAAAAATTGAATTGTTTTTTAAAGGAAGGAAATAAAATCAAATTTGACAACTATAATATTTTTTTGTAAATTTTCTTGAAACAGGTGTGTTCAAAGGAATTAAAAAATGTTTTGGAGGAAACAGGTGAGTGAAATGATTGCATTTTGCTTAGTACCCTTCATAACTGTTGTTTAAATTTGGGATAGAAGATGAGTCTTGCTCTTTTTTCTCTAAGAATCAAGCCTTTATTATTAGAGGATGTTTTGTTTTGTTTTCTTTTCTTTTTGGTCCCTTCTGAGATCTTAGGTTTAGCACTTTGATAGCCCTAAAAGCTACTTTCATCCTATACTTAATTAAAAAAAAACATATAATTCCAGGATTTCCTGTAAAAGCTCAACAGTTACACTTAAGGAATTAGAAAGCTGTGTATAAGGCAGTTTTTATAGGTCCTTAGTTAGCTTTAACCTTTTTTGTGTTTAATTAATTTTTATTGAAGTATAGTTGATTTACAGTGTTGTGTTACTTTCTGTTATACAGCAGCTTGAATCTGTTATGCGTATACATATATCCACTTTTAGATCTTATTCCCATATAGGCCATTACAGAGTACTGAGTAGGGTTGCCTGTGCTATACAGTAGGTTCTTATTCGTTGTCTAGTTTTACGTATAGTAGTATCTATATGTCAGTCCCAGTCTCCCAAGTTATCCCGCCCCCCCATTCCTCCTTGGTGAGCATAAGTTTGTTTTCTACATCTGTGACTCTTATTTCTGTTTTGTAAATAGGTGCATTTGTCGATTCCTCATATAAGTGATAGCATGTGATATTTGTCTTTCTGTGTCTGACTGACTTCACTCAATATGACATCCCTAGGTCCATCCATTTTGTGGCATTATTTCATTCCTTTTAATGGCAGAGTAATATTCCATTGACTATAGGTACCATATCTTTGTCCGTTCCTCCATTGATGGACATTTAGGTTGCTTCCGTTTCCTGGCTATTGTAAATAATGCTGCAGTGAACATTGGGGTACACATATCTTTTCAAATTACAGTTTTCTCTGGATATATGTCCAGAAGTGGGATTGCTAAATCATATGGTATCTCTGTATTTTGTTTTTTAAGGAACCTCCATACTGTTCTCCATAGTGGCTGTACCAGTTTGCATTCCTACCAACAGTGTAGGAGGTTTCCCTTGTCTCCACACCCTCTCCAACATTTATTGTGTGTAGATTTTGTGTGTGATGACGGCCATTCTGACCTTAGCTTTACCCTTTAATTAGAAAGTGATACTTTTTCATTTTGCTAGTTCAAGAAATATTTATGGAGAAAGCTTTTCTAAGTCAAAATATTGATATATTGATATAACTATTTTATATCTGAACATAGAAGCTGTCCCACAGCTTTTACCCATTATAATATGCCTGAGACTCCCCTGGTGGTTGGGAATCTGCCTGCCAGTACAGAGGACACGGGTTCGATCCCTGGTCTAGGAGGACCCCACATGCTGAAGGGCCACTAAGCCTGCATCACAACTGCTGAAATACAGGCACTCTGGAGCTTGCATGTGACATCTGCTAAGTCCAAGCGCCCTAGAGCTTGTGCTCTGCATTGAGAGGCCACCGCAGTGAGAAACCTGTGTACTGCAAGTAGATAGTAGCCCCTGCTTGCCACAACTAGAGAAAGCCTGCACGCAGCAACAAAGACCCAGCACAGTTAAAACTAAAATAAATTAATTTTTTAAAAATTCCTAATAGTCCAAGTAACTTGACTAATTTTTAATTTAACTTACCAAAGTAGGTTCACGATAGAATAATCATGGGTTTCTTCTTCAGATATTGCAGTATAATTGAATATTAATTTCAGCATATGTGCTTACCATTTTTTTCTTTTTTGAAGGGGAGTCTTACAAGGGACAGGATATCTTCCCTACCTCAGGAAACATACAGACAATTTCAGAACCTCAGAAAGAGGAACTTGAACCAACTTCTCAGAGTATCAGATCTGGATCTCTTGATAAAATAACAGATACACAAGAAAAGGATGCATCTCAGTTACCTCAGGATGAGATGATGGTGTCTGGTAAGGAAGAAAGAACTTGTGCTGCTTCTGAGTCTGAACAAATGGGCAGCATCACATCGTCTTCGAAACCCCCCCTAACCAGGTATTATGACAAAGTCTTTAATGTTTCTTTTCTGTGCACATTTTGTTCTCAGTGGATAAATTAAAGCTATATGGAATAGGTATAACATGGATAAAGACTAAGTCCGATACTAAGGATGGTGTTTTGTGAACATACCCCTCTGTCATTAATATAAAGGGAACAGGTTTCATCAAAGGAAATACAGTTAATGCCAGACCCTTTCAGAGGACATTCCATATGACAAGAGCTTAACTTTAAGGTCAGGGCGTCCCTCATAGCTCAGTCGATAGAGAATCTGCCTGCAATGCAGGAGACCCAGGTTTGGTTCCTGGGTTGTGAAGATTCTCTGGAGAAGTACATGGCAATCCATCCCAGTATTCTTGCCTGGATAATCCCATGGACAGAGGCGCCTGGCAGGCCACAGTCCATGGGGTTGCAAGAGTTGGACACGACTTAGCAACTAAATGATGACGACGGACTTTCAGTCCTGAAACTTTGACTTTTAGATAGAAAATCTTTAGAATTTAGGATTGCACATTTTCTTTTTCAGATTGTTCATGGTTATTATTTTGATAATTATTTATTCTACCACACTGTAGCTCCCAGTACAGATGTGGATGGTGTGAGACATAGGGCTGACATCAGAAGTAGTCTGGAAGTTGTTTTATTGAATTCCCAGATAATGTGTGCATTTCTCTCTCTTGTGGCATACCAAAGAGGTCACCTCTGGCTTTCTCCCTGTAAGAGTAAGTGTGGAATTTAAGCCCAAACTAGCTTCTCCCACATTATGTCCTCATACTAGAAGCAAGTCTGCTGGGTTATAGACATCTATTGGTTTAGCAGCAGCATTCAAATCATTAATGTGGTGTTGCTGAATTGAAGAGGGAAGGATATATACCAGTCTCCACTAAAGGAAAGTGGGAGGAAGCTTGAAAATATGCTTGAAAATAAGCTTGAAATAAGCTTGAAAATAAGCTTTCAAATATGCTTGAAAAAGCATATTTAACAAACCTGTTCTTTTTGTTACATAAACTACATCTTTTCTGGAATTAGGAATGTACTTAAAATAGAATGAAGGCAACATCTTGGGAGTTTGGGTTAAACCAGTTGAGAAGCAGTGTTTTAGAATAAGGGTTCTATAGAACATTATATATTACATTGTGATTATATAATCATATATATATATATATATATATATAAAAACAAATAAGCATGCTCTGTTCCAGTAAGCTTAGTTATAGAATCAGTTGGTGGACTGATTCGGCATGTGGATCATGGCTTGCTGACCCCTACTCAAAATGTGGTCCTGGGGCCAATAGCAGGAGCATCATTTGAGAGCTTAATGGAAATGCAGAACTCGGGCCCCATTCCTCAGCAGCTCAGTCAGAACCCTCATTTTAATAAGCTCCCCAGGCAATTTGTATGCACTTGTAAGCTTGATAAGTACGACTCTAGAGAAAGCTTTGACCTTCGTCACAAGTATTTGGTGTGGCGTAGTGATATTCGATACCTAGTGGTATCAGAACTTAGAAGATGTGCCGCTCATGTGGTATCCCACGTACCAGTTTAGCATTCATGGAAAGAAGTTGGTATTAAGAATGTGTCTTCCTGGACTTCCCTGGCATCCAATGTAGGGAGCGTGAGTTTGATCCCTGGTGCAGGAACTAAGATCCCAATGGCTGGGCAGCAGGCAAGAGAAAAAAGTTTAATTATACAGGTATTGATGTTGTCCTATAAAATTTTGTACATTCCTGCTTTTAGTTTCTTTACTATAATAATCTGCCTATGAAAAATTTAGTGACTATTAAAAAAAAAAAGAATGTGTCTTTCTGGAAATTCTTGAATATCTTTACATTTGCATTTCTAGACCTGGCAGAAGACCCCTGGGATTTTTGTCTTTACTATGTTCAAAGAATAGCTTGGACTCTGATGAACCTACACAGGTTCATAGTAAGAAACGCCTAAAACCTGTTATACCTGTATCAAGACAAAATTTGAAAAGATGTAATCTGCCTAGTGTAAGCCAGAAAAAAACTCAAGAGTCCTCTGATGTTCCATCTCCAAGTGTTGTTGACAATACTCAACATACGAATAATGCTAGTTCAGCAACTCAGGTATGTGATAACTGTTCTTTGTTTATTTGTATAGAATGGATTGGTTATCAGGCTCAACTAGGAAAGACATGGTAATTGCTTTCTTCATCTGGATGTCAGAAATTATTGCATAGCAACTCTAATCCATTTCCTGGTTATCCTACCCTACTTATTAGAAGAAGATAAGGTGCTGAATTAGAAAGTTGCAGCTAGTTTAGTACAGAGCCATTGAACTAACCATAAATGAACACTTAATTGCCAGTCCTTTACTGCAAAGATCCTTCTGACCTTTTTGCTCCTTTTGTGGAAGCAAAACAAAGCAGTGCTTGCATTTTATTTCCTTTAGGAAAAATGTCCTGACACCTACAGGAATTCAAAGAACGGTAAAATTAGAATTTGCTTGCATGTTTCATTTCTGTGCATTCTAAAGCTGTCATAGCAAGTACTAGGGCAGAAAAATCTGGGAACTTATATCAAAGACTTTGGAAGAATATTGGAGTGACTTATCTCAACAAAGAAAAGGCTGGTGACTATTATTGGATAGCATGGTGCCTCAAAGGAAAGAGTATTTTTGTAAAGAACATTTTTAACATTTTAAAAGTATTTTCTGTTATTTCCTACAATTATATTCCGAGACCAGAATTTTATGAGTCTTTATTATTGTTGGCAAATTACTTTGGAGAGGGTGTAAGGGTGACCGGACGTCTGGATACCCCAGTCCTCTTCTTTCTCCATTCCTGGGCTGAAGGAAACATCTGAACATGTGGAATCCCAATGCCGGACCATATCCACACCCGCCTAACGCTGGGTATCCTGGAGGTTGCAATCCTGCCCATCCACCACCTGCCAACCCTCCCTTTCCTCCAGGCCCTTTTCCCACTCCCCCAGGAGCACCCCAGGGGAATCCAGCCTTTCCCCCTGGTGGGCCCTGTCATCCTGTGCCACAGCCAGGATATCCAGGATGCCAGCCCTCAGGTCCCTACCCGCCTCCATACCCACCACCTGGCCCTGGCATGTGTCCTGTGAATCCATTGGTTCCTGGTGTAGTAGGACCAGGAATAGTGATTGACAAGAAGGTGCACAAGAAAATGAAGAAAGCTCATAAAAAGAAGCAGAAATACCATAAGCATGGCAAGCATTCCTCCTCCTCCTCCTCTTCCAGCAGTGACTCTGACTGAATGCAGGGCCTGGACCCTTCCCTCAAGTCTCTCCAGTTCAGCTCTCCCATCAAGCTTCAGATGCCATCTTGTACTGGGGGAAATTAACTCTTGCTACCCCTTCCCCCCAACCCCTGCAATCTAAGCCTCATTCTGCTGTTCAGCATTAACTAGCTAGGACAAATCAGAAAAGAATTGCCACGGGCTAACAAAGGCCATCTTCTCACTGCTTGAATAGAACTTTTAGCTGATGAGTTTGATAGAACTGTTTTTTGAAGATGGTAAGATTTGAGCTAAAATACTAAAGACAAGTCTAAGATCTGTAAAATGTGATTTTTTTTTTTTTTACTTTCTTTTGTAATACTTATGATTGAGGAGATGCTGTGGACATTGAGTTATGGAAATGAAAAACGACCTGTACCTTTCTTATAATTGTAGCATGCTTGGGTGATTCAGTGGCAAATAAACATTTCCCAGCAGGCCTCTTATTGATGGCGCTCACTGCCAGGCTGATGGCAGGTCGAGTCCATTTGGTTGATGAGCTCTGACTGCCATTTTGAAAAGTAATCTCTGTTCTCTCACTCAGTATGCTGTCTCAGGCCCTTCTCTCACTCTCCAACTCTCAGTCCAAATAAAGCTGTTTATCCTGGTTAAAAAAAAAAAAATTACTTTGGAGAATAGTAATTACCAAGTGTCACCGTGCCAGTTTGGTCCATCCTTACCGGCCTGAGATATTACTCTTCAAAATGCACTTGTTTTTCTTATTTAATATAGTGGTGGAGGAGTGGAAATGTAATTTCATTTTCTAAAAGTAGTGTATTTATTTTATTTCTGGCTCTGCTGGGTCCTTGCTGCAGTGTGAGAGCTTTCTCTTGGAGGCAGGCAGGGGCTACTCTGTGGTTGCCGTGTGTGGGCCCCTCTTGTGGAGCCCGGGCTCCAGAGCGCTAGCTCCGTAGTTGTGACACATGGGCTTAGTTGCCCCAAGGCATTTAGGATCTTCCCAGACCAGGGATTGAACCCATGTCCCCTGCATTGGCGGGCAGATTCTTACCCACTGGACCACCAGGGAACTCCTGTCATTTCAACTTTAAAATTTGCATTTCTTCAGTTATTAGTGAGTTGTTTTTTTCCCCCTATATATTTACTAGTTTCTGTTTCTGTCTTTTTTTAAATTGCTGTATTGTGTTTGTTTACTGATTTATACCTTTTGGAATCTCTAGTTTTCTTATGTATGAGTTCTTTATGCATGTACATAAGCCACATACCTTTTAGCTCTTTACTACAAGTATTTTTTCCAAGTTTATTTACTTTTAAAAATTTTGTTACACATAACTTTTAAATGTTTAGTTCAATCTATTACTTGTTTCTTTGTAAGTTACTAAAGTACTTTTATGATTAAAAGTTTTTCTCCACAGGTATAAAATTTTGAATAATCAGTTTGGTATATAGTGTGAGGCAAGGGTTTGATCTAAATATCATCCTCAACTTGCTACTTTGTTTTTTTGACTAACATATCCCACATGTTTTATTTAATTATTTATTTTCTTTTTTTTTTCTTTTCCACATGTTTTAAAATGCATAACCTACAAAAGAGAGTTCATAGTAAACTATTTCCCGCGTCTGTCCTTTAGCTTTGTAGTTCCTCCTTTCCGCAGGTATGTTGTATTATCAGATTTTGGTTTACTTTTCCAGAGACGTTTTAATGTACACAAACATAAACATTCTTCTTCCTTTTTTACATAAATAATGGCGTATCACCTCTTCTTTGCTTTTCACATGTAGCAGTGTGACTTGGAAACATTACAAAACAGTAGATAGAAGGCTTCCTTCTCTCTTTCTTCTTTTTTTTTAAAATATTTACTTTTATTTATGTATGTATTTTGCTGCACCAGATCTTTGTTGCAGCACGTGGGATCTTCAGTTGTAGCATGCACACTCTTAGTTGCAGCATGTAGGAACTAATTCCCTGACCAGGGGTCGGACCTGGGCCCCTGCTTTGGGAGCATAGAGTCCCAGCCACTGGACCACCAGGGAAGTCCTTTGCTTTCTTTAAAAAAAAAATTGAATTATTAACTTTTTATTTTGAGATAATTATAGATTATCATGGAGTTATAGACAACCATATGGAGGGAATCTCATCTACCCTTCACTCAGTTCTCCCCAGTGGTGACACCTTGTGAAACTCTCCTCCAGTATCTCAGCCGCTCTACTGCCATTACGACAGTCAGGATACAGAGCAGCTCTGTCACTAGAGGAATCTTTTGTTTAGCCCTTTTAGAGACACACCCACTTCCCTGCCACCCCTCCTGTCTCCTTATTTTCTGGCAACCTGGTTTCCAGTAAATGTGTCTTTTGGGTACTAACCTGGTGGTCCAGTGGCTAAGACTCTGTGCTTCCAATGCTGGGGGGCCCTGATGCGATCCCCGGTCAGGGACCTAGATCCCACATGGCACAATTAAGAGTTCACAAGCTGCAACTGAAGATCCCGTGTGCCATAACCAAGACTGGGTGCAGCCAAATAAAAAGTAAAATAATTGTATTTTTCTTTTTTTTAAAGTGTGTCATTCCAAGAATGTTTTATAAATGGAATCATGTATTTGGGATTGGTGTCTCTTGAGTAGTGAGTCATCCAGATGGTTTTACATATCAATAGCTTGTTCTTTTTTATTGCTGGGTAGTATTTCATAGTGCGGATGTACCAGCTTTGTTTATCCATTTACCCGCCAAAGGACATCTAGGTGGTTTTCAGAGTTTGTTATTATAAATAAAGCTGTGAGCTTCTGGATGCAACTTTTTGTGTGGACATAAATTTTCCTTTTTTGTTTTTCAAGAATAAGTGCCCTTGTTGTTTTTAATGATTCTGTAATATTCCATTGTTTGGGTGTACCATTGAGTGATACTGGTCTCACACAGGCATTTAAGTTACTCCTAATTGTTTGCTATTTCAAACAGTATAGTAACAACTCATGTATAAATAGATCATTTTCACATTTATAGGTTAAATTCCTAGAAATAGAATTGCTGATCTAAAGGAATGATTATTCTTTTGACAAACACTGCTTGATTATCCTCCATAGGAATTACATCAGTTTCAGTTCTTAGCAGCAATGTATGAGAGCCTTTTCCCTCAATAGTATATTATTAATGTTGTTCATTTTTTATCTTCTTCATAGATTTAATGAACACATGTGTCTGTGATATAGGTTGCAGTTTTTTGTCCCTCTGTGGCATTTATCTTTTGGTTTTGTATGTGGTGGTTTGTGCCATGCAGATATTTTTTGCTATTATGTACATGAACTTACCAATCTGCTATGGTTTCTGGCTTTCATGCCATTCCTTCACACTCTCTCCCCCACCCTGAGATCATAAACCATTCTCCTCTGGTATTTTACAGTAGATTGTTTCAGAACTCAGCTTTATTTTTGGCAGGGCTGGCCCATTGTTGCTGCCCTGGGTTTTGTCTAGTTGCGGCGAGCGGGAGCTGCTTCGGTTGCGGTGTGCGGGCTTCTCACTGTGGTGAGCTCTTTTGCAGGGTGCAGGCTTAGAGTGCACGGCCTTTCGTTGTGGTGGTGCGTGGGCTCAGTGGTTGTGGCATACAGGCTTAGTTGTCCCATGGCATGTAGGATCTTACTGGACCAGGGATTGAACCTGTGTCTCCTGATTGGCAGGTGGATTCTCTGCCACTGAGCCACCAGGGAAGCCCCTATAGTCGATTTTTAAAAATGTTTTTACTTTTAAGTTCATTGATCCGTCTAGAACTTGCAATGAAGTATAATAAGTCTGATTTCCTTTTGGTGAGATAGTTATACAGTTGTCCAGTATTATTCATTGGATTATCCACCTTTTCTCAATTTCCTTTGGAAATATCACTTTTATCAGGTACTAAATTTCCATCCATATGTGTTAGGGATATTTCTAGTCTATTTCGTTGATATGTATGTCTGTTCCTATGCCAATACCATGCCTTCTTAATTTTTCTAAATTTATAAGTATGCTAATTTTTGATAGAATTGCTTTGATTTGCGCTATTTCCTTATGTACTGTGCTGTTTCATAGGTCCTATTTTGGTCATTAAAATGTTTTCATTCAGATTTAATAGTGTTATATTTTCTATATTTGTTAATTTTTTTTCACAGAAATTTGAATGAAGTAATAAATGTGTACATTACAGTTAATCTAGTTATGTCTAGCAGTGTATACTTGCTGATTTTAATTTTATTATTATACCTAATGCTGCAAAGGTTATCTCCTACTATGCTTAGGATTATTTCCTTAATATAACAGCACAGAAATTAAATTGTGGGGTCAGCGAGTCTAAACATATTTTAAGCTCTTATAGTGGCAAAGAACCTGCCCGCCAGTGCAGGAGGCACAGGTTCTGTTCCTGGGCCAGGAGGGTGCCCTGAGTAGGGCATGGCAGCCCACTCCCATACTCTTGCCTGGAAACGTTCATGGACAATGGGGTCTGGTGGGCTCACAAAGAGTCATACATTGCTGAGAGACTGAGTGAGTGAGTGCTTATCGCTATATTGCTTTTCAAACAGGTATCAGTTTAGACCACCACTATCAATATAGATGTTACACTGCATACTTATTTTTATTATCTTTTTAGGTTTCTCATAATCGTCCCTTACTGAAAGGAGAATGTAAAGGTGGCCAAAACCGGGTACCTGAAGAGGAGCCAACCACAGTCTCTGAATATTTCTTTAATGATATCTTTATTGAAGTGGATGAAACAGAATAGAAAGTCGCCTTTTTTATTTTTTTTTTTAAGTCTGAGATTTCCAGAATCAGTTATATCAACAAAGCAGTATTTAGAAAGAAGCATTACTGGCAGTTTTTCTTTAGGTTGATTTTCAGTATTTATTCAGCTTGATTTGAAGCTTTTATAATCCGTGAAGAACATTGCTGGGGTCCTTTTCATTCTGATTGGCTCAGCATTTTGGAAATATCAACCAGTTAAGACTGCTTTCTCAGACAGAAATAACAGGTCTTGTTTACATTTTGACTTCTTTCTGTATTGAACACACATGAACATCCTCGAATGTTGTGGATAATGTCTGTGTAAGTCACAGTGCTGATGTATTTGGAAGTGGATTGTATTTAACGTTTAGCAAACCTTTTGTGAAGGTTTTTTTATGTTTACTTAGGGTTTTTTGTTTTTGTTTTAGGATTTTGGGGGGTTTGGGTGTTTTTTTTTAATTTTGGTTTTTTAGTATGGTGAAAGCCTTTTCATTTGCCTCTAAATATATGAAAGAAAATTGTGAAACTCCAGTTTAGTATGGTAACTGTTAAAAACTTTTCTATTATCATCTATTTGACTGAAAAATGTGTATTTTTCTAATTCATATTGATGTAACATTAGTCCTAATTGAAGAGCTAGTATTTAAACTTACTATTTATAAAGATAAAACATCAAAAAGCTTATTTATTTTTAAATTTTTTATTTAAAAGAATATTCAGTTTTAATTTTTTACCCCTGAGATTATGGGTAAAGAAGGCATTAACAAATTTATGTTTGTCTCCTTTCCCTCTTTAATTTTAAAGATATTTAAAGTGATATAACTAAAGTATTTGGATAGTATATATGTTTGAATACATTTTTTTGTCATAGTTCAGTATATTGACTTTGTACTGTGAATTTTTTGTTTTTCTTATTTCTTAGATAATCTCAGGATTTGTATGGGAAAAAAAAAAAACCCTTAACCTTATTTATGAGGCAAATTTCCATACAAAACTCAGCCTCCATTACATAAACATATGCTCACATACACACATTCCTTTTTTAAAAAACAGTTTCTTATCTTCTTTCCCCCATTAAATTCTCCTTAAGGACCTAAGTATGTAGGTCTTTACGGACAGAACATAATTGACATGTTAAAAACAGAAAATAAGATAACAATAAGCCTTTATTAAGTCAGTGATTATCATCAATATGAATTTATGGGTTGGGTTTAAATTTTGAGATTTTGTGATTTACGTAGATAATTCCTTTATCCACCCAAGCAAATCTTTAGGGTTCAAATTAAACTTCTGAGAAAACAGAATTATTCTTTTATATGAAAAGCCCTCTGAGTTGATAATACCTTGGATCAGGAATCAGAAACATTTTCTGCAAAAATATTTTCAAATTCGTGGGCCAGATGCCTTCTGTGGTAACTACTCAACTCTGCCATTTCAGTATGAAAATAGCCGCAGACAATACTTATATGATGGCCATAGATGGATTGACCCCTGTATTAGACAGTAGTTTTCTTACCTTAAGGTGCTGATGTCATTACCTATGAGATATTTGTCCCTGGAATTATGAGTTGTGCCTAACAATGAAAACTGTTGACTGCATTATGAAATCAGTATTTCAGTTGGGAAGAATTTTAATGTCTAATTATGTTTGTAAATGGAAAAAATGGTGACCAGTTTTCAGGTTAACTAGTAAAACTGGATTTGGCTTGGCAAGTATAACAGTAATCCTAATTTATTAAAACAGTTGATATTAGAACATTTCTTATTCATTGCCTTATAATGAAATTTACAGTTTAAACTTTTTTGTCATAAAGGAGGATTTGAAGGAAATTCTCTATAGATATGCATTTATTTATTTCATGTGATTAATATAAGAATCATGGTCGTAAATCACATTGCTATTTTAAATGCCATTTTTATAAATTTTAAAAGTCTCATATTCTGAAAAGGTTTCTTTAGTTCATGTTAGTTTAGGTGTTAGGTTGTCATAGCTAAACTATGATTTTATCCCTTGTTTAATATCACTTTAAATTTGTTAACATCTGTCTCTTGTTCATCTACAATGAGTCAATTTGTAGAAGATGTAGCTTCTTACTGTAGAAAGGGTAATTTTATCTTTGGGCATTCACTGCATTAGAGAATCAAGTCAGCTAAATTTTCCTGCTGTTGTATTCTTAAAACTACTCTTAGAAAAAGAAAATCAGTGTATTTACGTTACAAGAGGGGAGGACTTGTTCACACCTGTGTTTAATCTGACTCTTATAAAGATCATGTGAAGAATTTGTATTTTATAAATTTTCAAAGAGATATGATTAAAGGTCTTTATTTTTTTCTTGACTTTTCCTCCTGAGCACTTATATCTTAGCAAGTGATCAACATGATGACTTAAAAGCCTAATTGTTGGTAAAATGATTGAGGCACAGATAAAAATATGAATATCCACTGCTTACCACCATGTTTTTTGAAATATAGGTCACCATGTATACTGTCTTGCTTGAAGAAGTCTTTGACAAAAAGCAATATCTGTCATTGTAAATTTTCTTGTTCTAAAGAAAGCAGTTATATTCTGTAGATGTAAATTATGTAAATAAAAATTATTTTATATTATTTGTTGTGTCCTTTTCTTCAAATGACAATAAAGATATTAATGTGTTAGTGAATGAAAAATAGTCTTAGAAGTACAGTTTATACTTCCACAAAGATATAGTATCATTGAAAGAATTAATTTTTTCTTTCATTTATGCTATGAAGTATATTATTTTGATTTTGCAAGAATAAAGAATAGACTTTCCCCACATTTGGGTCATATGAAAAGTTACTTTTTTGTTTATTTGCTCCACATGCAATGAAATTTTAGATAAAAGAACTCAATCTCTTTTACTTTTTTTTTTTTCTAGAGAGAAAGGCAAATGGGAGACTTCAGTTATAGATATAAACCTAGACTTCTGACATTGTCTGACCAGACTTTTATACTTTTTGTCTGGTATAAAAGGATTTTTTATTTTCTTAAAACTCCTCCCCACTCTTTTCCTGCTTTCTCCCAATATGTTAAGCACAATTTGGGTTTTCATATTCAGTATTTGTATGGAATTAATGGTAGTTATTCACTGCTCTACCACCTAATGAACTAAGGTGACATTTCCTTTCTGGTACAGCTCTTTGTTTTTCTTGGAATTAAGAATTATTTCACTTTTTCATTTGCTTTGGGTTTGTTTTTGAACCGGTAGCTTGACCTTTCATACCCTCCAGCAAGTTTGTTTATATATAAATCTATACTTTTTGACATGGTCAAGTTGTCAGATAAATTATTT
This sequence comes from Capra hircus, assembly GCF_001704415.2. Classification (NCBI taxonomy): domain Eukaryota; kingdom Metazoa; phylum Chordata; class Mammalia; order Artiodactyla; family Bovidae; genus Capra; species Capra hircus. The sequence goes on along the minus strand of NC_030827.1, from coordinate 10,016,507 downwards.
CCTTCTTCTTCCCCCTCCTCCCCCACCCCCCTACTACCCCGCTCCTGGAAAACTTAGGAAAATCTTCCTTCCTGCTTTCATCCCGACTGAGTCTTCACAGGTGTCCATGTGCAGCACAGTTGCCCTGCTGGGACTTCTCTTGTGAGTCTCCTACCTTCTTTTCTGGTTTGGACTCCCTGTTTCTGGAGCCCATGTCATCGTTTTTCTTGATTTGGAGAGTAAATCTTCCCCTGTTTACTGCGGAAGGATATGTGGATGATTCTGTAACTTGAGACTTTACATATCTGAGAGTTTCTTTTTTCTATTCTCTCAGTTGGGCTCTCTGTGGAATTCTTGAATAATTTGAAAATAATTGCTGCTTCATTTCAGAATCATCCTCTGATTACATTCTGGTCTTCAGTGTTTAAAAAAGTCTGCTGCTATTCTGATTCCCTATCCTTTGAATGTGGGCCGCTGTTTACATGTTTCCTGACCCTGGCTCTCTGCATGGTGGGCTTCCCTGTGGCTCAGTGGTACAGAATCTGCCTTCCAAGCAGGAGACTCAGCTTCAGTGCCTGGGTCAGGAAGATCCCCTAGAGAAGGAAATGGCTACCCATTCCAGTATTCTTGCCTAGAGAATCCTATGCTCCCCAGGAGCCTAGTGGGCTAGTCCCTGGGGTCCTAAAAGAGTCAGATATAGCTTAGCAACTGCACCACCAGCATTGCCCACAATAATGTGCCAACTGCCCCCACATTCATGCCATGGGCCTTTTTAATATGGAAACCCATTTCCTTCCCTTCTGGCAAATGTTCTTGCATTATTACTTTGATAATTTCTCTCTTCCATTTTCACTGTTCTGCTATCTGAAATTCCTATAAATCAGATTTTAAAATCTCCTTTAGTGGTTCCGTAAGTTATCTCTATTTTCTATTCATCCCTCCTCACCCCTTATCTCTCCTCATATTTTTGCTTCCCCTTTGTGTGTGTTGAGGGGAGATATTCTCAATTTTTACTTCTATTGGAGACAAGTGTCTATTCCTTTTTAGAAGTGACTGTTGGCCACAAAACGCATAGAGAGAAGGACAAAAGTCAGTGCTTCAGACTAACAGATTGTGCACAATTAAGTCAAAATCCGAGTCCTCCTTTGACTTAGTTCATAATTTTGAATCAACAGTTTTTTCCAATGAACATTTTTAGGGCATAGTTTGCATTTAAGTACATAGATCTTAAGTATTCAGTTTGAATACTGACAATGTATACACCTGTGTAATCACCCCACAAAACAATGTTTTCATCCTCCCAGGAAGTTCCTTTAAGCCCTTCCCCACTGCCACCCACCCAGATTACTTTCTCCTGATCTTGAACTTTATATTATGTACTCCTTTGCATCTGATTACTTTTGCTCAACATGTTTTTGGGACTCATTAATTTTGTAGTGTGTTAGTAGCTCCCTGTTGCTGAGTATACCGTAATTGTCTATCCATTTTCCTACTGATTGTTTCTGAATTTTACCTCTTGAATAAAGCTACTATAAATATTCCTGTATAAATCTTTTGTTAGACACGTTTTTATTTCGTGTGTAAAAACCTAGATTTATTTTTCTAAGTACTTGATGTTCTTTGACGTGTTCATAAATGGCATTTTTAAATGTCTATTTTTATTTGTATGTTTATTGCTGGAACTTAGAGAAACAGTTGGTTTTTGTATTGCAATTAAGATTTTAGCAAATGGGGATTCCCTGGCAGTCCAGTGGTTGTGACTGTGAAAGTTCACTGCTGAGGCCATGTGGCAAGGCCAAAAAAAAAGATGTTAGGAAATGTATTTTCTATATGTCCATTCACAGTCATACTTAGCCTTTGGAGCTATTAAAGCAAGCCTTTTAAATATATATATATATATAGGAATGCCATTTGTTTTTAGAAAACAGACTTAGAAACTCAGTTATTGGGACTTCCCTGGTGGTCTAGTGGCTGAGACTCCTAGCTCCCACTGTAGGGGGCTTGGGTTCCATCCCTGGTCAGGGAGCTAGATCCCACATAGCACAACCAAAAATCCTGACCGCTGCAACCAAAAATCCTATATGCCCTAACGAAGACAGAAGATCCTGTGTGCTGCAACTAGGACGTGGTGTTGCCAAATAAATAAATGAAACTCACTTACAGTAAGATAAACAGAATAAAGTAAAATTTTAAGTAATTAAATGCTGCTGGGAAACATTTACTAACTTCTCATTTATTTAATAAACTTAAAGGGTACCAGTATCTTATTTCTTTAAAACATGGTTTTCCCATCCTTTTAGTAATTTCTCAGTAGGGAGTTCCCTGTCAGTCCAGTGGTTAGGACTCTGTGCTTCCACTGCAGGGGGTATGAATTTAATTCCTGGTCAGGGAACTAAGACCCCACATACTGTGGGGGCAGCTAAGCCCATGCTTGCAACTGCTCTGGAGCCTGTGCGCCACAACTAGAGAAGCTCATGCACCACAAGGAAGAGCCCAGGAGCCCTGCGCACTGGGACAAAGACCCCGCGTGCCACAGGGAAGGTCCCATGTGCCACAACTAAGGCACGATGCAGCCAGATAGTCTTTAAAAATCAGTTGCATTTCTATGTGCTAATCACGTACAAACTGAAAAGGAAATTACAAAAGCAACTGTTTACAGTAGCCTCAAAAATAATCGAATAGAAATTAACCAAGGAGGTGAAAGACTTGCACAATGAAAACTAAAAAACAGTGCTGAAAGAGATTAAAGAAGACGTAAATGGAAACAGCCCATTTTCATAGATTGGCAGACTTTAATACTGTTAAGATGTCAATGCTACCCAGTGTGATCAATAGATTCAGTGCAGTCCCTATCAAAATTCTGAGATTTTTTTTTTTTGACAGGAATAGAAAAATATACCTCTAAAGTTAATATGGAATCTAAGGGATCTCAGTCAAAAAAATCTTGAACAAAAATAAAGCTAGAAGACTTAAATTTAATGATTTCAAAACTTACTACAAAGCTACAGTAAAAAAAAAAAAATTGTGGTTTTAACATAAAAGAAAGACATACAGGACCTAGAATATAATACAAAGTCAGAGATAAACCACTGCATAGCATATGAAATAATTTTTGACAAGCGTGCCAAGACTGTTTAATGGAGAATGGACAGTCTTTACAACAAAAGATGTTGAGAAAACTGGATATCCACATACCAAAGAATGAAGCTAACATTGTATACAAAAATTATCACAAAATAAATCTAAGACTAAGTGAACTAAGTAAGATAATTTTTTTTCTCATTGTCCAGTGTGTAAGAAATTGTGAGGAAGCTCAGATTGTTGTTGTTTTTTCTCAGCCGCTCAGCTGTGTCTGACTCTTTGTGACCCAATGGACTGCAGCACGCCAGGCTTCCCTGTCCTCTGTTTCCTGGAGTTCGCTCAAACTCATGTCCATTGAGTCGGTGATGCCATCCAACCATCTCATCCTCTGTCTTCCCCTTCTCCTCCTGCCCTCAATCTTTCTTTCACAGCATCAGGTCTTTTCCGGTGAGTCAGCTCTTCACTTCAGGTGGCCAAAGTATTGGAGCTTCAGTACCAGTCCTTCCAGTGAATACTCAGGTTTGATTTCCTTTAGGATTAACTAGTTTGATCTCCTTGCTAACCAAGGGACTCTCAAGAGTGTTCTCCAACACCACAGTTTGAAAGTTCTTTGGTGCTCAGCCTTCTTTATGGTCCAACTTTAACATCTGTACATGACTATTGGAAAAACCAGTTTTGACTAGATGGACCTTTGTCGGTAAAGTGATGGTTCTGCTTTTTAATATGCTGTCTAGTTTTGTCATACCTTTTCTTCCAAAGAGCAAGCATCTTTTAGTTTCATGGCTTCAGTCACCATCCACAGTGATTTTAGAGCCCAAGAAAATAAAATCTGTCACTGTTTCCATTTTTTTTCCATTTATTTGCCATGAAGTGATGGGACTGGATGCCATGATCTTAGTTTTTTTGAATGTTGAATGTAAGGTGAGTGCCGAGAAAAAGAAAATGAGCTGGCCAGCCAGCCAACGAAAAGGAAGTTTATTAAAGGGAAACAAGAGAATGACTGGCCCTTGAGAAGAACCAGCCCCTTCCCTTCTGGTGGGTCCCTCTTACACCTTCCAGGTGGGAAACTGGGTCCCCTCAGCAGGGGGTTAGTTTATCTTTAGTCTGCAGATGGAGTTTGGTGGTCGGTGGTCTTGAGAAAGCCGAAGGTGTTCAGTGGTAGGGTGGCCACTTAGTCTTGGCAAAGAGTGCCAACGGCTAAAACAGGATGTCACTTGAGCAATGCAGTCAGTTTCATGGGTCACTGTGACTTTATATTTTGTTTGTGAGCCATTTTTAACAATGAGATCCCATGTAGTTCCTATCATTGAGTTTTAAGCTAGGTTTTTCACTTTTTCACTCAGATCTGTTATAGGCAACTTTGCCTTACTTTGCCAACAAAGGTCCGTCCAGTCAAAGCTATGGTTTTTCCAGTAGTCATGTGTGGTTGTGAAAGTTGGCCCTTAAAGAAAGCTGAGTGCTGAAGAATTGATGCTTTTGAACTGTGGTGTTGGAGAAGACTCTTGAGAGTCCCGTGGACTGGAAGGAAATCAGTCCTGAATATTCATTAGAAAGACTGATGCTGAAGCTGAAGCTCCAATACTTTGGCCACCTGATGCGAAGAATTGACTCATTGGAAAAGACCCTGATGCTGGGAAAGATTGAAGGCAGGAGGAGAAGGGGACGACAGAGGATGAGATGGTTGGATGGCATCACCGACTCGCTGAACATGAATTTGAACAAGCTCTGGTAATTGGTGATGGACAGGGAAGCTTGGAGTGCTTCTGTTCATGGGGTCGCAAAGAGTCGGACACACTGAGCGACTGAACCGAACTGACTTGTTATAGGCTAGGTTTTAGAAGTACATTATAATCGTACATCTAAGATGTACTTTATCACTACTAGAATTTTTAATTTACTGTTTATGTTCTCTCCGCTTTATAAAAGAGTACGTTTGGCCTGTTCTCCAGTGTATCTCCAGCTCCAAAAGAGCACCTGATAGGGGACATTGAAGAAATAGTTGTTGAATGAATGGTTATCTCCTTTAAAGAGTATAATTTCTTAGGACAGTTTTATAAGCCTGTTCGGTTTCCAGCTCTCATATAAGAATAAGCTTTTTCAAGTCCCGGAATACCCTTTCTAGCAGTAGGGGAAGAAGGAAACAGCACGTAGAAGAAGCACCCAGACAAGCAAAGAAATTCAGCCGCAGCTCCACAGCTCCGTCCTGGGATTCGCAATGCTCAAGGGCTCGGGAGGGGACCGGCCTCGCGAGGCTGCATCTCTGTCCCTCATTGGCTGAGTTCGGGGGGGCGTGGTGCTCAACATCGACCAATTAGGGGCCGCGTTCGCCGACACGTGCCTAGGCTGACCGGAGAATCCGGGAGGTTTCAGGCGAGTTGGGACAGCGAGAATCTGGGCCGAGGTGTATCCCGAAGCCGGGGAGTTGGCGGGGAAAGCTTCGGCTCCGAATCGGCGCAGGCCCTCTCTCTCACGCAGCTTCCTGCCTCTGTGCCTGCTGCCATGTGGGCCGCTCTGAGATTAGCCCTGCGGCCGTGCGCCCGCGCCGCTGCCCCAGCGCTGCGTTCCTATCATGGGGACGCCGTGGCTACCCTGGGCACCCCACCGGACTCGAGCTCTGCCATCTACCAGGTAGGGTGGGTGAGCGGCCCGGGTCAGTGATTCCTCTTCACGGACGGGACAAGGTGTTGGCCGGACTGGGAAGCAGAGAGGGTAGGCTACTTTAACTGTAGCTCCTGCTTTCTCTGGATCCGCAGTCGTGATTCTGGGACGCACTAGGAGGTCGTGAAGTTTGAAAAAGAAAACAAATCAGATACATTTTAGTTCACTTTTAACCTTGGCACGGTCCTTTGTATCTTTAAAATCAGTGGTTCTCAAAGCCAGTGGTTCTCCGGGAGCTTGTTCCAGTTACAGCCGCCTTAAGGTTGGTGATGGACAGGGAGGCCTGGTGTGCTGTGATTCATGGGGTCGCAGAGTCAGACACGACTGAGTGACTGAACTGAACTGAACTGAAGCCTCACCCTGGGCCGTTTTGGTCTTCCAGGGCGGGGTCCTGGTGTTTGCATGGTTAATTAGGTTGGGGGTGAGGAGAGGCAAAGGCCTTGGAGGCAGCTAACTTTGGGAACCACTGGCGAACACAGATAACCCTGGTCTGTGGAAACTAGATTTGAGATAGTTGGGTATGTTAATGGAAAATACTTGTATTTAAGTAGCTTTTCTTGGAATTTGGAGGTGCCACAGGTCACACAATCAACTAACTCCTGGTTTATGAAATATCAGCTGGAAATTTTCAGTCTATCCCATGGTTTCTAAGCCTATACAGATAACGTTTAAGTTGTGCAGATAACTTTCAGGAGATACATTTTATTTAATTTATTTTTTTAAAGATTGTTTATTTTTGGTGGCATTGTTGCTTCCTTTAGTTGGAGTGTGTGGGCTTCTTGCCGTGGCTTCTCTTTTTGCGGAGCACAGGCTCTGGGCCCGTGGCTTCAGTCCTTGTGGCTTCTAACTCATTGGTTAGACTTTAGTCACATGGCCACACTTGTCTGGAAAAGCAGGCTGGGATTATTTTATCCTGTTTTTATTTTTCTGGTTTTTGGCGATGTCTCATGGTTTGTGGGATCCTAGCTCCTTAACCAGGGATTGAATCCCTGCCCTTGGCAGGGCAGTGAAAGCCTGGAATCCTAACTACTGGACCACCAGGGAATTTCCCTCTGATCCTTTTAAAACATAAAATAGGATCTGCTTTCCCCTGGGCTTTGTTTTAAGTGTAAATTGTCAGTAAGTGTAAAAGCAAGTATTTCTGAATTGGTTGGTGCCTCACAATAGTGTTTGATAGGACAGAAAAAGAAGATGACATTCTTACCCTCAAAGAGCTTATATTCCCAAACAAAGTAAAACAAATAGAGGTAAGCTCAGTAGACATGTAGGGAAGGAAGTGGTTAAAATGAGTGGGAGTAGCCAAAAATGAAGTTGGAGATGAGATGGAATGTGAATTCGGCTTTAAAAGGGGATGGTGAGGGACTTCTCTGGCAGTCCAGTGGTTAAGACTCAGTGTTTCCACGCATGCCAGAGGCATGCATTTCATCTCTGATCAGGGAACTAAGCTTCCACATGCCTAAATAAATAGATAAATAAATAAATAGAAGGTGAGATTTATATAGATGGACTAGAGAGGGGTTGTGGCAGTGCAGAAGACATTGAGCAAAGACAGAGAGGCATGAACTAATCTTTTTTATATGTTGGAGTTGGCTCAGTACAGAAGTGGCCCAGTGTGGAGGCCACATACGGTTGGCATCTAATGCTGTGCTCCTTAACCCTCGTTATGATAAAAAAAAAAAGCCTTCATCGGTTTCCTATAATACTCTCCCTCTTTTTCCTTGCTTCTGTTTTAGGAAAACTATGAACAGATGAAAGCACTAGTAAATCAACTCCATGAGCGAGCACAGAACATCAGACTAGGTAAGCGCTCTTCAGTTTATGCTCTTAATTAAGATGTCCCTTTATTTGTTTTAGAAAAACTAGTAGCATCAACGCTTTGACTCTTCAAGACTGTGCATTTGCTGTTGGTGGGAATGTAAATTGGGGCAGCCACTATGTAAGACAGTATGTTGTTTTTGTTGCTAACTCGTGTCCAACTCTTTTACGACCCCATGGACTGGAGAAGGAAATGGCAACCCACTCCAGTGTTCTTGCCTGGAGAATCCCAGGGACGGGGGAGCCTGGTGGGCTGCCATCTATGGGGTCGCACAGAGTCGGACACGACTGAAGCGACTTAGCAGCAGCAGGACTGTAGCCCACCAGGCTCCCCTGTCCATAGGGTTTCCCAGGCAAAAATACTGGAGTGGGTTGCCATTTCCTTCTCCAGGGAATCTTCTCCATCTAGGGATTGAAGCCATGTCTCCTGCATTGCCAGGTGGATTCTTCCCTGAGCCGTCAGGGAAACCATGTAACACAGTGTGGAGGTCCTTAAAAAGTAAAAATAGAGTTACCATATGATCCAGAAATCCCACTCCTAGGCTTATATCTGGAAAAGACGAAAAGTCTTAATTCCCCAGTGTTCATAGCAGCATGGTTTACCAGAGCCAAAGACATGGAAACAACCCATCAACAGGTGATTGGTTTAAGATGTGGTGTATATATATATCCATGTGGATATATACTCAGTCATAAAAAGAATGGAATCTTGCCATTTCTAGCAACATGGATGGACCTGGAGAATATCATACTAAGTGAAGTAAGTCACGAAGAGAAAGACAAATATAATATCATTTATATATGGAATCTAAAAAATAATGCAAATGAACCTATATACAAAGCAGAAACAGACATGCAGATATAGCTCAGTGGTAGAGCATTCAACTGCAGGAACAGGCAGAAAGACATAAGAAACAAACTTTAGGAAAAGGAAAGGGGGAGAGATAAATTAGGAGTATGTGATTAACAGATAAAAAGTTAATATACACAAAATAGATAGGCAACATGGATTTACTAAACATGGAGAACAGTATTTACTATCTTGTGATAACTGATAATGGAAAATAAACTGAAAAAGTATATATAAATGAATCATTTTGCTGTACACGTGAAACTAACAATATTGTTATTTAACTATATTTAAATTTAAAAAAGCCTGCATTTGTTGGCATGTAGACATTTTATTTTTTCCTAGTATTCGGTCAGTTTTTCTGCTCATGTAGCACTACCAGTATTTGGGGGGAAGTAGAAATTCAGATTCATTAATTTTTTTTTTTGTCCACACTTTGTGGCTTGTGGGACCTCAGATTCTCAACCAGGGATTGAACCTGGGCCATGGCAGTGAAAGCACCAAATCCTAGCCACTAGAGCACCAGAGAACTTCCTCATCAGTATTTTAAACTATTTCTTCTTAAGGTTTTCATTTCAGTTACAGGATCACACTGAACTTTTTGTTTTACTTGAAGCAACTAAAAACATTCTCTATTCATTAGTCATATTCATACTATATACTGTATTTTGCATAATTGTGCTTTTTCTGCTGTGTTGTGTAATTTGGAAATGATTTCTGTGTGGGTTTATTGCTAATTAAATAAATGAGATTTCCTAAAAACTTTGTAAATTGTCATTTTTTATTTTTAAATTGTGGACATAATAGACATTCTTTTTCTTGGAAGAAATTGCATCATAGGAATATAAAATGCTAATGTTTAAATAAGTAGTATATCAACTTCTGTTGTGCCTTTATTGGTATATATGATAATTTACTTTAGAAGGCTCTGTGACTTGAAATAACAGCCATTTCCAAAGTAAGAGTCCTCATATTAAAGTACCTGAGAAGGAGCTATTTGAATTTTATGGCCTTCATTTAAAAAGAATTCTCTGACTCTGGGGGCAGGAGGAGAAGAAATGAGGCTGAGCTGGGTCTTGACAGTACTGTCCGTCTGCCTGAGCGCCCTGGTCACAGCCACAGGGCCCGAGGGCAAACGGAAGCTGCAGATCAGAGTCAAGAAGCCGGTAGACCACTGTCCCAGCAAATCGTGCAAAGGGGACGTCCTGCGCACACACTGTGCAGGGAGGCTAGAAGATGGCACAGAGTTTGACAGCAGCCTGCCCCAGAACCAGCCCTGTGTCTTCTCCTTGGGCACAGGCCAGGTCATCCAGGGCTGGGACCAGGGGCTGCTAGGGATGTGTGAGGGGGAAAAGCGGAAGCTGGTGAGTCCATCAGAGCTGGGATATGGAGATCAGGGAGCTCCCCCAAAGATTCCAGGTGGTGCAACCTTGGGGTTCGAGGTGGAGCTGCTCAAAATCGAGCGACATTCAGAACGGTAGCCAAACTGGAGAGGGGTGGTGGAGAGGTCCCCATCAGGGACCAGGCTGTTTAAAGAAAGAAAAAAAAAAAAAACCCTTAAGATCCCCCAAAAAAGCCAAAAAAAAAAAAAAAAAAAGGATTCTCGTCAATACCCTCATAGGTGGGATCTGTTTGGTCTCTCAACCTGTAGTTTCAGGGTGTTGCATCCCTGGATATGATCTTATCACATTCAGAGGACAGACTTTGAGTAGGAATCATTAGTGAAATAATTTGGCAAAATCTTGATCGATTTCTGTTTAAATTAAAATATTTTTTATATGTTTTTTCCTTCTGAGCACTTTAAGGATGGAGACAAGGTAATTGATTAATGGCAGATGGACAGAAAAATCATCTAAAATTGTGTATTCATTTGTGTAGGTATTAGGGAAGAAATAAGCTCAGTATTTTCATCTCCTGTAGAATTTTGAGGCTGGTAGTTACTGTAATAAGTAAGCCACTTTGGTCCAGTTATTTAATCCCTCTTGAACATTTTCAGTACCTCATTTGTAACTTGAGACTCAAGAGTGGGTCTGTGAATTACAGGCATTATTTATTCCAAGCACACATTTCTGTCTTCTTTTGACTTAATAGATTAATCAAAGTTAATTGAGAAAAACCATAAAAGAAATCCATTTGGAATACATTGGTCTCTGCCTTTTGTACTGTAGTAGTTTCGTGTTAACAGAGAAGGCATTGGCACCCCACTCTAGTACTCTTGCCTGGAAAATCCCATGGACGGAGGAGCCTGGTGGGCTGCAGTCCATGGGGTCGCTGAGAGTCAGACATGACTGAGTGACTTCACTTTCACTTTTCACTTTCATGCATTGGAGAAGGAAATGGCAACCCACTCCAGTGTTCTTGCCTGGAGAATCCCAGGGACCGGGGAGCCTGGTGGGCTGCTGTCTATGGGGTCGCACAGAGTCGGACACGACTGAAGCGACTTAGCAGCAGCAGCAGTTTAATGTCAAAATCAGTTTTAAGTCCTCTAAAAGTTACCATGACGTGAACAAGTAGATATGAAACTCAGTGAGGGGCCAGGTGAAGCAAAGACCTCATTCAGATGGCAGTAATTGTTCCCATTTTATCTATAAGGATGTAGGGGAGAATTAAAAAAAAAAAAGAAACAGGCGAAGAGGGTAAACTTCATATAGGTCCTTCTGTATTGTGTGTTCTCAGTTGTATCTGACTCTTTGTGACCCCGTGGAATTTTCCAAGCAAGAATACTGGAGTGGGTTGCCATTTCCTACTTCAGGGGATCTTTCTGACCCAGGGATTGAACCATGTCTCTTGTGTCTCCTGCATTTGTAGGCAGATTCTTTACCCCTGTGCCAGCTGGGAAGCCATTTCTTCTAGGTTAGGTACTTGTAATATAAGAAGAATATTATTTTGATAATGGCTGTATCTAGTCTCTTTGGTTTTAAGTCACAAAGATCCAAATCAAACTTATTTAATCCAGAAGCCAACAACCAAACCATGGAAAGGAAGTGCTGAATGGACCAGGGGACTCCAAGCCCTCCAGGACTCACTTTCTCTGCCCATTTTCTCTCATTTCAGGATGTGCACGTATGTTGGACCACATTCTCTTTTTCCATGAGGTGGGGAGCTAGGTTGCTTGGAGGCCAGCAACAATCTGAAGTAGATTGTAAACAATCAGTGTATAATCTGATGGAAAGATCTAGTTATCCTTTCACCTCCAATTTGGAAAGCTTTGGTGGGTTCTCTGGGGTCCCGTGTTCTCTCCTTAGCCCAGTCACTGTATCTGGTGGGGTGTGGTGCTTCACAGTGCCCGCCTGGACCCATGTCTACCAGGACTCCATGACTGTGCAGCTGGCAGCTCCTGAAGCTTCATGAAGGCAGCAGTGGCTTCCAGGAAAGGAGGAAAGGAAAGCAGGCAGTCAAAAAGCAAAGAACGTCAATTACACGGTCTCCAGACCACCCTGGGCTTCCTTGGTGGCTCAGGGGTAAAGAATCCACCTGCAGTGCGAGAGACAAGAGTTCTGTCCCTGAGTGGGGAAGATCCCCTGGAGAAGGAAATGGCAAGCCGCTCCAGTATTCTTGCCTGAGAAATCCCACGGACAGAGGAGCCTGGAGGGCGACAGTCCATGGGGTTGCAAAGGAGTCGGACACGACTTCATGACTAAACAGCAACAGACCACCCTGATTTCTCTCTAGGAAGAGAGGGGTGTGTAAATAGGAGGGTGAGTTGTAAAAACAGGGGTAGCGGACATTTGTCATTCTTTTTGACCAGGTAGCTCCTGAACCCCTGTTCTAAGTGTGAGGAAATGGTGTTAAAAAATGACATGAGTTTTTCTCTATTGGATATGATTTGAGAGGCAAGATATCCTGCTGGTATGCTTTTCAGAAAGACGACTAGAATCATACTCTTGAAGTCATCTTGGAATAAGGCATTGTCTCCTGAAAAAGAATCAGAACCCTTGCGGAAATGAAAGTATGTTTTGTTGGGAGCAGAACTGAAGAGTTAATTATTCCCTTTGGATGTTAAGCCTAGTGGGTCTGACTAAGAAGCAGTAGAGGCCTCCAGCGCTGGGCCTCTGCTGGGGATGGCAGGTTCCGACCCTCTGACGGTCTGATTTCTGTGGGAGAGCAGAGCACTGAGCGGGGCTCCTTGGGAGGGAAGCCAGGGAAGGACAGACAGCCGTCCTCATGATGTTGCCTGGCATTAGCACTGTTAGGCCAGGAAAGTGGGTATTACACAGGTGCATATAATGTACAAGTGATGCACACTTCTGTCCATGGGAATCTGTAGGCAAGAACACTGGAGTGGGTTGCCATGCCCTCCACCAGGGTATCTTCCCTGCCCAAGGATCAAACCCACATCTCTCAAATCTCCTGCATTGGCTGGCAGGTTCTTTACCCTAGCGCCATCTGCGAAGCCCTATGTTATTCATATATAACATTTCAGTAATACCTCTAAAGACACATTTAAAATATATATATATTTTATTGAAGTATAGTTGATTTACTGTGTTATGTTAATTTCTGCTGTATAGCAAAGTTCAGTGATTCTTGTTCATACTCTCGTCCATTATGGTTTATCACAGGATATTCAATATAGTTCCCTGTGCTATGCAGTAGGATCTTTCTGTTTATCCTATATATAATAGTTTGCATCTGCTAATCCCAAACTCCTTGTCCATCCCTCCGTGACCCCCTCTCCCTCTTGGCAACTACAAGTCCATTCTCTACGTATGTGAGTTTGTTTCATCAGTTCAGTCACTCAGTTGTGCCCCAGTCTTTGTAACCTCATGGACTGCAGCACGTCAGGCCTCCCTGTCCGTCACAAACTCCTGGAGTCTACTCAAGCTCATGTCCATTGAGTCGGTGATGCCATCCAACCATCTCATCCTCTGTCGTCCCCTTCTCCTCCTGTCTTCAATCTTTCCCAGCATCAGGGTCTTTTCAAATGAGTCAGCTCTTTGCATCAGGTGGCCCAAGTATTGGAGTTTCAGCTTCAGCATCAGTCCTTCCAATGAATGTTCAGGCTTGATTTCCTTTAGGGTGGACTGGTTGGATCTCCTTGCAGTCCAAGGGACTCCCAAGAGTCTTCTCCAACACCACAGTCCAAAAGCATCAATTCTTCAGCGCTCAACTTTCTTTATAGTACAACTCTCACACCCATACGTGACTGCTGGAAAAACCATAGCCTTGACTAGATGGACCTTTGTGGCAAAGTAATGTCTGCTTTTTAATATGTTGTCTAGGTTGGTCATAACTTTTCTTTCAAGGAGTAAGCATCTTTTAATTTCATGGCTGCAGTCACCATCTGCAATGATTTTGGAGCCCCCCAAAATAAAGTCTGTCACTGTTTCCACTGTCTCCCCATCGATTTGCCATGAAGTGATGGGACAACATGCCATGATCTTAGTTTTCTGAATGTTGAGCTTTAAGCCAACTTTTTCACTCTTCTCTTTCACTTTCATCAAGAGGCTCTTTAGTTCTTCACTTTCTGCCATAAGGGTGGTGTCATCTGCATATCTGAGGTTATTGATATTTCTCTCGGCAACCTTGATTCTAGCTTGTGCTTCTTCCAGCCCAGTGTTTCTCATGATGTACTCTGTGTATAAGTTAAATAAGCAGGGTGACAATACACAGCCTTGACGTACTCCTTTCCCTATTTGGAACTAGTCTGTTGTTTGATGTCCAGTTCTAACTGTTGCTTCCTGACCTACACAGATTTCTCAAGAGGCAGGTCAGGTGGTCTGGTATTCCCATCTCTTTCAGAATTTTCCACAGTGTATTGTGATCCACACAGTCAAAGGCTTTGGCATACTCAATAAAGCAGAACTAGATGTTTTTCTGGAACTCTCTGGCTTTTTCGATGATCCAGAGGATGTTGGCAATTTGATCTCTGGTTCCTCTGCCTTTTCTAAAACCAGCTTCAACATCTGGTATTTTATAGTTCACGTACTGCTGAAGCCTGGCTTGGAGAATTGTGAGCATTACTTTTCTAGCGTGTGAGCTGAGTGCAATTGTGAGCATTACTTTACTCGCGTGTGAGATGAGTGCAATTGTGTGGTAGTTTTTGTTTCATAGATAAGCTCATTTGTGTCATCTTTTAGTGACATCATACGGTATTTGTCTTTCTAATTTACTTCCCTTAGAGCGGCAGTCTGTAGGCCCCTCCATTTTGCTGCAGATGGCAGTGTTTCATTCTCTTTTATGGCTGAGTAGTACTCCATGCCTGGAGAATCCCAGGGACGGGGGAGCCTGGTGGGCTGCCGTCTATGGGGTTGCACAGAGTCGGACACGACTGAAGCAACTTCGCAGCAGCAGTAGCAGCAGGACTCCGTCGTGTATATGTGTACGTATGTATCGATCACATCTGCTTCATTCATCTCTCAGTGGGCATTTCGGTTGTTTCCATCTCTTGGCTGTTGTGAATAGTATTGCTATGAACAGAGGGGTGCGTGTATCTTTTCGAATTATGATTTTGTCTGGGTATGTGCCCAGGAGTGGGATGGCTAGTTCACGTGGCCACTCTATTTTTAGTTTTTTGAGGAACAATCCATACTGTTTTCCATAGTGGTTGTACCAATTTACATTCCCACCAACAGTGTAGGATTTTTCTCCACACTTTCTCCAGCATGTGTTATGTGTAGACTTTTCAGTGATGGCCATTCTGACTGCTGTGAGGTGGCAGTTCTTTGTAGTTTTGTTTTGCATTTCTCTAATCATTATTGATGTTGAGCATCTTTTTATGTGCCTGTTGGCCTCATGTATAGATAGCCTGAGTTTTGAATTCATAACATTTCCTAAATAATTTTCAGATAAGAGGAAGGGACCGTGTTTCAAGTTGCTTCCGAGGTTAATCCTCGAAGTTTTCATCTAAGGGAACTTGTGATAAATAAAAAGGTTGACAGTAATGGACGGATTCTTGTCCTCCATTTTGCGTCTTTTCCTCCGCCTCACTGCTACCTTTATTTCAGATTTCTTCTCGGGGACCATGTTTGCTGTCCCCTTTGGTTCCCATAGAGCATGTAGGGGCCTTCCCTGGTGGCTCAGCGGTAAAGAATACTCCTGCAAGGCGGGAGACACAGGTTCTGTCCCTCTGTAGGGAAGATCCCCTGGAGAGTGGCATGGCAACCACCTCCAGTATTTTGCTAGGAGAATTCCATGGACAGAGGATCCTGGTGGGCTGCAGTGCATGGGGTCGCGAAAAGTCGGACACGACTGCAACGGTTAAGCATAAAGGATTGCTAGGAGCGAGTTAGTCATTTCTATAGGTGGAACCAGGATTTCTGCAGCTGTGTTATTTGTGCTAGCCAGAACTTGAGGATTTTGATTAACAAGTTAACTGAGGGTCTGTAAGTGTTTTGATAGATTCAAAAGTGCTTAGTTTTTCTAAAATTGGGTAATAACTTTATTGATATAGAAAAATGCAAATAGTTTCTGGTGGTTGAAACAAGGGCCTCTTAATGACCTTAAGATAAGGCTTATGTATGTTTTTAAATTGTTATTTTATTAATAGTTGATTTACAGTGTCATGTTAATTTCTGCTGTATAGCAAAGTGATTCAATTATATATATATACACATTTTTCATATTCTCAATTATGGTTTATTACAGGTTGTTGAATATAGTTCCCTGTATTATACAGTAGGACTTTGTTGTTTAAGGGCTTTGTGTAGTTTTAAAAACACTTTGTAGTGGAAGTTAAACTGCATGTCTGTAGCTCCAGCGATACATATAGCATCATTGAAGTGACCACAGTTAAGCATTTGTGCTGAGCACACAGAGGCTGACCGCTATGTCTCGACTGCCCCCTGGTGACAAGAATGAAAAGATGGTATAAACTGTAAAATCCTTCCTGATTTTAGGAGTGTTAAAATGTGAACAAAATGCATGTTTTAGAATCAGTGCAATATGGTAAATGAGATTGAAGGAAAACATGGCTTTTCCAGCTCAAGAGTAATGTTTAGAAAACTAAGGTGCTGTGACATGCTGTCTTTTTGTGGTCTACATGAATTCTATGACCTGAGAATTTATATCAAGGATAGCACTCTTTCTGGTTTTTCTTAATAAAATCTGAATTCACTAGATGCTCTGAATAGCAAAGTCAAGGTTGAGGCATAATTAAGAATAATATTGGTCTAACACCAAAAT